>NW_004567109.1:55308842-55322543 GCF_000260355.1 Condylura cristata
GAAGCCTCTCGGCGCCCCTGCACCTCTGGCCTGTACCCCAGTTCTGTATGCATAAATAAATAAATCTTTTAAAAAATAAATAAATAATAATGAGCAAAAATGTATAAAAATAGTTTCTAAAGGCTGACAAATGCTACAAATATTTTCTTTGCTTCTGGTAACATTTTTCTTTCTCTTAAGATGCTTCTGTTATATTTGAATTTCATTTTTAGCAAGAATTCTGGCATGCATTTCATTGGTATCCCAGGGAAATTTGAATGCACTTTTAAAAACTAAATTCAACTGTACTGAAGTAGATGCTCAAATTTTGGCACATTGAAAAGGACTCATATTTTCCCAAGAACTGATTGGAAGAAATTCTTTTAAAGCATCGTCCTGAAGATATACTTTAAAACCTCCATATTGTTTTCAACAAAAAAAGATAATAACCCAGGCAAAAATGGAAAGATGAGCTAAGTAGGCACTTCCCCAAAGAAGACATAGAGATGGCCAAGGAGAAGATGAAAAAAAAAAAAATGGCCATGGAAATGCAAATCAAAACCACAGTAAGAAACCACCTCACTACTGTGACAATGGCCCACTTCCAAAACATCAAGACCCACAATTGTTGACAAGAATGCGGAAAAGAAGAATCTCCTTACACTTTTGGTGGGAATGTAAACTGAACCAGCCTCTCTGAAAAGCAAATGGAAGTTTCTCAAAAGGTTAAAATTGGATCTACCATATGCACCAGCTATTCCACTCCTAAGTACCTACCTGAAGAATACGACTGTGTACTAAATTAGGAGGAATTATGCACTCGTTTACCCGCAGAGGTCTGCTGTGGAGGGTCTGCCCTGGCGTCCCAATTTTGAAAATGGACTAAATCGATGAGGAACTTTAAACCTTCAGACAATTGGTTGTTGCCCATTCCTGCAGCAAGATCACAATGACTTTCCCTTATGCTAGACTAGGTTTCCACTTGAATCATCATTATTACTTCATTCTTGATGGCAGTCTGAACATCAGAAGGAAGCTGGATCAATTTCACCAAATGCATAGAACAAAATATGTCTTAGAATAGCAGCCATACATCTAACCCCAGCAGCTCTTGTATTTCTGATGATGTTTAAGAGGAACATAATCTTTGAGTGGCATAGAATGGTCTCTTAGGTTTCCTCTGCCCGTTTCTGGACCACCTTGTCCAGTTGAGCAGGTTTCCATGGAACTGGTAATGTTAACAGATAGAATGAGGGGCATCCTGGGACCCCCAAAGCTGCATGCTTAAATGGGTCCTGCCATCTGCTGCATAAAGACAAAACATGCTCTAGTGAATAAGATCTGCAATAAAATGAACTTTAATACAGTAGTGTGCAATAGAGAGAAGAAAATGAATATAGTTAAAAGATTTTGCAATTAAAAGATGGGCAAAACACTACATGACATACACTTCAGTAACGTCTTTGAAGATAAAGCACCCAATACAAAGAGATTGAAGGCAAGGATAAGTAGATGAAGACTACATCAAGTTAAAGAGCTTCTGGACAGCAAAAGAGACAGTACAAAAAACAAACATCCCACTGATTGGGAAATTTTCTCATACAAATCTAGCGATAAAGGATTGATCACAAAGATATACAGAGAACTGATAAAACTCAACAAAAATAAAGAATCCCATTAAAAAATGGGCAGAATAGCTAAAAAGTCACTTCTCCAAAGAGGAAATGCAGATGGCCAACAAGCATATGAAAAAAATGTTCAACATCACTAGTAATAAGGGAGATGCAAATTGAAACCTCAATGAGATTCCACCTCAAACCAGTGAGAATGGCACATCTTGAAACAACTAGCAACAACAAATGGTGGCGAGATTTGGAGAAAGAGGATGTGCACTGCTGGTGGGAATGCAAGCTAGTACAACCACTACAGAAGACTGTTTGGAAGCTCCTCAAGCTGCTAAACATGGAGCTTCATATGACCCAGCAATCCCACTCCTAGGTATTTACCCAAAAGACACAAAAACACTGACTCAAAAAGATACCTGCACCTCCATGTTTATTGCTGGTTTATTTTACCATTGGAAAGATATGGAAACCACCCAAACGCCCAAAAATGGATGAATGGATTAAAAAGATGTGGTACATATACCAATGGAATATTACTCAGCAACAAAAAAAAAAGAAAGCCATGCCTTTTGCAGCAACATGGATGGAGCTGGAACAGATCATGCTTAGTGAATTAAGCCAGAAAGAAAAGGGAAAAATACCGAATGGTTTCACTCATGGCAGGAGTATAACGGACCAGACAAGAAAATAACAATAATAATGAACAGCTATATACCAGAGACATCTTGTGGAGTGGAATGGGGAGTGAGATCAGAAACAGTGGGGGAAGGGAAATGCACCGGACTATGGTGATGGCACTATGGGTGATTTGGTGATGGAAAGCCCAAAGGGATTACAACTGAGATGGAAACATGCACAAAATGATGTAAAAATAAACTATTACTATTTTTTAAAAATATTTTGCAATTAAATACCTAAAGTTACACATCCCCTTGTGGGTAAAAGCCCCGTTAAACAGGGCTGGCCCAAAATAGGGCCATGTAGTCTAAGCACCTTTTGGCGGGGACCCATAGGCAAGGGGCCAAGCTGATCTGAAAGGAAAAGAGCAAAATCCAACTCCAAGTCATGATAAAGGCTGCCATTGCCAGCCTCCCTATGGGTCTCGCCCACATCTCTGTCTCTTTCAAGTTTCTCTTTCTGTCTCCCCCGTCCCTGGTACATGGTCATGGCTGAGAAGCAAGCACAGCTTCTCCATATGTCTGTCTGCTCCATGTGCCTCTTCCAAGTCTTCTCATCCCTCCTTCCTCCCCTTCCTCTCCCCAGATTTTTCTAGCTTCTCCTGGCTGCTCAGCTCCACCCTTCCTTGAGTGGGGCGGGGAACCTGAGACTTCCCCTTTCTATTTCTTGTCACACTGTTACAATAGAACTGTTCTGTCCCTTTGGAGTCTGCATTGCACCAGGAGTGAAAGTGGGAGGTCCCTTATCATATCTTTATATGATTTTACTTTCTATGGTTTCACTTAGCATCAATTGATATGTTAGTGATAATTATTGTCTAGCATCTGTCTGAAGAATTCTTTCTTTTTTTCCCATCCCATCCATATTTATTAAGTTGAGTTCTACTGTAAGCTAGAGCTGTCCCTTATCAGTTTATTTGTGCAATTAATTTTATCAGTATGGACTCACAGATACGTGTTTTATTCCAGGAGATTGGTACTTATCATTTTGTTCTTCAGTTTACCCCATATTTGTACATTCAGTGCTCCTTCTGTTATGAGGCACTTGGGCATGAGATCTCCCTGGTGCCCTGAGGTAGATGTCAAGAGCAGGCCAGCAGTAAAAAGCCACAGCAAACGTTTCATTGAATGGAACTGATGCAGTGAAACAGAACAGGTCTCTCTTCTGCCCCATCAGATAAGCATTCCTATCTGTCGCATTTCTAACAGGTTTGTCTTCTTGCATTCTAAGGAAAAGGAACAACATCCCTAAGAGGAAAATAAGGAAATTAAACACCAAGTGCTTGTATCAAAAGGACATGTGGGCCCTTGCCCATCTCCCTTCTGTTTTATTCCTTGGTATGAATACCACTGCCCTCTGCCAAAGAGCAGGACAGTGTTCTCTCAGACATGAGTCTGCTGCCCTCCTCAGTTTGCCAACAGATTGAACTACTTTCCTCTCTTCCGATTCTGTTTCCTTTAACTGGCTTAGGGAAACTGAGGCTGGCATTTGGTATCAGAACTATAGAGAGAGAGTAGGGCTGCTTCAGGGAGAACAGCCCTGAAGTTACAGTAGGTAAGCTTTATCGAGACTAAGAGTAGAAAATTTGGGAAGGAGACATCACATGACCAAAAACTGGCTCACACAAGGCCAGATGCTAACGGCGAGGGTAGAAATGATTAACACAGTTGTTACACAGACTGTAGAGAAGTGGTGTCTGGAGGCATAGAGCGAGGTTCAGAGCAGGCAGGGATATGGAGACTGAGGCCCATTGTAAAGAATCACCAGGCCTTCTCAGTCGACCTAGGCAAACCAAATAGAGGAAAAAAATCCTTGGGGACCAAAGCTGAGTGGATAAAGCATACATTGTATGACAGTGAGGAGTGGTTTTAAAAAAAGATATGAGTCTTAGTGAACAATAAAAGACAAATAAAAAATCCTTAGGTGCCAACCCTAGAAATCATGTAGCAGCAGTTAACCATCCCACAAAGGGATGAGCCCCTCCCAAAGAGCCTGTATGGGTACAATTTCTGCGCTGGCAAAGGGCAGCTCTCCGCCCGCCTGTGCCTCTGTGGTGTCTCTTCACCAGTCTTGACCCTTTTTGAGGAGCAGAGCAGTGCTCCTCCCAGGGCTGCCCGCCTGTGTCCATGCAGGCCTCTCTTTTAACAAACCTGTCTCTTTCAGGGGCAGCTCTTCCTGCCCGCTTGTGTCTGTGCAAGCCTCCTCTACTTCTCTTCCCTTGTTTATAATAAACATCTTGCCTCACGGGAAAACTTTCTTGGGGAAACTCACCCTGTGCTGCTGAAAGATGAGCTCTGCTGAAACTTTTCTCAGGTAACCCAGATCTCCTCTCTCTGAACCCACCACTTCTCTGAACTGATGTCATTTGGCCTGTTTTGCTCCCCACTCTGTCTCTGGTGAACCCTCTTGTTAGGTTAAGCCCCCCCCCCCCCCGGAGGCCACTGCCCAGAATGTTCCAGGAAGCCCCCCTGCCCCTAGTTCCAGGAATCTTTGCTAAACCAAAAGAGAAAAAAATATCTCCCGATCTGGCCACCTGGCACCAAAGACTGTTGGGCGACCAAGGAGGCAAAAAACCTCAAATAAAGTAGCCACCTCCCAACCTCTCTGCCACGACGGCTCCCTGCCATCCTAACACTACTTAAGAAACCCCAAAACCCTCAACCGGTGCAACTCCTTCTGGCTTGGTCCAGAAGCGCCCCACAGCGCAATAAACATTTCTGCTTTGCTGTTCTTTGTCTCACACTTTATTTCTTGCCAAACTTTCCCTCACCATTCCTTTTCATTAGCCTTTAACCTCTCACCGCCCCTGCACCTCTGGCCTGAACCCCAGTTCTGTATGCATAAATAAATAAATCTTTTTTTTAAAAAGGGAAATTTTTACTGAACATTGGGCTATCTCCTTCTTTCTGCCCTTCTTTGGAAGCATCATTTCTCTCAGAAAAGGTTGGGGTTTTTTCATCCAAGAATTGAAGCCCTTAGGTAATGCTAGGGTGGGGAACATTTTGTTTCTCGGTGTGGTTAGCAGAGCTTCCTTTATAGCACTAACAGTGAAGGCACAGGATGCATCTGTGGCTTGTAGCAGTGATTTCTGCACATGGCCCTCTTACCCAGTCCACGTCAGGCTGGTCCCCATGTCTTTTTGCATGGCTCTGGTCCCAGTTTTCCTTAGTCAATAAAAGAAAACAGTTTGAAGAGAAGGAAAGTTGTTTAACATGTCGACAAACCTAGGAGGGCAGCAGACTTGTGTCTGAAAGACCACCACCCTGTACTTTGGCGGAGGGCAGGTGTTTATCTAGTTTCAAGAGGGGGGGAAGTGGACAAGCATGTCTATCCTTGTGATCCAGGCAGCTGGAGATTTGGGGGAAATTTAGGTTGGTGCCAGTTTGTTTTTGCGATAGCCTGGTAGTAGGTAATTTTGACGCTAGCTTCTTAGGGATGTTCTTTTTCATTTGGAATGTAAGAAAACAAGGTTATTAAATCTAGAGAGTCTGGTGGTACAGAACAAGAGACATGGCCTTTTATCACTGCATCATTCCTCTCTCACCATCCTACTTGGAGGATTCCCCAGTCCCTGCCATTCACCATGTGACTGTGACAAAGCCTGATGGCTCTTGGCATGTGAATGTGGATTACTGTGCGTGGAATAAAGTGCTTCCCCCTTGCATGCAGCAGTCCCTTCAGTGGCAAGCTGAGCCACAGGCTGGCCATGTCGCATTCTGTAGCCCATCTGGCTAATGCCAGAGTAAAGACCTTTGTGCCCTCACGTGGATTTTGGTGGAGGGAAACATTTTACTGGCAACCCAACCTGGTTGGACCCAAGACAGACTATGGACTGGCTATGGCCTTGAAGAGTTAAGGCTCCCCACAGATGTTGGGTAGCTCTGATCATTTCTTCGGGATGCAGCCAGGAGGCCGACTTAGGCGACTTGGAAGGGGCTGCCACGAGTGTGTTACCCACCCTGGGGTGGCGGATCAGAGCACAGTCCTAAAGGGAACGTTTGTGTTGACTTTGTGGCCTATCATGAGCACGCCATTCTTACTACACACAGAGCCCTCTGATGCCTCTTTGCTGACAAAATGTGTGGTGCTCACCACCTGGGAGGCCACTGTTTCCAGCTACGGTGTTGTCTTCTGACAAAAACTGGCTTCTTTACAGCCAGATGGACGCGATCACCTGTTGTTGGTGCCAATAACTTTTCTCTCTTTGCCCCTGGTTGGTGTGCCCTAACACCTTAGCGGGCTTAGCTCTGTTAGTTGTATTCAGTTGCACTCTGTTCGTTTGTATTAGTCTTAGGGGTTATGGCTATAGTGTTCTACATTCACCAAGGGAAACTTGTGGAAGAATGACTTATAGATTGTACAGCGATAAAGCCCCCAGAGAATATTTAATGTGTGTATTTAAGTGAGGACACCTGTGGCAGGCTATAAGGTGGCGTCACTCTGAGGTGGTTAGACAGGGACTACACAGGGAAAGACAGCCAGGCGGACGCTGAGAGAAATCTGGTCTGTCCCCTGCGTCAACATTAAAATCTAAAAATCTACTGAAGGCTCCAAATTCTCTTTTCGCCTGTGAAAACTGAAGATGAACTTACCCGGCCAGGGATAGTTGCAAAACACACAGCAACTGCTAATACT
Source organism: Condylura cristata (assembly GCF_000260355.1). NCBI lineage: Eukaryota > Metazoa > Chordata > Mammalia > Eulipotyphla > Talpidae > Condylura > Condylura cristata. Next base: position 55,315,760 of record NW_004567109.1, read on the forward strand.
GGCCTCCCACTCCCACTTCACAGACTGTAGTGGGTAACTGGGTACAGGGTTGGGGGGTGGGGGGCTGACAAGACCCACAGCTGCCAGTGAATCTTTGAGATTTCTTTTCTACAGAATCTCAGCTTCGCCACATAGTCTTCATTCAGTACCAAATACAGCAATTTCTTCCTTGATTTCCTTGATAAGGAATTTGGCACAAAGTATTCATTCTGGAGCTTCCTTTTCTTTTTTTCTTTATTATGCACTTACAAATTCATCTTACTGCAATTTTTTTTTCATAGAAGAACTGGGGTAAAGGCAGAAGTGTGGGGAGTGAGAGAATCCATGGGAGCTGAACAGGCAGATTTACTGAAATGTACTGCTAAGGGGAGTCTTCTACTTTAGTAGAAGAGAGTGTGATATTGGCTTTTATATATTGTTGTTGTTTTATTTCTACATCTAGGCATTGATTCCAGAGCTTATCAGTTTATATTGATTAAATTTATTATATGTGTGTGTGTGTAGATATAGATATATATCCATATATATATATATATATACATATATATATTCTTTTTGCAACTGTCTCTACATGTTATAGCTTTACATTAGATGATGCCAAATAGAGAATGAGAAGGGGGTATAATTGATCAAATTTTGCTATGAAATGATGCAAAAAAGCTTTATGGTAGCATCATTTAGATGGACTATCCTGGGTTTCTATTATCTGTTCTTTCTCCATCCATTTTCATATTGTTCAATTGAACAATATTTGCATTACTACAAAAGACCCTATTTTAGAGGAAAAGTAAATGTATACTTGCTGGACCTGAGCTCCTGATCAGATCAGAGCAATTGTGATTGAGTTAATGAGGTATCCTGTGATAAAATTGGAGAATTCTTTTATTAGAAGATAGGGAGATTTGGGGACAGATGGGGTTGAGGTGATAAACTTATCAATAATAATTACTGGGAACTGCTAAGCTATTGCTAAAATGAACCTTAAAGATGTGCCATCAACCCATCACGTCACGACTGTCCAGCTGATGTCCCCTGCCCCTGAGCAGCACTCACCGTGGTTCTGTCCTGCCAGGCTGTTCATTAGGTAGGACCTTCCTTTGTGATACAGCCCTGCAATGGCCACCACCACCACGGGCTCTGAGATCTTCTCCAGAATGCTCAGTGCTTCAGGCTTTACCCTCAGCTGCTGTTCCTCATTTTCCACTAGACAGATGGGGGCTGTCATGATGTATCCAGGTGCCATGGTGATCTGTAACCCAGAGGAAGAACTCCAGAAAATAACAGCCCTGCAGGTCAGAGAGCTCATGATTGTACAAACCATATGCTTATCATCTTTCTGCTCTGGAATGTATTATCTCAATTTTCTACATTTTGTGTATTTCTAAAAATCTTCTGTAGCTTAATGCATCAACACTGGTGTAGTGGCCTAATGCACCTTATCTTATTGATGAATCCATAAAACAAACTTGATCTATAAAGTAAATGGAATGAAAATATAGAAACTAAGCAAATATAAAGACTTAAAACATTAGCATTTGGGTAATAAGTGGAGGAAGAAAGGGAATTGGAGATTAAGAACACCCAGAGAAGATTTCAGGAGCTCTAGCATCAATCTTTCATTAATGCAGAAATACTTCTTGAGTACCTGCTATGTGCCGGGATTCTTTGTTGGAGCTCAGTACCCGGCAGTGAACAAATAGATACAACTTCTGCCTCATGGAGCTCAATTCTAATATGTCTGTATGTGTGTGTGTTTCTGTGTGTTGGGGGAGCATGGAAGAGGCGGACAGGTAACAAAGAAGCAAAAAGGCAAAACACACATATGCATAAATACAGTACTTGCTCAAATAATATAATGAGCACAGAAACTATTATTGATTGAAGAGATATGGAGCTTGTCAGGGAAGTCCTTCCCTAGAATGAGAAAATAATTATATCAGTAAAAGTGATGAGGACAGGTTTGGGTGAATCAGTGGCAGCAGGAACAGGCTGGAAGAAGAGTGACCCTGAGCAAAAGAAGAAAGAAAGAATGGCACTTTCTCAAATTACATCTCCTTAATACCTAGAAAAAGTTATGAGTGAAGGAATTATGATGAAATACATTTAAAGGGCAACCTTATCCAGATGTAGGAATTATAATGGGCACAGGAGTTAATTTATCTAGGCTGATTGTAATTTCTCATTTATGGGTTGACAGGGTTGAGAGGGAATAGTCAAGATAATTTGGGAGCTGCACAGTTGTCACGTTCTATTTTGGTCAACCTTCCATTCGCAGTGCCTAGGTATCACACGAAATCAGCAGAGAACAGTAATGATCTTTGAAAAACACTGTATGTTTGAAAGACAATGCTAAAGAACATTCACATGTCCCCATACTTTCTTAGCAATGTAACCGCTGGAAGGTTTATTAATGTCATGTGCCTCAATTTCTCTTCTGAAAACAGCAATTTCTATTAATAATTCCTTTGTGATTAAGGTAAATAGTGGATTAAATATCTCTTAATTTCTAGAATACTCCTTAGTTCCTGATGGTATATAGTAAATCCTACAAAGTATTGATCAAAAGTTGAGTGTTTCTAAATGAAAATGAAGGATTGACATTGGACTGAAATAGCAACACCTGTTTGTCAAAAAACACCATCAAGTTGTTTAACAGCCTTTCTTGAAAAACCTCTCTCCTTTTTCTATTAGTGATTGTAATCAAAACGGGGGGAGTCTTGTTTCTGTTGTGTTATATATACATGGGAGAACTATGGCCTTCTATTTTCATATTTTAAAATTTGGGCAAGTGGAGGGGGAAAACAAAGAGGGAAGGAAGCACAGTGAACTATGGTCAAGTACTTGGTGGCTACAGTATGGTGGTGATAACTGATGGGGGTGATCATAATGTTACCACAATTTTAAAAAATAATTTTAAAAAGGTTTGGGAAGGAAAAAGTGAGCTTAAAAATCTTTTTTTTAATGCAAGTATACTTTTGATGAAGTTAAATTAAACTGGGTCCTATGAGCTAGTTACCCCAGTCTTCCCTCAGACACCTGCAGCACTGCTTGTGAGTTAGATGCCCCATTTGTGATGGAGGAATAAAGTTATCACAAGATTGAAATGTGACTCACACAAGGAAGTGGGGGTAGAAGGGATTAACTTGGCCATCAACCAAGCTATAGAAATCAATATCTTTGGGCTTCAGTGCCTTATCTCATGGTATCAGGCTGCTGCTGTAGGCAGTGGCTAAAGCACAGACACTCCCATGAGAGTTCAATATGGAGATTGGGCCCATTGTGGAATCTCTGGTCTTTCTCCAGTCTCTTTCTGATTCTGCATAATTGTCCAAAATCAGCAACAGTCTAACCATTCAAAAGGATGAGTCCCTCCCTACCAAAAGATGACAAAAACTAATGCCCCCACAACGGGGCAACTGTTTTATCCCACATATATCTATTCTTCTGCTCTTTTTCCCTAATAAACTTGCTCTTTAAATATAACTAACATCTGTCTCCTGGAGAAATTTTCCTGGGAAACTCACCATGTGCCTCTGAAAGGGTAGCTCTGGTCGAACCTTTCCTAGAATGAACTCAAGGACCCCCCACATTCTAAAACCACGACTCCAAAAGAATTTGAATTGTAAATGAAGAAGATTCCCCCCCCCCCTCTGTTCCTCTAATACCTGATTGGGTGGTGTTGGAAGTTGGACTGAGGTGGGAGAAAGGGTATAATTAGGAATTGTCGATCAGAGAAAGGTGAGGAATTGAGGTGGGGGGGAAAAAGGGTAGGGCCAAGGGTGAGGGGGTTGGACTAAGAAATGGGTTGAACACCAATTTTACAGAGATATGTGGGATCCACTCCTCCCCAGCAGTGCTCCTTGAGGCAGCCTGAATGAGATGTCTGAGGAAAAGCAGGCACCTGAGGACAGGGGAGGGCTTTTTCCCCTCACAGCTGCTTCAAGACCAAATGTGTTACAGGGCAGGGGCAGGGGAGAGGGGCACCACTGAACCCCCAGACCTGCCTGCTCTAAATAGGTTCTTCCATACGCTGGATCACGACAAAACGTAAGATCTTTGATGGAAAGGAACTTTAATACAATCCGTGTGCAATATAGCAAACATAAAGAATATAGTTTCTAAATCAAACACCCAAAGTTACCTATCCCCTCATAGGTTAAAGTCTACCTAAAAGGGGTTGGCCCAAAGCAAGGTCTGAAAGCCAGTCACAAGTCTAAAGCACCTCTGGAGAGACCCATAGAAATGGCTCAGAAATGGTCAGACAAGTGTGGGAGGAAAAGAGCAAAATCAAAATCAAGATAAACGCTGCCATAGAGAACCTCCCCACGGGCCTCCCACCCACATCTGTTTCAACCAGTCCAGGACCAAGAAGCAAGCACAGTGTCTTCACATGTCTCTCTGTTCCATGTGCCTCCTCAGGTCTCCTTCTGTCTCTCCATCCATCCTTCCTTCCTCCTAATTCTCCTCTCCAGATTCTTTTCCTCCCTGTTCAGCTCCACCCTCCTTTTGGGTGTGGCAGGGAATGTGGGACCTCCCCTTTTCCTGGGGACTGCCCTGATACAATTGGAGAGTCTGAGAGCCACTCTTCCTTCACCCCTCCTCACCCCTCCACTCTCTCCTCTTGGGGTCCGCATCTGCCAAGGGAAATTCCAAGAAGGGGGAAAGGGGAGCGGACGTGAGGAAGACAGAGTTGGGTGCAAGTCTCCCTGCTCATCGTTTTAGCAGGTCTTTATTTATACTGTTTAGCAAGTAGTTAGTTACAATAATGCATAAGGTAAGTTAATAAGAAATCAGCATAAAAGTTCTGAAGGAAGAGGGGAATGATGCATCCTCTTCCTGACACTTTATGGCATACTAGACTATACATCTTTGTGATAACTTTCATGTATACGGATGTTTAACTATGACTTCAAGAGATAAGGGGTCTGGGAAAGGGCGAGCTGTTAGCAAAGGATTCAAGGGTCCTAGGGAAGGAATAAATTGTGCTAGCAGAGTCATCAGTGATTGTCTAAAGAAAAGCTAGTAGCTAACTTAAGGCTAGCAGAGAGTAGCTAGTGTTTGTTTTGGGAAAAGATTAAGACTAGCAGAGAGTAGTTAGTGATTATTTAAGAAAAGCATAAATTAAGAGGAACTCGAATAGTTATGCATTAAGCAAAACCTGTGTCAATAATGTTAGGAAATTGTCCATGAGTCCTTATGCCCTGGGAGTTTTATCAGAGGTTTGCTTTTTGTTTAAAAAAACTGAGGAAGCTTCTCAGGAGTCTTGATGCTCTGGGGGGTTCTTATCTCTCCTGGAGCTTGCCTTTTGTCTCCAGACACAGAGGAATTTCCTGCCCTGGGGATGATCTTACTTTGCCCCAGCCAGATAGCCAATTTGCGAAGCTAAGTCATCTAGTTGCAAACTGATGGTTGCTTAGAATATTTTTTATATTATGATGATACAAAAAAGGGAGGTCATAACATAAGTTAGCAATGGAAATTCTGATTTTTCAGAGCTTGTCCCTTCCATCTGGAATTTGTTGGTCGACACAAGTTGCGTAGCTTGTGTCATTCTCCTCATCCCTCCAGCCTGGAACAATCCCCCGGCCTCCCCACTAACTCTCTTGTGTTGCCTCTGGCTGCCTTCCCAGAGGAGCTGGCGCCTGGTAGTTTGTTTTGTTAAAATAAGTAAATGTGCAAAACCAAGTTGAGGAGGGAACTGACTAGGAGTGTGCACTGCAGGGAACAGATCATTAGCTATCCTTGCTGCCCTTGTCTTCTGCTTTTTCCGGGGTCTCAGGCAGTCCTCTCTGTAAGCACCCGGAAGTTACAGGCTATTGATTACCTCTTACAGGTCTCATTTTGGAGAAATGAAACCAAAATGAGCAAAGGGTCCCCACCCCAGCCCCCCCCTACACACACGCACACACACAAACACACACACATGAGCTACGAGCTTAATGTTGTTGTTTTAGATTTTTTTTTTTATTTGTGCACACAGAACTGGGGTACAGGCCAGAGGCTCAGGGGCAGTGAGAGGCTTCACCAGAGACAGAGTGGGGAACAGAACAGGCAGATTGACGAAGTACACTGCTGCGGGGAGCAGCGGGTGGATCAGGAGAGGTCTGCCGCGCCATGTGGTCACCTCAGGGGCAGGTGGGAATCGAACTCATGAGGAAGTGGCTTTTAGATTCTCAGTGCTGTGCTTTAACCCGCTGCGCCACCAGGGAGGGCCTTATTGTTTAATTTTCACAGCTTTCTTTGTTTTATGCAAAGACAAACCTGTGAAGGAGGGAGGATAGTCAGAGATTTCACCACACCTGACTTAGAATTCCACGGTTTTCTCTCCTTCCATTTAAGTTTCTTTGACTCCGGGATAAATGCAGAGAAACAGGCATGAATGAAATTGTTGGTTGAGAGAGTTCAACAGTCTATCTCTCCAGGGTGATTTTCTGAGGGCCTGGGCTTGTCTACCAGTTTATTTGTTGTTGTTGTTGTTGTTGTTGTTGTTTTCTTAAAAGTTTTTACTGGGACTCTCCCTGGTGTGACGCAATGGATTGAATCACCATATTATGAAGCTCTCTGAAGCCACTGCAGCACGAGCTCGATCCCCCACCAGAGAGTGACACACATGGCGTGGCAGATCTCTCCTGACCTGCCCACTCAGTAGTATATTTCAGTAGATCTGCCTGTTCTGCTCCCCACTCTGTCTCTGGTGAATCCTGTCACCCACCACACCTCTGGTTTTACACCAGTTCTATAAGCATAAATAAATAAATCTTTTTTTTAATTGAAAAATTTTTTT
>NW_004567109.1:55324288-55330194 GCF_000260355.1 Condylura cristata
CCTGATCCATGAGCAGGGGATGTCTTTCCATTTCATGGTGTCTTCTTGTATTTCTTTTAACAGTGTTTTGTAATTTTCTTTGTAGAAGTCTTTTACCTCCTTTGTTAGGTTGACTCCCAGGTATTTGATTCTTTTTGTTTTAATTGAAAAGGGTAAATAAATAAATCTTTTAAAAACATTTTTTTCTTTACTTGCTTATTCTATTTTGCAGAAAGAATTTCACTTTCAACTGTGAATTTGTTTTCCATTAGTAATATATATACAGTGTTTTGTGTAATCCTTGATGTTCTTCTGATTGTTTCTTTGTTATAGACTCCTTATTTTCTTTTACTCTGCTGGCATACTTTCCTTGTCTGTTTTTTTTTCTACATCCTTATGTGTCTTTAATGTAAAAAATTAGGCCTCCAGTTCTTCAGAATTGTTTTAAATATTTACATTTTATTTATCTATGCATACAAGAACTGGGGTATAGGCCACAAGTACAAGGGTTGAGAGGTTCACCAGAGACAGAGTGTGGAGCAGAACATGTACATCCTCTGAAAAACTACTGAGGGGACCAGTGGGAGAGACAGGAGAGGTCTACTGAGCCATGTGGATCTGCTCCCTGGCAGGAGACTTAGTTCCTATCACCGTGGCTGGAAATAGGTTGATAGTGCTGAGACTTAACTCCAGTGTCTCCAAGGAGGCCCTGAAATTTTTTTCTTTTTTCAATTCCTGTGGGCACTTTCTGTGCCCACAGACATAGTTGGCAGAATCCAATCTGAGATTGCGAGATCAAAGAAGACCTCCTCACAGTGTCCTGTCATTCCTCCTGCTTCTGTAGGCTATTTGCCTTTATCCTTAGAGAGAAATCACTTAGTTTTCTTTCCAGTTCTACAAATTCCTGCAACACAACCCAATGTCAAGGTGTCATTTTAAGAGTTAAAACTCATTCTTTGCACCTTGCCCAGCTGAACAATGCTGGGATAAACAAAAAGATAAGAAAGAGAAACAACTGGAGTCACTATGGGAACCTTGCTGTGGGTCCACATGCCCAATAGGGAGCTGTGGAGAATTTGGAAGTGCAGACACAGGGCCAACAGGCAGGACACCTCCTATGGGAAAGCCTGAAGGCCCAGCAGATAAGAACTGCCAAAGACAGACCCCCCAGTCAGGAAATGCCCAGGGAAGTAGGTTATAAAAAGGAACCCCATCCTTCTTCCCATGAAGATGTATCTCTACCATCTTGCCCCTGATCCCTTCCTGGTATTTCAGCAAACCCATCTTTACTGTTCTCTACTCTGTTGTGGTGAATTCCTCCACCTATTCCTCAGCCTCACCCCATTAAACACTGCCACACCCTTGCTACATTTAGAAAAATTAATTTTATGAGGATTACACAATAACCAGAGAGAGCAGAGAGAGGAGCACTCTTGAGACAGCTTATAGGCAAATAAGGGGAAAGGGAGAAAGGAATGTAGAAATGGCCAAGCCATCCATTTCATACTGTATCAATGTGAGACAATGGTTGTGAAACTGTCTTTCTGTCATCTTCCTACAAAGTCCCTGTATAGATCCTTAATTCATTGATTAATTTCCAGGTATAGTGAGACCATTTTCTTGAGGCATATGTGCAATTTCAATAGATGACAATTTGTGATTAACTTTAAAGTGATGGGTTCCTCTTGCTCTGCTTTTATTAACCTTCACCTTATTCTGGGTCCCTTCATTCTCTAAAGCAAGATTCTTTCATGTGAGCATCTTATATTTCCGGTTTTTCTTTACATGTCTACTAGAGGTGTTGGGCAGACTTGTTGGGGAAGTAGAACCCATCTCTTCCCTTCATACCTTTATCAGAACATCCAGATGTGCAGGTTCAGAGACCTTCTCTAAGGCTCTGAATACTGGGTCAGCCACAGGACTTTCATTGCAGCGACACTGGTTTAGGGAAATATCAGGCAACTGACCATTCCCTTGAAACCCTCTATAACTGCAGATTTCACTATGGTATCCTGTGGCCTGATGTTCAATGAGAAATTGATGATCACACCAAACACGTAGTGATATATTAACAGGTATCACTTGAATAGGTAAAGGAATTCTGGTGGACTGAGAGGTTCCCCAACAAAGGCTCTTGTTTACTGTTTTCAAATGTGATTGTGCTGCAGGCAAAGATGCTGATTCATTTCTGTGTAATTTCTTGGGGGAGGAGCTTGGGCAATGGAACTTCCAGTTCATTAGACAGACCAGGGCATTAGAGAGACTGCCTCTGCTTTCTGTCCCAAGTCCCTTCTCCACTAGTTTCTAACACTGCCACCTTTATTTCTGAAACCTGGAGGGCTGTTAACATAGTAAGGAAGTGGTGATTTGGGCCCCTGTTGAATAGTTTTAAACAGCTGTTTTTGTGCTGGGCGTCACATATCATTTATATGTGGTGGTAGGGAAGACAGCTGTAGTCATTTCAATTTCACAAATACATAATCAGTGCTAAGGTAGTCATGTTTTGCTTGGTTTGTAGTAGAAACAATATGAGATCAAAATTGCCTTTGTCATTAATGTACTCAGCATAGGTTCCCTTGGGGATATTTGAATAATATGCACAAGCCAGCAACATCAGTTGGAACAGACCTCTCTTGACCCGCCTGCTGCTCCCCTCAGCAGTGTACTTCGTTGATCTGCCTGTTCTGCTCCCCACTCTGTCCCTGGTGAATCCTCTCACCCTCCGCATCTCTGGCCTGTACCCAGTTCTGTATGAATAAATAAATAAATCTTTAAAAAAAAAATTCTAGGACTGATGTCCTATTCATTTTGGGCACAATGACACCCTTTTTAACATCAGTAACATCTTTCCTGAGCCCTGGGACATGTTATTGGCACACTCCAACATCTAATGCTACAGAAGTTGCTGTTGTGTCTTATGCACTTAGGACTTATTTATAATCCAGATTTGACATTTCAAGAAATCAGATGTCTTTCCCCTCTGGTATCAAGACTTAAATTATATTTTTGCTTCTCCTTGTGGAACTATACATTTGTTATCAGTAACTTCCCAGGCCCCATACAGACTTACCTGCAGCGTATGCCTTAGTACCCTTTCCTGCTCTCTCAGAATATCCTCTCTCTCCATCTTATCTTTCAGTTGGATGAAATTTTGCTGAAGCTTTTCTCTTGAGCCTCAGTTTTTTCGCTGTTCTCCTGTTTCTATCTTAACACCTCCTATTTGTCCTCAGCTACCTGTCTTGCTTGTTCAGTATAAAAATTCTGTATATTTATTCCTTTACTGAAAAAAACTTGAAGAGAAAATAATCAAGAAAACAATCCCATTTGCAATCAAAATTAAATTAAATACCTAGAAAGTTAACATTACTGGTTATTATAAAGTGAAAGAGAGGTCTTTTTCCTGAAGACGTATCTTGCGATGTGGAAACACTTTATTCCCACATGTGACACCTTATGAGTGGTCTCCAGAGTGAGTGAAAATTCCTTCTACTCTGGTTCCATTGCCCATCCCCTTGCCCAGGATCCCTTCTTTTCTCTAATACTGTGATCCTTTCTTCTCACCATCTGATGGTCACTGCTTCTTATTTCAAAGTCTGTCATGTGTGCTTGGAGAAAGCTGATGAAGGAGCACTGCCTGCCCCTCTCACATGGTATGCAGTATTCAAAGCATCTACTGAGATAGAGTACCAAAGAGTTGGGGGAAAAGATGTGCTGCAGGACTTTGACTCCAGTGGCTTTGGTTGGGCAAAAAGTGGGGAAACTGAGCACTAACTCAATACTTAGGAAAGGAGAGCTGTGCCTCTAGATTCCATCCATCATTTGTCAGCCTATGGACCTTGTGTTCAATGAGAGACTGTTAGTTATATCAAAAGCAAATTTCTCTTTAAGCAGAACCTTGAGGGAATAGAAGTGTTATGGTGGAAATGAGAGGAGTGCATGGCGTGGGTACTTTCTTTACTAGTTTAGCATCTAATTTTTCTGTTAGCCAACTCTGATTGCTGAGTAATTTCATGGTGAAGTAGCTAGAGGATCCCCAAGCACATGAGTGTCTGGTTCCTAAAGATAATAGGGCTGCAAATTCAAATGGGCGCTCATGTATTATCTACCTCTGAGTCTCTGCTGCATTGTTTCTTAACTCTATTTTGAGGCCCCTAGAGAAGAGGTAAAATAAAAAGGAAAAGGCAGTTTGGGACCCTGTGGAAAAGGTAGTGGTTCATATATTTATTTACACATATTTGTGGAGTACTTGGTGATGTGTGCAGACATTGTGGTAATAGTCAAATAAATTATAACAAAGACTATCAAGTATCATTTCATGACAAGGTAGAGAAGACAGCTGTAAACTGGCCATCTCGATTTCAGGATTTTAATGATAGAAGCATTGTCTGCAAATCATTTTGACAGGCACAAGTTTGCTAACATTGTCTCATGTACGTGGATACTGACTTTCTTCTTCGTGTGTTTCAACTGGTATTCACTAGGAGAATGACACTTTTGTTGACAAATGTCTATATAGACCAGAAAATCCAAAGATCCAACTTCAAAACAGTTTCACTCTAACAAGTTTATATAAAAAAAAAAGTCAAACCTCCCAACAAAACATTTTGAACTGGAGTTTTAATCATAATTAGTCCATACACAACAGGAGGTATAACATAATTCACAGGAAGCACAGGAAGATATCTTACCCAGTCTCAGGCAGTTAGGAAACAGTGAGGAGGAAACAGGGCAGGGAATATCAGATAAGGAATGAAGAAGATGACAGTTTAAAAACATTTGTGTCCTTGTGCACAGGGTATGTCAAGAGATTAGGTACAGTTTATGGAATTACAAGCATTTCATTCTAACCCGAAGAGTGTAAGCACCAGATCACTGGAAAGAATTCCTACATGGTGAGTTTACTTTGAATGAAATTTCCATCTTGATAAATGAAGGGCTGGATTTTGGCAACCACTGCAGTTCACATCCTACTATTTAAATCTGAAAATAGGTTAGGGACTAGAATGTCAAGGCTTTTGAGAGGCTAAAACTAGAGAGTTCATCTTGTATTTTCTCTTTCTTGCTCTATACTCTTCTGGGGAAATGACTTATGCAGTCTCTCATAGCATAGCATCCATTCCTCCTGCTATGGGAATTCCCATCTATGATTATTATATCTGTTCTCATTTTAGTAATCATATCTACTTTCTCTTGAATAAGTAATAATTCTTACACAATAGAAAAGGCACAGAGAATATACAAAGTAAAACTAGTTATTCTCCCCTGTCACCACAGTGTATTCACAGATACTAGTTTAGTTAGTATTTTTCCAGGACAGAAAATGATAATGTATGTTTGTTCTTTTGTAAATTCAGCAGTACACCTGTAAACCCTTTCTGAATCCTTTTTATTATTTATGATAAATCTTAGCAATTTTTCAACTAGTATAAAGATATTTTCTACTTTCATTTCAGTGACTGTAGAGGGTTCTTTTTAAAGTATGTATTGAGATTTACCTTACCAATATCTGAGAGGCTTTTTTTTTTTAATTTATATGTATTTTACATCTGTCTTCATTTTTCTCCCTCCATTGTGTGGTACCCATAAAATTCCCACCACAAATTCACCCCTGCAAATTCACCCATGTACCTTCACCATTGTTACTTGACAGAGGGACTTTAAAGTAGTTTCATCTTTTGGAACTACAAAAACCTTTTATCAAATACAAAATTATGTGCCTTTTTTCAAATTGAGTAAAAAAACTATAACACAATGATGTACATTGTACTTTTAAATTTTTGATATATATTTGTACCACTTGCTCTCTTGCTATAAATATGAGCTTCTGTCACCTCTGTACCAATTTTGATCTCCTGTCAGCACGCTTCCTGTAGTATTTGATAGAAGACACAGCCAATTCCTAGTTTTACTTTGAAATCTTTTATAAT
>NW_004567109.1:55330739-55344424 GCF_000260355.1 Condylura cristata
AATCTTTAAAAAAAAAATGTGGGATTGTTCATTATGTCACTGACCTTAAGAGTGATAGCTTCAAGAAATTAACTCTATGCCCATAATGTAGGTTTCATATGGTTTCTTCATCTTACTATTTGTCTTTTTGCTTTGTAGGAAAGGGAAACTTTTATATGACTAAGTCATTAAATTAATTTGTCTTCTGTTCCTTTGTATTAATTCAATCAAAATGAATGTTGCTTTTTAAGATTTTAAGATGTCAGATCCTTGATAATGACTTTTTAAAAAAGATTTACTCATTTATGCATACAGAACTGGGGTACAGGCCAGAGGTACAGGGGTGGTGAGAGAACTCACCAGAGACAGAGTGGGGAGCAGAACAGGCCAACTGATGAAGTACACTGCTGAGGGGAGCAGCAGGCGAGACAGGAGAGGTCTGCCACACCATGCGTATCATCTCCAAGGCCAGAGATTGAACCCGCACTGCAGCAGCTGCAGCCAACTTGCAGTGCTGCTCTTTCACCCTCTGTGCCACCAGGAAGGCTGTAATAATTTTTTATTTTTAATTTTATTCATTGTAATTATCCTGGAATCTTTTAACTATGCCTTGAATGATTATAGGCAAAGCAGTGAGCTTAAAAGGCCCGGGCATTATAGTAAATAATATACTGCCAACTTGCAGGAGGCTGTCAGTAATTGCTCTAGATGCATTGCTTCTAGTTTGTCTAATAACTTCTCTTAGATGGTTTATCTCTTCGTTCATCTGCTCATATTTCTTTTTGAATCCTTCAGTAAGTATTTCATTTTGCATCTGTAGAAAGAAGAAAGTCTCCTGTTGAAAAGGCCCAGTAATAAGCATTTTTTACTTAACAATTGCAGCAGTGAAGTATACTAATATTTCCTACTATGTAGATGCTCTTTATTGATTTTGTATAATATATACAGATGTTTGGGCTTGGTTAGTGGGAGTAGACTTGCTTTGTAACTACCTATGACCCCTAGACACATCTCATGGCAATAGGGAGCTGTTGGGGCTGAGCCAGGGATGACAACCCTATGAACACAATTTGGGAGGGAATGTAGGTATAATTTTAACCATCTCTTGGTTCCCTAAAGTTCATGAGACACACGTGTTAGAAATAATGGTACGCGCTGGCTGTCTGTAGAATATAGTTACCACACTCCAGGTTGGGACAAAGAATGCTTCCAGGAATGCCCCCCAGGCTTATTCATGTACACTCAGTATACTCTATGGAATGAATCAGCCAATTTGGAATAAAATCAACTCAATTTTAGTGCTTTCAGCACCCCCTATCTTATGTCAAGCATAATCTGATACAGCCAAAATCAAATGGATCTATTTCAGATCTCTGTGGTTTTATGAAATAAAGGACTGACTCTAAGGCCTCGAAGACTACTGTTCTCTTCACTTGAAATCAGAATCAGATCCTATAGTCATATAAACAACCATCCACATGTTTTGTACTCTGCAAATTCAAATGATACAGAATGTGTTAAATCACTTTTAAGGCTTCACACAATCCAGGTTTAATGGCTATGTCAGGAAATCATATACCAGGAAATCATATACCTTTGTATTTTCCTCTAGGCCATGACTTTAATACATTTTTGTGCTTTTCTTCCTTACCATGGTTTTGCCCTCACTCACTGGCCATGCCTCATGCAGACATACCTTCAACCTATGCTCCAGCACCATTTCTTGCTCTCTCAGTTGCTCATCTTTTTCTCGCTCCATCTTTTCTTTCAGTTGGCATATGTTTTCCTTGTAACTTCTCTCTTGAGCCTCTATTATTTGTTGCTGCTCCTTCTGTTTCTGTTTTAGGAGCTCCTTTTCCTGCTCAGCTGCCTCCTTCTTGGCTCGCTCAGCTGTTCCACAACAGTTTTGCAGGGGGAAGAAAATAACAGTAATGCAGAGCTAGACCTATCTGAGTATAGGCTAATGGTCTATTTAAAAGTCAGGGAGGAGTCACTGAAACCACCTCGTAGTCACACCAACAAAACATGTCAGAATGTGATGGGAAGGTATTGGTTAGTTGTAGGAGCTACAAACCCTATCTGGTTTATTTCACACATATGAGAACTTCCCCACAAAAAGAAAGTATCCTGGTTGTTTCAGAAAGGTTTTGCTTTCACCCGTGTCATTGCACCACAGGACCTTCCCTCCCTGTCCCATACCTGCTATGGCCTTTTCCCCATCAGTGAGGGCTTTATCAGCCTGTAGAATGGATTCCTCTGTTGCTGCCTGTGACTGCAGGAAGCTTTGCAGGACCTCCTTCGCCTGAGGAAACAACGGGAAGTAAAGGCACAGTCAGGCAGCAAAGATCTATTCTTTTATTAGGGGAACTGTGGTTCAAAAACTATAAATAGTAACCCCTAAATTCCCCATCTGCTTTAGTATGCACACTGGCACTTTTCTTTCATGGCCACAACAAACACCAAGATAAAGTAGCTCCCATTTTAGCTTTAGTTTTTCATCCTAAGCATGTCGCCTTCCCCCACTCCCATGTCACATACTACCAGATTTACATCCTGTTCCACAGGGATAAAGTCTCTGTTGTTTGCTGTTTGCATATTGTTTCCTTCTGATTGGATGCTTGTGTAATCTCTCTTTACTAAGCTATCACTTATAGATACTATAGCTCCTACCACTTCTTGCAGGAAGATTTTCTTAAGTGGTTTCTAGATTTGAATGGCTGCCAGGTACAAGAGCTTCCCTACCAGCTTGTAGGCAAGTTACTAACTTCTCAGTGCATACCTTTTCTCAATTGAATGATGGAATGCCGAGTTCTTTGGAAGTAACAGCTAATTCACATTCTCTTGAGGATTCATTATCCAAACACTGGACTTAGGATGTGAGTACACAAAATAATTGAGTCATAAATCACCATTGCAACGATCACTATCAACATCGCCATCTTCAACTGAGGTATAACTCTGTGATAACTGTTATGTCCCATATCCAATGGACTATGCATTTGTCCTTCTATGAGGAGACTAAATTTCTTGAGAATCCTGTGTTTTTCTTTCATTATGTATCCCTATACTTAGCACAGAAATGGTTATACTGTTTGCTAAGTGAAGGAATGCTCATTGTCATCTAGATTCCTGATCATTACTCCCTCCACATTTGGGAGGAAATATTTCTCACTTATTTAAGAGTATCTAAATAATTTGGATACAAAGCTAAACAGCTATCCCTATGCTTTCCTTTACTTACACAAGTAATCCTGTAGTCTGAGACTCCCCACTCAATTGTGCTCATCTCAGCTCTGTTTATTTCTCACCTTAACTCCTTTCCTGGGCACCAGTTCATAGTCCTGCATAACTTTGTTCTTTGCTTCTAAGTAGAGACTGTGTCCTCCAGGCACACAGAATGTTCCTCTGGAGACACTCTCCATTAAAGACTTTGAAAGCTTCCTAAGCTCAGCTTGGCAATAGTTGCAAGACACATCTTCATTCTGCAGCAAGAACTCTTCCTTCTTTTTCTGTATGGTTTCCTGCCAGTGTAGAGAAATCCAAAAGAAAGAAGTTGTTAGGAGAGAAAGTCCAAGTGGGATCCTCCTGGAAGAAGTAGTGGTCACTTAAGAGTGGATGAAACATGGAATGACCAGGAGCCACAGTTCTGATCAATTTTTTTCATAACTTGTTGAAAATTCTTTACCCTCTGTAGGCTGAGGACATTACCTGTGAAATGATGGGATTGGTGTTGTCAACTCAATTGTTCCTTTTTATTTTCTGAATTGAGGTGTAACTGACATAAAATATTTTATTAGTTTCATTTGTTCTATTAATATTTTGATAGCTGTTGATACTGCACAATGATCACAACACAGTTAATATTTGTCATCTGACATAGTGTTGAATTTTCTTCTAAGAAGTTCTTTTGTAAGCTATTCCCTGATCAATTTAAATATGCAATATAGTGTTATCAGTGGTTCACTTTGGAATCATACAATCAATAGTGCTCCATTCATCAACAATAAACAATGGAAATGTTGGATGACAGGAAGTAAGACTTTCTTTGCTACTTGGGTTGGTATGATATACATATACACATAGCATATCAACTGCTCATTAGTGAGTTAAGGGGCCTCTAAACACAGTTCTGAACCTGTCATAAGTTCTTTCAACAAGTGTGTCTGTCCACAAATATTATGAACAGAAACATGATTGTTTATTTGTAAATTGCAATCCTTTGTTGTATATGAATGAAGTTTTCTTGCAATTTGTAGAACCATGAAGTACAAATTCAAAGGCAAACTTTCAGTAAAGGTGCTCCTGTTAAGAGGAATTATTAGTACAACCTCCTAAAGTTCTTACCTCTGCTGTTTACACTCTGCATTTTCTCTGAGAAAAATCCTGTGATTTAGTTATGTTAAAAAGGGTATTTTAAAAACAAGAGATCAACAAATGGGCATAATATAATATATGAATACTTTAAGGGCACTGTTCTTTAATTTGGGAAAGAGAAGGTAGTCATATAGTTTGAAAACAAAAGGAGATGGCATATGCCCTTGATTGATTAAATTGGAGGAATGGTTCCCCAGGGCTTCCATATGATAAAATAAGCCCATTTGAAACTTGCTTTCTATCAGCCAGAGGGCTGATACCATCTTTTGCTGGGATCTGACATGAAGAACTGTGAGCTACAAATGTTTTCAGATGGTAAGCTCACAGTAACTTGTCATAAAAGGAAAAAAAGAGCTACTCTTTTAGAAAAAGGATGGACCTGCTACAATGAAAGCTTAGGACCTTATTACTGATTATGGTGGATCTAGGCCTCATTCTGGAAACACAGAAATATGGGCAAATGAAGACTAAGACTTTTTACCACAAGCATTTTCTGGAACTCCCGCTGGTCATCCTTGAAGGAGTGCTCCATAAAGACTGAGATGGCCTCCCTCTCACAGGCTGCGTGCAGGTCTAACAGCTCCTGGAGCGTGTCTGTGGGGAACAACACTCTCTGGACCATCTGCAGGCTGTAGTGATTGGCTGCCTTCTGCACAGCCTCTGGGTTCTTAAGCAGGGCCAATGTTGTTACCGCATCCTCCAAACAAGGAACACTTCCACAGCTGATGGTGTCCACGTAGGTCACAATGAGAGTTCCCAGCCCTGAATGTCATATGATATTTGGAGAATAAATAGAATTTACAACATCTATAGACCAACACTCTAAAAATCACAAAAAGTTTATTGAACTATCTTTACTTTCATATTTGCCTTATGTTCAACCTTGACCTCATTATTTTTATCTCTTCTTTCAAGTTCTATGAATTCACTTCATCTAATAATGTCACTTTGTATCCTTCACTCTCTCTTTTGTGGTTCTCTAACTCGTAACATTACCATAGTACATTAATATTATCAACCTGTGTGTTCAAAATTTTCTGGAAAACTTTACTCATATAAATAAAATAAAAAAGACTTATATTACAGTTAAGTACATAATTCGTTGGAACTCATTCCATATAAAAATGTGAACTTATATTACAGTTAAAATACATAATTCAATGGCATTCATTCCATATAAAAATGTGAACACCCTTATAAAAAATCATTAAGGATTTTAGGTCAGTGCCACACACATTATTCAGGTACAGGTTCATTTGAACACAGGACAAGAGTCTCTGCCCAGGTAGCCTGTCCATATTCAGCTCTAGATGTAAGATTATATTTAAATTCTTGATGAGCTTTCAGAGACTTATGTCTGCTATTTACATCCTAACTTTTGTAAATTCACAGATTATCTTGTGTATTCACACCAAGAAACACTTTTCCCATCAACTCATCTTTATAGATTTCAATTTTTTTCAAGATCTATTTATTTATGCATTATAGAACTGGGGTCCAGGCCAGAGGTGCAGGGGCAGTGGGAGGATTCACCAGAGACAGTGAGGAGCAGAACAGGTAGACTGATGAAGTATACTGCTGAGGGGAGCAGCAGGTGTCAGGAGATCTCCTGTGCCATGTGGATCACCTCCGAGGCTGGGATCAAACTCGTGCTGAAGTCGCTTTAGCTTCTTAGTGCTGTGCTTTAACCCACTGCACTACCAGGGAGGGCCCACATTTCAATTTTTAACACAGCCAGTGCTCACATCATTAGTATATTAGTTTCATAAATTAAAGTGGAATTCATTAAACCTCTTTATTGGGGATATTATAGAAGAAACATGCATTCCCATGTGTGGCATGAGCCCCTGCTTCTCTGCACCACATAAAGAAAGACACAACAGTGTCAACAATCCCAGGGAGCATGAGCTTCATTACACACACTGAGCCACAGAGACATGTTGTGACAAGAAACTCACCATTTCCGGTCACAGTGATCCCCTCCATCAAGTTCTTGGCTTTTCCATGTGTGAAGATATAGGAACAGAATCTTTGGGATTGCTCTTGGAATTTCAGATCCAGTTGATTTTCTGACACTTCTTCCATATGAAGCAAGAGTTTGCTGTCACTCGTAGGTCGGTCAAAGACAAAGCACTTCCGCTTTGGAAAGAACTTCCTGATACACTCTCTGGGCAGGTTGGACATTTGGGTTCTGGGATGATCACCTTCACAAGTTAAAAAAGAATAATCACTGAAGGAATACCTTTTAGTTGTGGGCAGAAGACTTTAATTTCCAGGAATTTGATCCATGCAGATCCTGTGCCAGTAAATTTCTATTTTTATAATCATTTCATCAACTAATATACTTCTACCCAAGCCATGATGAATCCTTTCTTTATATAGAAAAAAGAGTGAAGGAAAAACTTCTCATGGGATGAAGGAGGTTTCCATCCCAAGTGAAGAAACCTATGAGCATTTTATTTAGACTTGGTGGTGCGCAGTGATTGACTATATTTTAGATGTTTTTGAATGATGCTTTAATAAAAAGTTTTCAGAAGAACTTTTTGATGACTTGTTAGTAACAAAATGTGTGTTGTACAGAAAAGTATAGGCCTCAAAAAAGGTATATATGATATGGCTGGGAAAATACCATGTAAGAGACTGTTGATACTCAGGAAAGTAAAGAAAAACTTTCTAAAAGCAGGGCTCCACAAATAAATAGACACTGACTAGAGAAGAGAAATATGTTTATAGATTCCTTTAACAGACAGTACCAATACTAAGATTAAGGCTTGCAGTTTGGAGGACTCACTGTAATTGGTTTCAAGTGGTGGCTGAAACTGTAGACTGTTAGAGGTGATGCCACCTGGAGGGAGTGACTGATAAAATAGGGAGTTCCTAGGAAAAATGCTAAAAGTGGGTGGTGCGACTGAGAGGTAATATAGGAATTGGCAAATGGCCTGGCAGGACAGCAGCTGCAGCAGTGCTGTGCAACAGTGTGGCAATGCAGCAACAGTGTGGCAATGCAGCGAGTGGTCCCAGGCATCTCCGTATGGGCTTTGCAGAGCTGGGCTATGTTGGCACAGACTGCATGGCAGAGGCTATCATGCATGGCCTCGTTCAAGCCTTGGTAGGCCTGCAAAAAAAGCAAAAGACACCTGGCAGCCAGAGGTCTCACTGTCTGGAGGCCTGGCGAAGAAGAGAAAGGGGGACTTGAGAGCCAGGGTCTTGTTAAAATTCCTGAGTATGGCCATCTGTCCAGTCATTTGGCCACTACACCTGTTGCCTTGTGTATCACCCGTCTGGTGCACTGAGGCATTTCAGCAGCTTAAGAAGCATTTTCTTTTGTATCTTGAGCTGTGTTTTCAAATGAGACACTGATCGATAGTTTGACTGCCACATGTCCACAGTGGCAAGCAGACACCATCCTATGCACGTGGCTTATTTTTCAGGAGAGGAGTTCTGTCTTGTCAATGGAGGGAAGATGTGATTTTAATCATCTTTGTGTAGGACTGAGTAATACTGGACACAGCTTTTGTCCTTACTAACTCTTTTTTTCCTCTAGTTGTTAAATCGATCTTTTTATGGTGGCTTCCTAATCCTGAGCAATCTTGTAATTGTGCGCAAGAGTAAAGAACCCAGACAGTAACTGGTAAACTATTTGGGCAGAGTCCCCAGCTAGTTTGAGTGCCATTGCTGCCATATCATAACCAATTCTGTATTTCAAATTATATTGATAATGTCATCCAGAAGGATTCTTGATATGTATCAACTGTCAAATAAATATTTGTTGAAAGTATTCATAAGTATTAAAACAACCAAAATGAAATTTGATTCTGGGTATCATCCATTATCATATCTGCTAAGTATAATCATAATAATGAATACTTTATATTAACATAGCTACACAAAATGTAAAACTATAGAATAAGGAAAGTGTTGCTATGGAAAACCAAAATAAAGAATTTTACAGTCTCACTGGAAGGATAGATAGTGCTTTTTTGGCAAACCTTTAGTATATATGAAGAAGGTAACTACATAGGCTAGTAAAATAAACTGCATGACATATATTTCAAGAGTTTGATAATTTGATGTCTTTGTGCTTATGTATTTACCATTTCCTAATAAAATATACATTTTTCTTTCTAAATAGAAATTTAAGAATATTTAAACTGAATATGTAAGAGAGATATGTGGGCTTTAGGAAGTTTGAACACTGGGTATAACTGAATTTTTTCAAGGTATCAGTTTTCTATTTCATTTGGTCTAATAATGGATTCAGAATTCCTTAGTGAGCTTAAACTCTGGTCACCAAAGTTTTTCCAGTACAGTGATTGACTGCATACTCAATAGGCAGACACCAATAACCATGTCATAAGTGACAATCCAAAGTCAAGTAAAAATTCACCGCAACTGTTGAGTGACAGAGGTTAGTGAATCCCACCCCCACTGATCCTTCCATTACCCAGGACATTCTCTATACCTTTAGTCAACTTCAAGGCATTCTCCAGGTACTCATCTTCAGTGATGGAGTGACCATGTAATTCCAGCTCCAGCACTAAATCACGCAGAGTCCAAACAAAGTCCGGAAAGAAACTCACAAATTCAGCTGAGTCGTCGTTTTCATCAGAGCTGGGACTGGATTTGATCTTGATGAACTTTGCTAGTTCAGTCACATAACTGGGATCTTAGCTAAGGAATGAGAAGTGCCCTTCAACAAAATTTCCAGATTTTACTCCCAAATCAGTTTTATAAACATTCCCATTTGTTCTCTTCTCCCTTTTCCCAGTTCTCCATGAGAACTGAGTTATGGGAAATTAAAATAGTGTCAATGCTATGTCCACACACTGATAATACAAGGCAGTTTTGCTCAGGAAGGATACTGTAGCTGCTCCAGGGCCTGGCGGTTAATGGCACCAATGCTGTTGTAGACAAACATGCTGCTGAGTAGTACGGCCAGTGTGAAGATCCACAAGTCATTCTTAGGGTCACCCTAGAAAGTGCACTATTTAGGGGATTTAGGAGCTTACTCTTCCTTCACTAATTATTTCTTTACTCATTCTGTCTTTTGTATTGTTGCTGAATATAGTGTAAAAAAATCACAAATTTTGAAGACAATTCTAAAACAAAACCTCAGTTTGGTATTTATATTGACTCCTCTCACAGTCTAAGATAGTTGAGCAAGTAGCATTAACAATGAATGCCACTATTAGTGTATGTTAGATATTAAATCAAATAACTAGACATAGAAGTAAGCAATGTTGTTTGTGAATTTTTTTTAATTATTGACTCTATGAGGGGCACAATTATTCAATTAAATGAAGTTAACACTTTTCACTCCATATCTACAAAATATCAGACTGTGTTTATTTATGTGAATATAAAGTTTGTGCCTCAAAGATTCCTTTTTAGAGGAGCAGATATATATGTAGCATGGAAATGAAACCACAATGACCACATATACAAAGGGCACTTTCAAAAAATCTAGAAAAGTGCTCTGTTAATTCAGAATAAGAAATGTTCAGGTTGAAATAAAAATAGATAGAATTAGATTGAAAATAGCATGGCTTTAAAGCACCGACAGAATGTAGAATTGTGGACATTAATACGCCATTAGATAGAAACCATTAGAAGACAATTGGAATAATTGGAATTTTTGGAAATTGGACTTTATTTGACTGTAGTAGTGGTTTTTATCTGACCCTTAGTTATTTGTGTGGGAGTAGATGCCATGGCTGTAGTGGGATTTAAGACAGTTATAGTGACTTGCCATAGAATCAGGTAACATTCAAATACACTGCAGTATGCAAGGACAGCAATAGCTCTGCAGCTGTTAACTTACAATTTGGTGTGTTTGGGTACACTAATAAATAGTACATTGATACAAAGTCTTCTAAAAGCACTTTCTCTTCAGAATCATTAGATCATTGAGAGCTTATATTGATTAATTATTGACCACTTTAAGGTGAATTTTTTAAACTTAGAAATTCTAAGCTTATACCCTCACTCTTTTGACAATAATGGAAGTCAAGGAGCCTCTACTTCTATTTCCCATTCAGACTCAGACTAACATAAATAAAGAGAAAACATAGCATTATAATTACTTCTTTTATAGTGCTTTGGTGGGCCTATTCATGTTTTTATGTAATTAGTGAAGAGTTCATCTTCAAAACTCAAAGAATTACACAAAATGAGTAGCCCTGGCATAGTTGAAGTTTTTGAAAGGGTTACTTTTTTAGACTATTTCACTGAGCTCCTATTTTCATGGTTCCTGTTCTAAACTTCATAAATACACACCCTGTCCCCTCAACACACACACCATAACTAAAACATTCTAAGTTACTACTTCCTCCATATATTTCCTGTAGCCTGAATGATAGGGTTAAGTTCTTATTTTTTAAGTGCTGAATACTTCTTATCTCCCTAGCTAGTTTCTGGGCTTTCATTTTGTTCACTGTGGGATCTGTAGTATTTAATGAAGAAAACCATACTTTCAGTTACCCTTAAGTATTTATCTACAATCATTCAATGCACTGTTAAAGAGAGAAGATCTGTTCCTAATAATTTCTGATCTGTATAAAGGAGCAAATTCAAGAAAACAGAATTGTCCTTATTGTTCATAACTGGTTATGCATCTTACGGGGCTATGAAATAAAACTGACTTGAGGTGGCAAAGTGAAAAATAAGTGGGGTATCAAGAGCAAGAAGATGCTCTCTTGCACCTTTTCCACATCTCCCAGCCCTTCAGTGTCCAGAAGGACCAGGGTGTGGTCTGGCTTGGAGGGGTGGGGCACACACCACATCCAGATGCCCTTGGTTTGGGACTGCACAGTGGAGCCCAGAGGGAAACCTATAAAGGAAGAGGAGAAAGTGGTATCAATAATAGGATATAAAGTTGGAAAAACTGTCTGTTAATACCTAGAATGGCTGAAAGTGCATCTATTCTATGAGCCAGCAGCTCCACTTCTTGGCATATCACAAAGTCTAAATACAAAAATACTCATGGTAGCACCATTCATAAAAACTAGAAATAATATCACTTTCATCACCAACAAATGAATATATAAGTTGTGTTATCTTTAGGTAATAGTATAGTGTGGTAAATATAAATAACTTACACAGATGACAAATTCTGAGAACTTTACTATAAACATCATATTGAACAATAGAAGCAAGATACCAATTCAATTTCCTTTATATGAAGTCTAAACAACTTTTTAGAAATGCATATGCAGATTAACTATTTTTTAAATTAAATGAAGAGTGAAAGAATGCACCATGAAGATAAAAACATAAGTGACGGGTCCTCCCTTGTGGCGCAGCAGATTACAACACAGCACTAAGAAGCTAAAGCTACTTCAGCATGAGTTCGATCCCCGCCTGCCCCAGAAGTGACCACATGGCACGGCAGACCTCCCCTGACCCACCCTCTGCTTCCCTCAGTAGTGTATTTCGTCATTCGGCCTGTTCTGCTCCCCACTCTGTCTCTGGTGAAGACTTTCACTGACCCTGCACCTCTGGCCTGTACCCCAGTTCCATATGCATAAATAAATAAATCTTTAAAAAAAAAACATAAGTGAGCTCGGGGGGAGGGTGTTATGTTGGCTTTTACATGATAGTGTTTTATTCCCATATTTGAACAGTAATTACAGAGCTCATCCATGTATATTGACTAAATTTATTATATATGTATATTTTGTGCAAATTTCTATTTATTTTAATGTGTACATTAGAAAATACTCTAAATATAGAAATAGAAGAGGATATAGCATCAAATTTGGCTACAAAAATATCTAGTTTAGGCAAAATGGATATTGGAATAAGTAAGGAATATTTGCTGGACCTGAGCAGATTCGAGCAAATGAGATTAAACTAATAGGATAGATCCTTTGATAAGGTTGGGGAATTGTTTTATTACTGGACAAGAAAGGCAGATTTGAGGACAGATGAGGTTGAGGTGATAAAGTTAGTGGTTACAATTATTGTTCTCCTGTGGGAAATGCTAGGCTTTTCCTAAAATGATCCCAAAGGAGGTATGATAGGCAGTGTCTTCAATGTCATCCAGCCCATGTCCCCTGCCCCTGAGCAGCACTCACCATGGTTCTGTCCTGCCAGGCGGTTCATTAGGTAGGACTTCCCTGTGCGATACAGCCCTGCGATGGCCACCACCACCACGGGCTCTGAGATCTCCTCCAGAATGCTCAGTGCTTCTCGGTTTACCCTCAGCTGCTGTTGCTCATTTTCCACTAGACAGATGGGGGCTGTCATGATGGATCCAGGTGCCATGGTGATCTGTAACCCAGAGAAAGAACTCCAGAAAATAAGAGCACTGCACGTCAGAGCTTGTGGTTACACAAGCCACATCAGCTTTCTGCTCTGGAATGTATATCTCAGTTTTCTACATTTTGTGTATTTCTAAAGACCACCATATAGCCTAGTGCATCAACACTGGTGCAATGACCTAACGCCCCTTATCTTGCTGATGAATCCTTAAACAAGTCTGCCCAAGTGACCTATAAAACAAAAGAAAGGAAGAAAAAAAAAAGACCTAAGCACTTATAATGAAGCTGTAAAACAATAACTTTTGTAAAGTAAATAGAGGAAGAAAGGGAGCTGGAGATAAGGAGTGTCCAGAGATTTCAGTAGATCTAGAATCAGTTAATCTCTCATTAATTCATAAATACTTCTTGAGTAGCTACTATGTGCTGGGAATTTTCTTAGGAGCTCTGTGGCAAGCAGTGAAGAACTGGATGCAAGTTCCTGCCTCTTAGATCTCTACTGTGGGGGAGAGGTGAAGAGGAATGGGCAGGGGAAGGGAAGGTAGACAAGCAAAGAAAACAAAGGCAATACCCATGCATGTATACTATCTACTATATGTGCAAGGAAAATAATGCCTACTTCCTAGGCATAGGAAGTACTGGTGGTTGAAGAGACATGGTGTGTGTCAGGGAAGGCCTATCCAAGAGTGAGAAAATGAATGCATCAACAAAGGTGATGAGGACAGATTTAGTGACTGAAAGGCAGCAGGAGCAGGCTAGAAAGAAGAGTGACCTTGAGCAAAAGAAGAGAGAAAGAATGGAACTCGCTCAAAACAGATTATTAAAAATAAATATGGGTACAAGAATTAGGATGAGATCCAGTAAAGTGTCCAAATAAATGTGGGGCTCTGGGCAGGAATTATAACAGGTACATGAATTAATTTTTCTAACCAGATTGTAATTTCTTTGTTATGGGTTGACAGGGTGGAGGAAGAACAGCCAAGGTGATCTGAGGACTACCAAGCTCTGTCAGTGTCCTACATCCGGGATGAGGCTCTATTTTGACACTTTCATCACAGTGATTGGATACCACAC
>NW_004567109.1:55344819-55346206 GCF_000260355.1 Condylura cristata
CGGTGAGTCAGGCCAGAGGAAGCAGAGTCCTGGGTTGTCCTGGCTGGAGCCAGGCTGCCAGGGTTCAGTCTCCAGAGTTCAAATTGCTTCTTGTCTGTGAGACCCTGGTAAAAGAGCATATTCTGTGCGCCTCTATTGCTAACCAGTGTTACATGTAGAACAATAATTCCTGCCTAATTCATTACTATACAGGCTATTTAGAGAGGTCACTGATTTTTTTATAATTAATATTAATGTACTGTCTTAATAATGAGTAAGTTAGGCAATGGATGTAGTTGCATTAGTGAGCCCCTAATTTCCAAGATCACTAAAGTCACAATTGCAAAAAGAATTGGTAGAGTCTGTTTCAATAGGGAGGAACTATAGTTTAAAATTTTAGATTTAGACTATTTTCAAATTTTTTGAAAGGTAAAGGGGAAAGGGTAGAGGATGGGTAAAACAAACAGGGAAGAAAACACAAACTATGAGCACTTGATAGTGGTTGCAGCATGGTGGGAATAACATGGGGATCCCTAATATTACCAGAATTTAAAAATTAATTATAAAGAAGTTTTGGAATAATTGCATTTCCCATGGTTTTTTCCTAATGAAAGTATACTAATGACAAAGTTAAATTAAGTTAAATCAAGGTGGAGATGAGATCAATGGCATTTCCTGTGAGCTGGCTGCCACATTATCACCACAACACCCTAGCTATGTTTCCTGTGCAGTTTTTACAAAAGTTCTCCACCCAAGCATTTGCTAATCCAATCTTGCAACATGAGCATAAAGCAACAGCAAAGGAAATTCAAATGTAAAAGCTAGGTACCAGCTGCTACTTCTGCAGACCTAATTCTGCTCTTGTGAAGTGCCTAATTCTGCTCTTGTGAAGTGCTCTCCAAAACTTTGCTTTATTTTACCCTCTCCAGCTCTGGATTCTTCCACCACCTGCCTGGGCTAACCTAGACACCTGATACCACAGCATCTTAGACACCCAACCCAGAGCTGTAAACTCCAAACATACAGGCAGAATGAAACAGTTATATTCGATGGAGTACAGGTGGTAAGTTTCCAAAGTATTTGTTCATAAGAGGCATTGGAAGTGATAGTTAACAAGAAATACCCAAAGCTGTGTCTTCTCAGCAAGTATTCCATGATGAAACAGTTCTTGTGTGGACCATGCCTTATAAGCAGTGAATGATAGACAATCATGAGTTCTCCTCACAGTTATTTTTTAGGGCTGATTTATGAGTGTGAGGTTAAATTATTCCATGTATCAGTCTTGTAGGATCTCTGGATTAAGTGTTGCTAATACAAATATAATCTGGAGTCAGTCATTTAAGATTTGATTTATAAATGAAGAAGCATTTGTTTCTCTGTTTCTCTAATGCCTGATTGGGGTGGTGGC
>NW_004567109.1:55349341-55399602 GCF_000260355.1 Condylura cristata
ACAGCAAAAGAGACATTACAAAAAAACAGACATCCCACTGATTGGGAAAAATTTTCTCACACAAAGGATTGACACAAAGATATACATAGAACTGATGAAACTCAACTAAAATAAAAAAATAATAAAGAACCCCATCAGAAAATGGGCAGAAGAGCTAAAGAGACACTGCTTTCCTGTGCCACAAGATATTCCTGGTTTATTTTGCATTTTCCTGGTTTCAACTCTGATCCATCTGCTTCACCTCAGTCAACAGTTCCTTTCAATGGTACACCTACACAGGCAGATATTGTAACAGGGTGGTCTCCAGGGAAAGGGGAGTTTCCAGGTTCCCTGCCCCACCTAGTAGGAGGGAGGAGGTGAGCAGAGAACAGAGGAATCTGCAGAGGAGTCTGAAGAAGGAAGCAGGATGGAGAGCCACAAGGTGACCTGAGGGAGGCACATGGAGTAGAGAGACATATGAAGAAACAGCGTTTGCCTCTCGGTCCTCGACTGACTGAAACAGGAGGACTTTGACTATGGCAGGGTTTATCCTGATTTTGATTTTGCTCTTTTCCTCCCAGACTTGTCTGGCCATTTCTTACCCTTTTTCATGGGTTCCTGCTGGAAGATGAGTTAGGCTTTCAGGCCTTACTTTGGGCCAATCTCTTTTGGGTGGGCTTTTACCCACAAGGGAACAGTAACTTTGGGTGTTTGATTTAGAAACTCTTATTCTTTGTCTTTTCTGTATTGCACACCAGTTGTATTAAAGTTCCTTTCCATTAAAGCTCTTATTTTTTGTCTTGATGCAGTGGATGGCAGAACCTATTCAGAGCAGGCAGGTTTGGGGGTTCAGGGGTGCTGCTCTCCCTGCCCTATAACAATATCACATTAGGTGTTTACATTATTCCTAGGCGCACTTAGGGGACAGAGTTAATTTCATATGTGTGTATATTAACACACACATAAAAAAATATATGTTGGTATGCAGACATATATCTTTTTGTTTATTTCATTTTCTATCCCTTTGTGTATCACCATACTGATGTTTCTGATTTCTATCCAACAAGGTTTATCCAAACTTGTTTCTTTTGCTTATTTTTAACTCATGTCTCTGACTATGAGTCTAACCCATATAAGTTTATTTATTTCATCAATCCCAGTATACATATTAAGTGTAGTTGCAATTTTACAACTATAACTACTCTGTTATAGTTCAATTTACAATGTACTAGGCCATGATATTAGTGCAGAAATCTTCCTGTCTTTTGCCTCATATATAGTGCCAGATCTACTCCACAATTGCTTATGTTAGTTCCTTCTTTCCCTATTTTTGTCAGTTTGGTTAACTACTTGTCACATCTTCAGGTTCATTGTTTCCTACTTTGCTCTATTTTGTCTGCTATAACATCTTGATTTATTTTAAATAAGTATTTATATTAGATTATATGAAGCATTGCATCAATTACGATTCAGTTTTCCAAAGAGCTCTACTCTGAGAAATGTCATTTCTTTGTTTTATTATTCTAGTCACATTCTACCTTTTCTCCTCTTGATTTTACAGAGGGAATAGCAGCGGTATTATAGATAAACACAAAAAGGAGGGGCAGAAAGGAGAGCCCAGGCACTTGGAGTAGTTAGTAAAGGAGCCTTTATTGGAGTGCGCCTGGTCCAGGTTCACCCATCCCCACAGGGGTTAGAGAAGTCTGGGGTTTTTTTAAGGTTTTAGGGGATTCAGTCAGGTATGGGATGATTTGGGCTGGTTGCAGCTGGGCAGGTGGGAGCAAACAGCTGGTTGTTTCAAAGATAAATGCAAGGACAGGTTTCAAGAGCCCTGTCCCCTCCTCCCTGGAGCCCATGTGTCTCTTGGGGGACCTTTCATTTACCTCCCTATTCTCGCCTATCCTCTATAAGCACTTAATCTCATTAGTTTCTGCTCTGTGTTTCTTAGATGTCGTTTTCAGAGATGGCCACACACTTATGCATGTAAGATCACATAGTATAGACCTAAGGAAATTGTTCCATCAGTTAGGTAAAACTGTCTTATTCTTTTTGGCGTGTGCTTACTCCTCTATGTGCATATACTGTAATTTATTTAACCACTGTCCTGGGTAGCATTGCAATCGCTTTCATTTTTTTAATTATAAACAATGCTGCAATGAATATCCCTGCTAACTTTGTGCATATTTATCTTCCTAGTGTTGCAGCTGTGTCTGCAGGATAGATTCATAGAAGTAGGATTGTTGGTTCAAAAGGTAAGAATCTACTTTTATAATTTTGTTATTTACTTGCTAAATTATCTTCCAGAAGGGTGTACTAGATTAAATTGCATTTTGCATCATTTCTTTTTGTATATAATTTTCCAGAAAATGAAAAGGTTCCTTCTAGGCTCTTTCCTTCCCTTACTTTGCAGAAAACCCCCGGGGTGCCACAGCCCAGGTTCCTATGTACTCTCAGGTCTTCTTCCCTTTCCATCTGTTTGCAACTGTTTCTCACCCAAATCTAGCATCTGAAGCCTTACTCTGACTCTCTATGACTCAGTTGCTACCATTTCGATATTCTTGTTATTTTATTATTTTTATAGTCCAGAGGCCTTTTCTTTCATTTTCTCAAAGGAGAATCAGAGTGGGGAGCAGAACAGGCAGATCCACAAAGTACACTGCTGAGGGGAGCAGTGGGCGGGTCAGGAGAGGTCTGCCACGCCATGTGGTCACCTCCGGAGCAGGCGGGAATCGAACTCATGTGGAAGTGGCTTTAGCTTCTCAGTGCTGTGCTTTAACCCACTGCGCCACCAGGGAGGGCCAAAATTTCCAGTCTTTAAGCAGAGGGAATCACATGCTTCATGAATCTGGGAATGTGCTATTCCCCATCATGGCCAAAGTTTCTGAAGAAATTTGAAAGAGCATAAAAGTCAGCCAAGGGACTCAAAGACAGAGAAGTCCTAGGACCTGCCAAGTTCTGTTGTAAACTACTGCCACTGTTTCTTAAATATTTGTTGGGCATATGGAAAACCATTTCCTGAGTCTGATCTGCTACAACAATTATTTTTTACTTGCTTATGTTCCTAGTTTTTACCTCCCTGAATCCCCAGTGGAATTTTTATGACCACGATTTATTGTATTACCCTTCTTGTTTTTCCCCATATCAACTTAATTTTCTCTAACTTAGGATTCTAATGTCTGTTTCGTTTTTTTTTTTTTTTTCAAATTCTAATAACCCATTCTCTCCTACTCAGAGCCAAAGCCCTGGAGGTCATCCAGGTGACAGATAAATAAAATTAGCCATAGTTTATGAACAGATCATAGGAGATTCATTGCAAATAGCACAGCCCAGGGCATGGGAGCCAGGAAATGCTCAGTGCAAAAGTCATGATCATTTTTAGATCAGAAAGATCACTAGAAGTTACAAATAGGAAAGATACAGAACCCAAATCTATTTTCAGTTATCATGGGGTTGCAAGATTTTGTGCTCTGGGATGATACCACTAATGAGAAAAGGAACTAGTTTGCCTGAATTTGCACACCTCCAAATGAATAGCATTAGAGCTATGTATGTATAGAAATAAAGCAATTTATACACTGTCCTCAAATGTTAGTTGAAAAATGTCAGTAATGGGTTTAGCAGCATCCTGTCTCCAAAACATCTTTACAGATTCAGTGTTCATGTTCCATGAGCTGATATTCACAGCTCAGCCTCTGATGTATATCTGAGATCATTCTTCCCAGAAAATTTGGCCCCATCAACTTTTGTAAATAAAAATGAAGCAAGAAGAATCAAAACACAGATACCAAAGTGTACATTATGATTTTGAAGTAAAGCACAACTGACTTCCAACACAGTCCTACCACTGGCTAAGTAAAGAACTTTGACAATTCTTTCAGTACTCTAAATCTGTTTTTGAATATTTTGAAGAAAAGAAAGAAATTTTTCCATCAATATAAATGGGAAGGTGGAAGAGAGAGAGAAAAATAGGGAGCTGCCAGAAAGGAAAATATTAAGTGTAAAGCAGAGAAATTCGAAGATATATAGGAGAAAAGACTCAGAAGTGCTAATTGATAGGGTTTCTAGAGGAAAAATCTCAGTTTACAGCCATATAAATCTTGTTGACTTCTGTTATTTTTACTGTTCTTTTGTTGTTGCTTTTACTTTGTGTTTTATTTGAGTTTTGAGGAAGAGGTAAATGCTCTTATCAAGGTGATAAATGAAAATAAAACAATAAAGAGATAACTAAAGCCAGATAAAATTGCTAGACAGTAGTGAGGGTTCACATTGAACACTCTCGAATTAAGTGACTCACAATAATAGAGCATAGTAGAACAGAATCCAGCACTAAAGACTGTAAGGCCTGAGCTGTTGCCAAGAAGGCAAAACTATGTAATTCAGGGCTGTTTCTAAAGGAAGAAATCCATCTTCAATCAAAAAGACAGAAAGATAGCAAACAATATAGAGAGCTGTTTGTGAAACCGCTAAGTCATCTGGGTTTCTGTTATTTTCTCTTTTTGTGTCCAACAATGTAAGCAAGTTATTTATTACATTTCATCCATTACTCTTATGAAGTAATGCAGTCATAGTTCTTGAAATCTTCATGCTACAGTTTAAACTAAATCAATCAGGTTTTATCAAAGACAAGGCTAATTTAATTATGATCCTTGTAGATCACAAGGTGTCAAATAAAGAAAAACAGCATTAAGACATTTCAAACTCTGTCTCTCTGTTTACTCTTTCCCCAGTTTTGTGTCTAATTCAGTGGTAAGCAGATGCGGCTGTTGACTCTGACCCACCACAATGGAGTCTTTATGGGGTTTGATAGTTCACATCAGGCTCAGCTGCATCCCATCCTGGATAGAATGTTAAAATGTCTTGATGATTGAAAATCTTTTCCCACCCTTGCTCTACTCTTACCTTAACTTTAAAATCAGTAGCAGTTCTTTCAACTCTTGTGAGAAACTGCTTCAAGGAGAACTTAGTAAGAGTTTTAACTCTAGTCCTTAGACTAGGGATATGCTATTCACTTGCTGTGCTGGGTTCTGATCTACTTCTTTCTTCTAGAAGTATAGAAGGGAAGGGGGTTCTTTTCTCTCCACAACCCTGTCAGGGGACAAAGGATTAGAATATAAAATAGAAACTAAAAAGTGAAAATGGTTTTTGAAAGTTACCCACAGTACACTGAAACCTAGGGCCAAATGCAGTGACCACACAATTCTAAATAAAGGGAGTTTCCAGAGTGTTGCTGGATATGTTACCAAACAGTTTCCTTAGCCAATAAAAGGAAACAGAGTTTGAGGAAAAGGAAAGTGATTTTATTTGTTGACAAATGAGGAGGGCAGCAGACTCATGTCTGAAAGACCACTGTCCTGGGCTTTGGCAAGCTACTGGGCTATTTATACAAAGCTAAACAAAAACAAAGGCAGGGGTGGGGTAGGGGGTGAGAGGGTGGGGAGAGATGGGTGAGTGTTTGCAAAGGGAAGGGAGTAAAAGTTAGTGCTGGGGTGGGATAAAAGTGAGTGCTGGGACAGAAAGACGTGGGTGACAGCCTTTATTTATAAAATGAGAAACCCAAAGGGAAATCAGCAAGAATAATGGGGAGGAAGCAGGGTCAGCATGGAGATGAAGACTAGTAGGCGCCAGCGAACTTTCTCAATATCTGCTTTCAATTTCCCTTTCCTTGAATCCTAACCTGTCAAGGGAAGAGAAACTGCAAGGAGCAGGGAAGAGTAAATCTGCAGTTAATTATCTAAGAGCTCTGGAAAAACCAGTTCCATCATAAATTTCTCAAATGAAACAAATTTGCAAAGGCTTATCTGAAAGCTCATTTATTTTTACTGTATCAGATATGTTTGGTCTGGTGCCCTGGATGCTGCCTATTCTTAGTGGAAGAGAAGTTGAAAATCATTTGCATTTTTTTCCCTACTCCAAACTCTCTTCAGAACTGTGAGAAACCATAGAGGGTCCACAGTTATAGTGAAGTAGTCTGGATTATGTAAATAGAATTTTTGTGTTTGTTTTTAAGGAAGCAGTCACTCAATGAAATTTGAGTCACCTTTAATGGTTAGCTTAGGCATTTGGATGGAATTTTCCTTGATAAAACAAGCTTGACACACAAAGAATACATTGCTATATCACTTCAATGAAAAAAATCTTAACTTTCTAAATATCTAATCCAAATGCTGAAAATTTTAAATAATTAAAAATGTGATCTTACATTACTAGGCCAATAGGTATTTTTGATTTTTTTTGTCTTTAATCAACCAGGCGAACATTCAAACCAAGCACTTTGAATGCCCATGATTCAAAGTTACTACTGTTCAAACAGAAGCAAGAAACAAACATTATCCCCAGCATCAATAAATGAAATCTACTATCTCTCCTACACTTCTAAATATACACTTCCTCATCCTAAATGTGAAAATATGTGGTTTGTCTTCTTTATTTTCCAACATTGTCTAGTAGTTCTGGCATATTTTCTAGAGTTTGATTTGATTCTTTGTACGGCTTTAAATCACCAAATATTATAATTGCAAGTTTTTGATGTCACTGAGGTTGTAACAGTGTTCCTTTTGCTTTGCTTCCAAGATTAAGACTAACAATTCACCAGTGGGGTGCCACTGAGAGAATCTCTGCCACAATCTCTGGTGATACTGATGCACCCCCTGAATCTCAGAGGCCACATTAGAAGGGGTGTGAAGGATTTGAATGTAGGTAGAGAGAAATGTGCAGATGCAGCTATCTGGAAGGGATGGGGTGATACAGTTGGTTGGGTTGCCAGCTCCTGTAGGGCCCCTAGAGAAGGGAGAGATGGTGTAGAGGCTGATGTCCTTGATCTTCTTGGTTCAAGCTCACCGCATAGGAACTGGGGTTCTCCACATTGATTAGGACCCCAGCAAAGAAGACAACAGAAGACATGGTTCTAGACTATTCTCCCTTCCCTCACTCCATGGGCTCTGTGCTGCCCCTGTGAAGTGCACTGAGAGCAGATATGCTGCTGCTGAGTCTCAGACTGAACCCCCAGACAGGAGGGTTACCGTGATCTACTGTGATCAGAACCCCCACAGAACATTCACACACAGAACCTCTATCATTGCCCTTCCCCTTCCACTGACACTGTGTTTTGGAACCGTCCCAGGCCAGGGAGGTTTATTTTCAGTTCTCACAGACAAAAAGAGAATTTTGGAGGCTTCAGTAGATTTTACAGGCCTGTACTATGGGACAAAGCAGCCTTTTCTCTGTCAGTAAGTGGAAGTTACCCGGCTTTCCCCTGCTGCCATTAGCATCAATGAGCTACACCTGAGTTCTTACGCGTGTGCCTGATGGCGGCAGCTGGTGTGTGGTGTGCGCATGCGTGACTGGGCGCGCCTGCGCCCAGACTAAGTTTATAAGGGCAGGATACAGGGGAGGACTGTGCTGCAGAGAGCAGTGGAGAGCGGCAAAGGGCCTCAAGAGACACCAGAGAACATACTGATTCCCCTGCCAGCCTCCCGGCCCCTTGTCTGCATGGTTGCTGCACTACAAATGCCCTAGACAGATCTTTAAAAGCCTGGAAAGGCCACTGAGGCACCAGGACTGTCATTCATTGCCCGTCGGCCCGGGTCATAGAAAACCTGCCCTGAGCCTTGGAGGCCCCACACTCGCCCCGAGTTTCTCTGGCTGCCTCCTCCCCGTGCCTTTGCCATCGTCAGCATGGCGGTCGCCTCACAGTGCTGCTGCCCCTGGCGCTCACCACGGAGCACGCAGACGCCAAGCAGAGAGGTGGACCCGGCTGAACAGTTCCTTCGGAAACCAGGAGCACTCGCGGCAGCCTGGCTGCTGTGTCTGTGGGGCCGCGGTGAAGGGATTACTCGTCCCGTCCCGCCCCGCCCAGGAGATGGAGAACCTGGCCTCAAGGCCGGCGGCCTTCGTTGAGACAGGCCAGGAACCACCTGAGCTCTGGCCACAGCGACCTCTCCCTGTTGGACGGATCACGGCTGCTGTGGGACCGTGTGGGCCACCGCGGGGCTTGTGTCGGAGACGGTGAGTGAGCGGCAGACATTCTGAGGTTTCACAGGGCGGTACTTTGTGAACTGGTCATGTTTACTGTGAATGTGCTTGTCCTGACGCACCTCGGGCAGGAAGGAGGGATTGGTACTGACAGACGTCCGTTGTCCTCATTAGGGTTCCTCAGGGCAATCCTGGCTCCTGTGTGGGACTCCAAACACACAGGCACCACCAGGGTGCCAGCTGGAGTGGCCAGGGCCAGCACTCTCAGAAAGGGATGGCAGTAGTTGTTGAACAACCAAAAAGACAAGAAAGCCTCCAAGTGGCAGAACCTCTTAAAGTCACCCATAAACAAGTGTGAGGATCCAGGGAGTGCAGGTGTAGGCCCAGTGCACATCTGGTAGTTACTGAGGCAAGGGCAAGAGACCAGAGGTTCACGCCCATGAGAAGATGGTGGCTGGGAGGCGGGAGGATGGGAGCTCCCTGCCCCAGGCTCATGCCTTGACCTGGAGGACCACTTGCTGCCAACCCCACCCCCCGGGAGGCTGTGTTCACTTGGAGTAAGGTGACGTGACAGCCAAGGAACCTGTCTATGGAGGTGGACAGAGGCCCCGTGTGGAGCCCTCTGTCTACTGATCCCCAACCAATGTGCAGAGTTTGGCTTTGGTGTATGGGGGGCAGTGTATACTCAGTTATAGGGGACCCCAGGGAAACTTCAGGGTCCTGCTTGTTACACTGATAGCTGTGGAGACCAGAGTGTCCAGGTGACAACAGAGAGATTGCCCCCAAAAGAGTAGGAAGTACATGTGTGGCCTATCCCAGAGTACATCCTGGCCGTGAAAGTGCCACATGGCTTGTGGCTACAGGCCACAACTGGGGTGTTTCGCCTTAGGGTATATGTGGTAGAGGCGGAAGTGTGGGACATGCTGTGCACCCACTCATACAAGTGCCAGTCCCTGGGCAAATGACCAGGCAGTCCCTGCCATTCACCATGTGACTGTGACAAAGCCTGATGGCTCTTGGCATGTGAATGTGGATTACTGTGCGTGGAATAAAGTGCTTCCCCCTTGCATGCAGCAGTGCCTTCAGTGGCAGTCTGAGCCACGGGCTGGCCATGTCGCATTCTGTAGCCCATCTGGCTAATGCCAGAGTAAAGATCTTTGTGCCCTCACGTGGGTTTTGGTGGAGGGAAACATTTTACTGGCAACCCAACCTGGTTGGACCCAAGACAGACTATGGACTGGCTATGGCCTTGAAGAGTTAAGACTCCCCACAGATGTTGGGTAGCTCTGATCATTTCTTCGGGATGCAGCCAGGAGGCCGACTTAGGCGACTTGGAAGGGGCTGCCACGAGTGTGTTACCCACCCTGGGGTGGCGGATCAGAGCACAGTCCTAAAGGGAACGTTTGTGTTGACTTTGTGGCCTATCATGAGCACGCCATTCTTACTACACACAGAGCCCTCTGATGCCTCTTTGCTGACAAAATGTGTGGTGCTCACCACCTGGGAGGCCACTGTTTCCAGCTACGGTGTTGTCTTCTGACAAAAACTGGCTTCTTTACAGCCAGATGGACGCGATCACCTATTGTTGGTGCCAATAACTTCTTTCTCTCTTTGCCCCTTGTTGGTGTGCCCTAACACCTTAGTGGGCTTAGCTCTGTTAGTTGTATTCAGTTGCACTCTGTTCATTTGTATTAGTCTCAGGGGTTATGGCTATAGTGTTCTACATTCACCAAGGGAAACTTGTGGAAGAATGACTTATAGATTGTACAGCGATAAAGCCCTCAGAGAATATTTAATGTGTGTATTTAAATGAGGACACTTGTGGCAAGGGGCTATAAGGTGGCGTCACTCTGAGGTGGTTAGACAGGGACTGCACAGGGAAGAGACATTCAGGGAGACGCTGAGAGAAATCTGGTCTGTCCCCTGATTCAACAAGAACATCCTCTAAAAATCTACTGAAGGCTCCAAATTCTCTTTTCACCTGTGAACACTGAAGATGAACCTACCCAGCCAGGGATAGTTGCAAAACACACAGCAGCTGCTAATACTGGCCTCCCACTCCCACTTCACAGACTGTAGTGGGTAACTGGGTACAGGGTTGGGGGGTGGGGGGCTGACAAGACCCACAGCTGCCAGTGAATCTTTGAGATTTCTTTTCTACAGAATCTCAGCTTCACCACATAGTCTTCATTCAGTACCAAATACAGCAATTTCTTCCTTGATTTACTTGATAAGGAATTTGGCACAAAGCATTCTGGAGCTTCCTTTTTTTTTTTATTATGTACTTATAAATTCATCTTACTGTGATTTTCTTTTTTTTTTTTTTATAGAAGAACTGGGGTGTAGGCAGAAGTGTGGGGAGTGAGAGAACCAGGGGAGCAGAACAGGCAGACTTACTGAAATGTACAGCTAAGAGGAGTCACAGGGGAGACAGGAGAGGTTTGCTGTGCCATGTGTGGGTCTGCTCCCTGGCCAGTCATGGCACTCAGGCCACAGCCGTGTTAGCACTGAGACTTAACCCCTAAGCCACCAGGGAGGCCCCATCTTTCTTTGATTTCTTTAGGGAAAGACTGAAGACTAGTCTAAACTGGAGCTCCTCTATGTGCTTACTCACCACACTTGTACTGTTCCTTTACAATGCTTAGCAGAAATTCAGATGTTACATTTGTTGGTATGACAATCTGATTCATGTTTTATTTCTGAATAAACTGCATGATTACAGGGATCATGGCTGATTTCCTAGCTACAGAATCTGTTTTCAAAGCTGTCTGGGAAATGTGCAGTTGTCAATACATTTTTATTAAGTGACAAATTGCAACCATTTAAAAGTGCCCGTTTTGGTGTTTTAAGGACGAGTTTGGTTCACAGTGTCCTCACTTTGATTTTGTATGGAAAAGCTAAGGCAATTCATCTTCTAATGCTCATGCATCACTACTTAGATGTATTTGTATTCCAAATCTATTTGTTGCTAACATCTTTGACATCTTCATTGTCACCATTTTTATTAACTTATCTGGTTATCTTTGGCTTTGATGGACAGTTGAAAGAAATTTATTTTTAAAAGGTATATATGTTGTAAAAGGCAGTGAGTTTGGAGGACATGCGAACACTAATTACTACAGCAACTTATTTTGTTTAGTTTTATGTAAATGTAGTTTGGCAAGACAAATAATAAATGCAACTTAAGCAAGCAGAATTGATTTATTTTCATTCCATAGTTTATTGCAATGTCTACTTCTACTTGGAGAAGAGAGTACAATTTGTAAACTTCAGCCAGGCAGAATCAAGGTTTCAATCTTTATTTGGCAATGATTTCTACTTCTGAACTGAGTGATAATTAGAAACAGCATACAAGTGAAGATTTAAATTTTTATTTCCTTCCTCTTAGAGAAAACTGAGGTTTTTTTTCTTATCTACTAGCAAACAGAGAATGATGGCATTTCAAACACATCCTTGATCATTACCTATGAAAGCTATTAATATAGTTCAAGATTATCTTAAAGTTCCTATGGGTCTCAGTAGCTTCATGACTTTTATGTTCACTTTGTTTGCTAAGAACTTGGATCTGCAAATTCTACACAGTAGAATTATCAGTAGGAGGAGACTTTATATACAAATGGACAATGGCCAGACTATAGATAAAAATAGAACCCTGACCCACAGCCTAAGACAGTCATCATAGGACTACACATCACTGCGTAGGGAGCCAATCCAGAAAGTCACACCATAATATGCACCAATCATGCATGTATCATCCCTTTGTTTGTTTGTTTGAACAAACAAAGCATAGCACATCCTATGCTTAAATAAACTGAGGGGGTGCACAGAGCAATGGTCTCTGTCCTTAGGTGAATTTTACTGTCTATTTGGAACAAATACGAAATTCCCGGCTAACTGTGCCAAGTTACTATCTGGACTACCTTAACAAGAAACAGACTCTATTCAGTAGCTGGGTCTCAACGTCAAGCTGGATTTGAGTCAAGGCCTGTATGTGAGTGTGTTCGCATTTTCCCAGCACATATGTGCGTGAATAAGTAGTCAGGGATCCTCTTGAGGGGGACAAGAGGAATTATTTTCTTCATTCATACCCTGAATCTCCAGAGTCCTTCCTGAGGACCCAGCTTCTCTTCCAGGTGAAGGGTCCAGGTCTGAAACTGGCTCAAGCCAAGGCTAGAGGTTGCAAAATTTTTATCAAGACTATAAATCAAAAGCCATCTCACAAACCATCCTTGGATTGATTTTTCTTTCCTTCTTGATCATGTTCAGCTCATAGTCTTCTGAATTCTCTGGAGTCAGTTCTAGCAGGTTACCACTCCAATCTTGCTGCTCAACTGTCACGGCATCAGTCATGGATAGCTGAGTCAAAAGGACAAGGGCATGCACCTTGAAGTTTGAAAGGGCAGCTGGAGACAGAAATTCTTAGTCTTGCTCTGCTCTCCTCAGCACACTAGCTTTTAATAGCAGAAACAACAGACCAAGGAAGATACAGGATGGGCACAGCTACAGAATAGCGGTCCACTTTCTTATTTCTAATTATTCAGCATGTTTCTGGCACACATTTACCACCAAAATACGGAGTAAAAACGATGGGTCCTCTTATTCCTGACCCTACCCACTTCTCCCCAGAGTTCTCATCTCTCCAGTGTTATTAGGTGTTGGGTAGCTTTTTTCCCATAGAAATCACACTTTACATTCTCTTTTGTACCTCATTTTTCACCTTAAACTATATCTTGATGTTCTGTATTAATGTATATAAAACTCTACTGTCAAACTATGTAGTAACTACCTTAATTCCATAAGTATGCACTGAACTGTACATCTTTAGTACCTGTCTTTCCACTAAAAGCAGTGTCTCTGTGTGACTGGGTGTATGTATATCATTTGCACATGCATTTTCTAAATGGTGAATGTGCTGTATCAAGGTTCAAATATATTAAGATGTAAGAAATATCAGGATACTTTCTCAACAGAAATTGTAAGTCTACAATCCTATGAGATTTTTCCCCATATCCTTCTTACACAATTAACCATCAAATTTAGTGTCAATCTGAGAAGTGAAAGATTTCCTGATCATTTTAGTTACCTTTGTCTTACTTGTCTTATTATACATAACATTATCTTTTTTTTTAAAGATTTATTTATTCATACAGAACTGGGGTACAGGCCAGAGGCTCAGGGGCGGTGAGAGGCTTCACCAGAGACAGAGTAGGGAACAGAACAGGCAGATCGACAAAATACACTGCTGAGGGGAGCAGCGGGCAGGTCAGGAGAGGTCTGCCACGCCATGTGGTCACCTCCAGGGCTGGGGATTGAACTCTGCTGCCAGCTAACAGTGCTGAGTCCTAACCCGCTGCGCCACCAGGGAGGACCGCACATTATCTTTTTTATTTACTTTTTAGAACTACATGCATGCATGAGTTTTTCCTCTTTCACAGTGCTGAAATTATTAGCTCTGTGTGATTAAAGTTGGAAATATTTTTAGAGTGCTATTTGATTTTTGACATAAACTATTTCCATTTTATGCAATTTTTACGTTGTGCTTAGAAATCTATATATAGAAACATTCCAAGATTTTTTCAGTTATTTGACATTTCCAGAGTTTATGGTTTCCATATTCATGTTTAAATTTAGGGCAATTCTGGAATTTGCTGTCATATCGATATATGGTGAAATATATATATTATATAGGTGAGTGAATCTCCGCTTTCTCTAGGTGTCTGGCAATTTATCGAACATTTTATTATTTCTCACATACTTGAAATAACACTTTAACATACAACATAAATAAATGATGATTTTTTTTTTCTCTATGGACACTGTTCTTTGGCTCCACCTGTATTGCTAGGACCTAGTATAGCACTGGTCTAATTACTGAAACTGTACCACAGGTTTTCATGCAGATAAACATATTCCTCTTTGTTTCTCTAGTTATATTATCCTGATAATTTTTTCAATCAACTTAAGCATCTCCACATAAAGTTGTATAAACTAGAAGCCTACCCATCTTTATAAAAACATCTTTTAAATACGAACACATTACATTTATAATGAACTAGAAAATTCATTTAAATATATATTCCATAACGTGTTTGTTGTGCGTAACAGTAGCATCCGTGACAGCTTTTTGTCCCCAGGTAATCTTCACATCTATTGCAAATCTTACCTCTCTCTGCTAACCCTTTGAGTGGCAGAGTTCTGTAAGCCATCCACAAAGGAAGTATTTTAGGTCCTGTGTGTCATACTTTCTTTGTTGCAGCTACTCAGCTCTGTTCTTGGGGACTGAAAGCAGCCATAATGATCCGTGCATGGTGGTGTCCCAGTAATGGTGACAAAAATAGGCAGCAGGACTGACTGGGCCTAGAGGCCAAAATTTGCTAGCTCCTGTTATAAAGTTAGGGGTTTTTTTCCCCTTAAACTAATAAAACCAGTATTTAATCTATCTTGTATGTATCAGGCCCCAATATCTTTGTAGTCTTTATGTACTTTTGATGTTTCAACCTTTATTCAATGAAACTAAAGCATACCAAAAATAGGATGAAGCCTTTATCCACATTCCATAATTTCCATGAAAGAGATGCTAATTCTTTTGAAACAGAGCACCCAGGCCCCTGAAACCCCAACCAATCACTTTAGTGGGAAGGGGCAGGACAGCAGAAGCGTCAGTGGCAAATCCGTCAAGGTCCTGTGAAATCCAGGCTGTCTTTTCTTCATCTTCAGCCTTCTTGATCTTTTCTTTCAGATGGCTTATCTGTTTCCATCTTCTCAGATTTCTCCTTAAATCCTTCATTAAGCATACCTCTTTGCATCTAAAACAAAGGGGGTATTGAAAGAGAAATAGAAATTTTTGAATATCCCCAGTTTTCAAGACAGTTTACATTTAAGAACTTTGCTAAATATTTTCTATTTTACACATAAAATTATGCTCTTATTAAACAATCAGAAGACAACATTCTTTATTATAATTCAATTCATTTATTTGTTTTCTTACATTATTGCCCATTTGGGTGCAGTGTTTGATTTCTCCCATCACCGTAGCACCTGTGTCCATCATAGTCCCTCTTCCTGCTTCTGTTTTGACCCCTCTTTCAGCCACTCACCTGCTGTATAGCTCAGATCTATGGGCAGCTTGCAAGTTTTGTCTCTTTCCTGACCCTCTGTGGAGTTGCCTTGTATTCCGCCTATAAGTGAAACAATCTGATATTTATCTCTCTCATTTTCATTAATTTCGCTTAATATAATCCCTTCCAGCTCCATCCATGTTGCTGCAAATGGCATGAGTTTATTTTTTGATCGCTGTGTATTATGCCATCGTGTATATGTACCACATCTTCAGAAGATACTATTTAAGGCAAAGGCTATCTTCTGGGCTACACATGGATAGTGAAATGAAGGTCATTTCAACTATTACTGATAACCATTTACCATTAAGGCTTTGCTGGGTGCTACAACAAACATGAAGACTGATACAATAATATGTTCCAACCAAAACTGCAGGGTGCAAGGGAGGCGTTAGTACACTTGCAACAAATTTTCACACCCACCTGAGATGGCATGGGCCCTTATAGCATAAAGAAATATGATAGAAATACTTCCAAAAGCGAAAAGAAGATGTTCCATGTGGTGACTGAGGCAAGCTATTCATACCTGCAGCAAGTTCAGAAAGTGTCAGTTCCTCAGATTTCTCAGTCACATTTGATAGAGTCAAGTCAGCATAGTTGCAAATCAGGATCTTTGATGGTAGGGGATTTCCCTAAAATTGACAATGGTCTTGGTGAAGCACCTGGTAGCTGCTTATGTGAAAAACATGGTGTTGAAATACAAACTTCATAATGCATGAGGCCTTGATTAGTCTGGGCTCACAAGACCATCTCAGAATTCTCCCTATGAAGCAACTCAGACCTGGAAGATGTTACTGCTATTCTTGAAGGACTTGGACGGGCTAAGACCACCAAGACATGCCAGGGTCTCAGTGTGGAGCAGAAATCAAAGACCTCTTGAAAATTCAGGATTTGATCTTTTTTTATTATTATTTATTTATTTATTACAAAAGTTTATTTTTACATCATTTTGTACATTTTTTTTCCATCTCAATTGTAATCCCCGCGGATTTCCCATCACTAAATCACCCATGTGCCATCACCATAATCCCGTGCATTTCCCTCCCCCCACCCCGTTTTTG
The DNA here is from genome assembly GCF_000260355.1 of Condylura cristata. NCBI lineage: Eukaryota > Metazoa > Chordata > Mammalia > Eulipotyphla > Talpidae > Condylura > Condylura cristata. The sequence continues at coordinate 55,365,471 of NW_004567109.1, forward strand.
ATCCCATTCCCCACTCCACCCCCACAAAATGTCTCTGGTATATGGTTGTTCATTATTTTTGTTATTTCCACCTGGTCCATTATACTGCACAGAATTATTTCTGTGTAGTAGTTAGGTTTTTTTAGTGTAGTCTTTAGGGTTTTCTGTGTAGATTGTGTCATTTGGAAATAGAAAAAGCTAATAAACACCACAGATGTTTTCTTTTTATCTTATATAAAGTGCTTCCCCTCATAGTTGAATTTTAATAATAACAAACACTTAGAGCATTTCACTATAGGGCCTCCCTGGTAGCACTGTGTATCAGCACTATGGCGCTATCTACAACCACTGCAGCAGAAGTTTGATCACTGGCCTGAGTGCTAACCCACATGGCACAGCAGACTTCTGCTCACCCTGCTAAATATTTTTTTAAATAAAACATTTCATTATATTAACCTACAGAACAACAATTATATGATCAGATTAATGTTATGCTACATTTTTAAGTCATCACATTAAATGGTGGTATTAAGGAGAAATAACTTATATAATCATCATAACACATGCAAGACAAATTTCTGGTAAGTCTTAACATCTGATTATGGTATAAAATTCTATCAAAATGTGGATAAAGGGAGGCTCTCTTAATATAATAGTGAATATCTACAAAAATTACAGCAAACATACTCAGATGTTAAAGCATTCCTCTATAACAAAGCAGGCATAAATTCTTTTATTCTGTTCTTTCATAGTATGTGTTAGTCTACCTATTACTGTCTGCAAGTGAAATTGTTACAGGACAGGGAGAGAGATGCACTCCTGAGCCCCCAAACCTGCCTGCTCTAAATAGGTCCTGCCATCTGCCACATCAAGACAAGATATAAGAGCTTTAATGGAAAGGAACTTTAATACAATTAGTCTGCAATTCAGAAAAAATAAAGAATATAATTTCTAAATCAAACACCCAAAGTTACCCATCCCCTCGTGGGTAAAAGTCCACCCAAAAGGGGTTGCCCTGAAAGCCCACCATCAGCAGTCTAAAGCAACTGGAGGAGACCCATGACAAAGGATCAAAAATGGCCAGACAAGTCTGGGAGGAAAAGAGCAAAATCAAGATAAACACTGCCATAGTGAAACTCCTCCTGGGTCTTTCACTCACATCTCAATCAGTCCAGGACCAAAAAGAAGCAAGCACAGTGTCTTCACATGTCTCTGTTCCACGTGCCTCCCTTAGGTCTCCTGGCTCTCTATCCTGCTTCCTCCTTCTTCAGACTCCTCTCTAGATTCCTCTCTTCTCTGTTCAGCTCCACCCTTCTTCTGGGTGGGGCAGGGAACCTGGAACCTCCCCTTTTCCTGGAGACCACACTGTTACAACAGGAGGAAAATGTATAGAAATTGGAAAAGTGAAACAAAGCTGTCATTATTTGTAAAATTATTACAGCAATGAAGGACGTGGTAGTGGTACTATGTGTCTTTTGTGTGTGTGTGTGTGTGTGTTTAATATTTATTTATGCATACAGAATGGGGTACAGGCCAGGAGTGCTGGAGAAGTGAGAGGATTCGCCAGAGAAAGAGTGGGGAACAGAACAGCCAGATTAACTAAAATATACTGCTGAGGAAAGCAGCAGGCGAGACAGGAGAGGTCTGCCACACCATGTGGGTCACCTCTGGGGCCTGGGATCAAACTCGTGCTGAAGTGGCTTTAGCTTTGTAGTGCTGTGCTTTAACCTACTGCACCACCAGGGAGGGCCTGTATCTTCTGTTTTTATCTCAGCCAAGATCATGGTGTTGTTTGCCTATGTTACTTTCCAAATTATTTCTGCTACTTTTCACATTTAGGTCTATAATCCACTGGAATAAATTTTACTTAAGATTTATGTATTTATGCATGTAAGAGCTGGAATGCAGACCAGAGATAGGGGGTAAGAGGATTCACCAGAGACAGAGTGGAGAGCAGAACAGGTAGAGCTACTGAAATACACTGCTGAGCACTGCAGCTGGCAAGGCAGGGAGAGGTCTCCCTGGCTGGGGCTGGAACTCTTGCTGCAGTGGCTGCTGATAGCTTCATAGCAGCTTAACCCTTTGCACCTCAAGGGAGAACCAGAAATAGATTTTTTTTTTTAATGTGTGAAAAACAGTTCTGAGCGTATTTCTGAAGGTAGGTGGTAATTTTCCCAATACAATCGAATCATAGGGATAGGGAGATAAACTTCCAAACCATGGCCTTAGATAAGAAAAATAATTCTTAGGCAACACACACATACAAACTACTACCAGCACCAATAGTAAAAATTGAGTTTTGAGTATATCAAAACTAAGTATGTCTTTCATGAAAAACACCATTAAAAGTGTTAAAAGATATTCTCAGAATAAATCCTTGGTGAATGTGTCAACTGCTATACCAATTTTGAAATGATCTTTACCTTTGTCTAGAGAAACTGAAGATGCATATAACTTGTGACCTAGGGATATTTCTTTGTACTTTCTTCATGGAGATTGTATGTACTTGTGCACAAGTATATATGTTTAAAAAGCCTTGATAATATTATTCATTACTGATAAAAACTCAAACATGCATCAATAATAGAACAATGTTACTGTTACAGAGTGGTGAGAGGTCACTCCAGAACCCCCCAAACTGCGTGTTCTAAATAGGTTTTGTCATCTGCCACATCAAGACAAAACATACTCCAGCGGGTTAGACATTTAATGGGAAGAACCTTAATACAATTAGTGTGCAACAAAGAAAAGACAAAGAATATAGTTTCCAAATCAAGCACCCTAAGTTACCCATCCCTTCATGGGCAAATGCCCAGCCAAACAGGGTTGACCCAAAGCAGCTACTGAGGCCCAAAAGCCTGCTTCAAGTCTAAAACACCTTCTGGTGAGGACCTATCAAAAAGTTTAGACATGTTGGGAAGGAAAAAAGTAAAATCAAAATCAAGATAAAAGCTGCCATTATTAACCTCCCCGCGAATCTCTCACATCTCTTTTAACCAGTCCAACACCAAATAACAAGTGCAGTTTGTTTTTGCATGTCTCTGTGCCCCTGTGGCTCCTCCAGGTCTCCTTCTTGCCCCCCATTTTTCCTCCCCCAGTCTCCTCTTCAGGTTCTTTTCCTCCCAGCTCAGTTTCATCTTTACTGGGGTGGGGCAGGGAAATTGGAACTGCCCTTCACCCCACCCCAACACCCTGATACAGTACATTTTCATACAATAGAAGATAATACAACTACTAACAAGATAGATCAATCTTATCAGCATTGCATTGAACCAAAAAAGCCAGATACAAAAAGCTACATACGATATTATTCCACTGATACAAAGTTTGAAAGTAGGCCAAACTAAATTCTAGTATTTAGAGATTAACATGCAATTGATAAAAGTCCTAGAGAAGAATTGTCAATGTTGCAGTGAGTAGTATTTCTCTAATAAGCATCATTAGGTTTCTGACTTCTCATCTGTTCCCAAGCAGTGATTTAGATGTTCATCTTATAATTATCAATGATACTGAATATTGTGCATTGTATAGTTAATGTGCTTTGCTATGTTTTATAATATCGCAAACAGGGAAGGGGGTAAGTTAGCAAAATATTGCTTTGAAAGAAAGAAAGAGTTTGCATCAGAAATTATGAAAGCCAGGAAAAAGAGCACACTATTTTTCAAGTATTGAAAGAAAAGAAACCTTATTCCAGAACTCTATCAGTGAAAGAATCTGTTAGGAATTCAAGAAAAATTAAGACATTCTCTTAAAAGGGAAAAATGAAGAGGATTTGCTAAATAGAAGGCCTTTCTAAAGAAGGGCTGAAGAATGTTATCAGAAGAGAAAGAAAATGGTAAATGGGTTATCAAAAGGGAGAAGAATAATAAAAGTTAAATTAAAAATAAATTTTAAATAATAAAACTTAAAACAATATCTTTTTAAATTTATGTAATAAAGGAGGAAAAATGAGCACAGAAAAGCAAAACTAAGTAGAAACCAACAAATTTAATAATTTAAACCCTACTATATCAACAATTGCATCAAATATAAATTTTCTAAACACAGTAATTAAAGACAGAACTAGAGTAAGTGAATAATAATTTTATAAAATGGAAATCAATATGCTACCTACCAGAAACTGACATCAAGTGGATAATAGTGATGATGATGATGATAAGGATGGTGAAACTGATCATACATGAAACATAAAGGGAATAATTTCAAGAGTTGAGAGCTCCTTGGAATGTGCCAAGGACTATTGGGTGGATTTTTATTTGATTGAAACAGGTAATTCTTTGTATCTGAAGAGCTGGTGGGAGAGGAGAAAGAGAATAAGGTAGAGAATGAGAGTAGGAGAGAGTATGAGAACAGACATTTTATCAGAATAAGTGGGCTTGCCTTACATGAGTTAACTTACTGGCTCGCTAGGACACACTCACCCTTGTTTTATTTTGGCAAGTGGTTCACTGGATTAAGTTTTCTCATGTAACATATCCCTATCATGACTTCCTCTCCTGCAGCTGAGACTCTTGTAGTTCTTCTTTAATACTTCCTAATACTGGTAACTGCTGGCTTTTGGTTTTTACCACACACTTGGCAACCACATGAAGGATCAGATCCCGATTTCAGTAAATGTAGAAATTTCTCAGGAGACTGCAGACCACATGGCATCCCCAAAACAGGGGTCAACATCCTGCATGTTGATCTAATGAGGAATGGGTTACCCTGCATTTTCTCAGTGAGAAGGTTGACATTACTTGTTGACACAGTAAGTTTCTTTATCAAGCCCTTAATTGCTAGTGATGATTCATTATGTGTTGCCAGTAGCCAGATATTTACTTCTTTGTTAACATTCTAGAGCTTTTAATCATTTATTAAATTCCTACCTGGGCCTAGTCCAGTTGCCTTAACTATGTGATCTCATTAACCCTTGCTGAGAACATTCAAAGCTAAAGAGTTTCTTCATCTCTAAATCAAATGAAGTAGCATAAGGTTGACAGATTGGCCAAGATTATTACAGTGAGATGTACTGTACTGGTCACTTTGTCTCTCACTTTACTTCTTGATGAAAAAATTTATTTGAAATTAACTCTCTTACCAAAAAATATTTTCAGTAATGTTCAAGTCAAGAAAAGAAGGGAAGTAGGGATAAGTTCCACCTAGAGAAGTAATTTCTAAGACTTGATCAGATAGAAGTGATGTTGAAAGTGAAAGTAGGTCAGTGCTACTTTGAAACTAGACTGATTCTGAGAAATGAAATTTTCTCCTGAGCAACAAAGTATTTATTTATGCCAGGGCCCTTCATAAACAATGAAGTGTTTTTGTGAACATTATGAAGTAAATTTTTTATTTTCTAAATCCTTTTTTAGATAAACTCAAGTTATTTACTGCATGTAAAATTACATGGCAATATTGCTTAGAATGATTGAATTTATGATTTGAGTATTTAATAGAAGCATAAATCATTAATGTATATATAAAACCTAGAAGAATAAGTACACTAAAATCAACAGTATTTCCAGACCACTGAAGGGGTCAAATTTTACTTTTTGTAATTTTGTGTGCTTTCTCTGTGTTACATGTACATGAGCCAGTTTTTTTTTTTTAAGATTTATTTATTTATGGATACAGAACTGTGTATAGGCTAGAGGTGCAGGGACGGTGAGAGAATTCACCACACACAGAACGGGAAGCAGAACAGGCTGACTGATGAAGTACACTGCTGAGGGGAGCAGCGGGCAGTTCAGGAGATGTCTGCCACGCCATGTGGATCACCTCCGGGGCACGTGGGGATTGAACTCATGCAGAAGTGGCTTTAGCTTCTTAGTGCAGTGCTTTAACCTGCTGCACCACCAGAGAGGGCCACATGAGTCAGTTTTAATAGCAGTAACATACATATAGCAAAGATATTTTCCATTCTGCGAAAAAAGTCAGTTTTTCAAGTAACATTTCCCAAGTAATATGTATATACATAATCAAACATTCATTAGACAGGAACTTATAAGTATTGAGCACATTGAAAACTGTCACACATTAGACACAACTGGACTTGATTTTTCTATACTTATTGATATTCACTAAAACAGCCCTCCCCTTTCTATTTAATCAAGTCTATAGTTCACACTTATACATAGGTCCTATGATTTACATCACTGGCATCTGCAGGTGAACTTGTGGGCTATTTCTGTCTTTGCCATGGCAACAGTGCTGCAACAAGGATCCTAGGACAAATCAGTGCAAATCAGTCTTATTGTAGGTCATATCTTGATTAATCTTAACTCCCATGTGTGGACCAGGGTGTTTGTGCATTTAAAACTTTTTATATAATTGTACCAATCTGCATTGTCTCTAGCAGGTAAGAGTGATTACCTGTTTCCCCAAGCCCTTGTCCAACCAGTGTTCCAACAAATATTGTTATTGCTTATTAATAGGAAACTTTAGCTTACACATCTTATTATCAAAAATAAGTACATTTTATGTCGTCTTCATTTTCTTCTACCACTTTGCCTGATGTTTGTGTGTGTGTGGTAGGGAACATCCTTGCTCTTGTGCTCACTGACATACAAGGATTCTATAACATGAAGACATTTTCTGTCAGACAGAAACTGCGACTGCTTTCTTCATCTGGCTATTTGTCTTTCACTTTGCTTTTATATCTGCTATGACAAATTTCATAATATTTATTAACCTTTTATATCTTTCATGTCATACTTGATAGGGAACACTATTTCAATATAGACCTTTAAGTTCAGCAAGGATATCTGAGATTTTAGTTTAATTTTTTATGTTTCAATATGATCCAGCTAAAATTTATTTGGGTAACATCTATTAGGGAATCTCCAACTTGGTATTTTTATTTAACTCCCTATTGTTCCAGTATCATTTCCAGAATATTTCCCATTCATTCATTAATGTGAAATACCAAATTCATCAGATACTACATTTCATTGTGCATTTGAGAGCTATTTCTAAACTTGCAAATCTGTTTCATGACTGTTGAATATTGAGGTATGAGTATTAATGTAATAATAGTTAGAATGTTTTATTATATGTCACAGAGAGTATCCCTCATGTTCCATCATTTTCCAAAATTGCATTGGATGGTTTGTTTTTAGTTTCTGCATATCTATATTAAAATAAGTTTTCCTGAGCCTCCCTAGTGACCTAAGGGTTAGCCTTACCACTGCTAGGGCCTGAGTTCAATCCTCAGCCAGTGAGCTGGCCCACATTGCACAGCAGACTTCTCCTGTTTCTCTCAGTGCTCCCCTTAACAGTGTATTAAGGTAGATCTGCCAGCTCTGTCCCAGGTGAATCTTCTAATCGCCCCCTGCACCTCTGGCCTGCATCCCAGTTTATGCATAAATAATAAGTAAATCTGAGGAATCAAATATTGTACAAAAATGAATAATGATGTAAAATATATATATATATATATATATATGATGTGCCTTAAAAATAAATCTTTAAAAATAAGGTTTTCTACAACAAAAAAATATCTTTTTTGTCATATTTATTTGAGTGAAAGTACACAAGTTGCTTAAAAGTATTCACATTTTAGGGTCTTCCCTTGTGGCACAGTGGGTTAAAGACAACACTGAGAAGCTAAAGCCACTTCAGCGTGACTTCGATCCCTGCCCTGGAGGTGACTGATCCACATGGCGAGGCAGACCTTTCCTGACCCACCCACTGCTCCCCTTAATGGTGTACTTCATCCATCTGCCTGTTCTGTTCCCTACTCTATATCTGGTGAATCCTCTCACTGCCCCTGCACCTCTGGCCTCCACCCCAGTTCTGCATGCATAAATAAATAAATCTTTAAAAAAAATAACAGATTTTAATTTCTTTCCATATTTATAAATTTTTATTTCTTCCAGTAACATGTTGACATTTCTCCATATAAGCATCATATACATCCTGATAATTTCACTCTACAATATTTTGTTTTGATGGCTCTGCCAATCTGGTCTTCCATTACATCTAGCTTGTTTCTCATCTTTTTAATAATTTCAGTCAATATGCAATTAGTGTTCTGCATTACAGGTCCAGATGTTCTTTGGAAATTGACTTTTATTTTTACCATTTTACTAAGTGAAAAATACATACACATGTATTTCAAAAGTGAGTCACAACATTAAACTATTATAACAAAATTCATCGTTGCATAAACAGGAATTCTAAAGCCTGCTTTACTTATAGGGTCAAAATTTTCTTCTCTGCACCAACTAGCTTAGCAGCCCTATTTAGTTCCACCATGAACACAGTGCCAGTTGTTCCAAAAGCTGAGAAATGAAGAAACTTAAGGAGGTAAGGGGAAAAAAATGTAACTCATAAAGTTAAGGCTATAATCAGATTTTTAGCAGAAACTATATAGGTGCAGAGTAAGTGGAATGACATAATCAGAATGCTCAAAAGGGGTAGAGTGGAACCCTGCTGGCGACAGTATTCTTTCACAAAATTATGTTTCAGATACAGAGAAATAAAAGATTTTACCAGGTCAGCAAAAATTGCAGGAGCTTATCACCATAATACCTCCATTACAGGAAATATTGACAGGAGTTTGCCTATGTAAAGAAAAATTTCACAAAAACTTGAACAAGGCAATAAGTATATAGACAGACCTAGAAAACAAAAAGACAAATGACAGCATTAAGCCAGATGCCATTATGATCCTGATTGCAAATGGACTGAACTCAACAATCAAAAGTCAGAAAGTGAGTAGCTGCGTAAAAAAACAGACTCCAACTGTATAGTCCTTGCAGAAGTCTCACTGGGTCTGAAAGACACACATCCTTAAGGTGAAAGGATGGGAATGAACAATTCACTTCAACTAATCAACGATAATTGAGGTAAGAGCATAAATATAACAAGGAAAGACTCTTCAATATATATTGTTGGGAAAACTGGACAGCCATGTGATAAGAATGAAAATAGACCACTATTTAACTAGACATAAAAAATAACACAATGGAGCAAAACCATGAATTGAAAACATGAAATCACAAAATACATTTCTTCTACACAGTGAAAAAGCTATCATCAAAATGAAAAGATATTCTGGAGCTTTCCAGGTGGCCTAGGGATTAAGTGTCAGTGCTATCCCCAAATCTGCCTGAGTTTGATACCCTGCCACATGGCATGGTAGACCTCTCCTATCTAACCCACTGCTCCCCTTATCAGTGTATTTCAATATCTGCCAGTTTTGCTCCCCACCCTTTCTCTGGTGAATTCTCCCACCTCCCTTACCTCTGCTCTACACCCCAATTCTTCTATGAATAAATGATTTTTTAATAATTTAATAGTTTTTACATCATTTTGTGCCTTTTTCCATCTCAGTTGTTAGCCCCTTGGGCTTACCATCACCAGATCATCCATGTGCCATCACCATAGTTCAGTGCACTTCCCTCCCCTCACTGTTTTTTATTCCATTCCCCATTCTACCCCCATATGTCTCTGATATATGGTTGTTCATTATTATTATTATTATTATTTTCTCTCCTGGTCCTTTATACTCCTGCTATAAATGACACCACCTGGTATTTTTCCTTTACTTTCTGGCATATTTCACTAAGCATGATCTTTCCCAGTTCCATCCATGTTGCTGCAAGAGGCATGAGTTTATCCTTTTTGATTGTCAAGTAATATTCCATTGTGTATATGTACCACATCTTTTGGGCATTTGGGTTGATTTCCATGTCTTTCCAATCGTAAATAAAGCAACATTAAACATGGGGGTGCACATGTCTTTTTGAATTAGTGTTTTTGTGTCTCTTGGGTAGATAACCTAGGAGTGGGATTGATGGGTCATTTTTAGCACTTTGAGAAACCTCCAGTTTCCCGTAGTGATTGTACTAGTTTGCATTCCCACCAGCAGTGCAGGAGAGTTCCTTTTTCTACACTTTGGTTGTTGCTATTTGTTTTAAGATGTGCCGTTCTCCCTGGTATGAGGTGGTATCTCATTGTGTTTTTAATTTGCATCTTCCTTATTACAAGTGATGATGAACATTTTTTCATATGCTTGTTGGCCATCTGCATTTCCTCTTTGGAGAAGTGTCTTTTCAGCTCTTCTGCCCATTTTCTGATGGGGTTGTTTATTTTTGTTGAGTTTCATTAGTTCTCTGTATATCTTTGTGATCAATCCTTTATCGCTAGTTTTGTGTGAGAAAATTTTTTCCCAGTCAGTGGGATGTCTGTTTTTTGTAATGTTTCTTTTGCAGTACAGAAGCTTCTTACCTTGATGTAGTCCCATCTATTTATCCTTTCCTTCACGATCATTGTGTTGGGTGCTGTATCTTCAAAGATGTCGCTTAAGTGTATGTTGTGTAGTGTTTCACCCATCTTTGCTTCCAGGTATTTTATGGTTTCTGTTCTTAATGTCTAGGCCTTTAATCCACTTTGAGTTGGTTTTTGTGTATGATGTGAGGTAGTCATCTATTTTCATTTTTTTGCATGTAGCTTCCTAGTTTTCCCAACATCATTTGCTGAACAAACTTCCTTTGTTTCATTGTATCTTTGCTCCTTTGTCAAAGGTTCACTGCCCAGAAACCTGTGGATTTATATCTGGGAATAAATAATTTTTAATGAAAGATTTCCAAATGATATACTTTTCAAGATACATAGAACTCATGCAACTCAACATGATTAGTAATAAAATAAAATTTAAAAATCAGCAGAGGTTTTGAATAAACTCTCCCACAAAGACATATAGTCACTAAGACTATATGTCTTGTTGAACAAAAAAAGATGTTCATCATCTCTTATAATTAGGAAAATGCAAATAAAAGATTGAAATATCACTTCTCACCTGTGAGGATAGCTATTTCCAAAGTCAAAAGTCAGGAGTTGAAGAGCAGGTGAACATTTGTACCATGTTGGTGGGAGAATGAGTACAAATTTTATGGACAATAGTATTGAGTCCTCAAAACATTAAAACAAGTAATCCATAATATCTAGTTATTCCACATTTGGGAATTTATGCAAATAATAAAAATGCTAATTTGAAGAGATACAAATACCCCCATTTTCATAGCATTATTCACATTAGCCAAATGTTGGAAACAACCTAAGCGCCTATTAATGTTTGCACATCAGATGACTGGACAAAGAAAATGTGGTATATGTCCACAACAGAATAATATCAGCAATAAAAAATGGGAAATCCTGAAATGTGCAACAACATGGATTAATGTATAGAGTATTATGCTAAGAGAAGTTAAACAGATGAAAAAACATGGTAATATATAAAGAAAGCAATTGATCAAACAAAACATAAAACTCTTAGACCATAAAAACAATAAAAAAGGTTATTAAAAAAAGGGGCCCTCTCTGGTGTGCAATGGGTTAAAACACAGCACTGTGAAGCTATCTACAGTCACTGCAGCACAAGTTCAATCCCTGACCAGGGGGGTGACCCACATGGCATGGCAGACTAACTCATCCACCCGCTGCTCCCCTCAGCAGTGTACTTCAGTCCATCTGCCTATTCTGCCCCCACTCTGTCTCTGATGAATCTCACCCCCCACACACACACCTCTGGCCTGTACCCCAGTTCTGTATGTATCAATAAATCTTAAAAAAAAAAAAATACTACTTATGCCATGCTACTTTGTTGGCAATATAATCATCCTCAAAGACAGTGGTTATCCTATAAGTTCTTGAATTAATAAACCATGGTAGCTTTCTAGCGACCATCACCTACTCAACCTGCCCTGAATGTTCTAGGGTACTCTGTGCTTATCTATTATCTGTAGCATTAAAAGAGTGATGGAGACAGGAGTGATAAGTGGGTAAAGGAAAAGCTGTGTGGGATGAGAGCCATCTAAAAAATCCAGCCTTTTTCAAGGGAGGGAAGGCAGGAGAATGTCCTGAACCTTAAAAAACACAGTGAACAAACAAAATGAAACTCTTAGACCATAAGAACAAAAGGTGATTTCCAGAGGGGAAGACTAAGGGAATTGGGAAAAGTGGATAAAATGGGTCAATTGTCTGTTGAAGGATGGATGCTAGACTTTGATGTTGCTTGTAAAGTAGTACTTGCAGATGCTGATTTATAATGCTGTACGCTGAAATCTGTGCAATGTTGTAAGCCAATGTTATTCCAATAAAAAAATTATAAAGAAAGGTGCATCAAAAAAAAAGAGGAAAAAAGGAAAGGACACAGTGTATGAAAAAATCTAAGAGTTCAAATAGTATACAAACACCAATGCTTTGGCAGCTCTGTAGCAAATGTATGACCATAGGACAGACCTGTGCTGAAATTAATTACAAATTATGAATTGCAGCATTCTGACATATGATGAAGTCACAGTCAAGACGTAGTTGGACATTATTTTTCGGCCCCTGAAATACAAATGGCCTTTGGCTAAAGATTGTGGTGCTAAAGAGAATGTGTAGAGGCATCTTAGGGTCAGTGGTTTAAAACACTTCTGACACATCCTGTTACAGATGAAGATTTTTCAGAACCAAGCTTTTGTTTGCTAATTACATAAGTCTCTTCAAAAAGGCTCTGATTTCCCAGAAATGAACCAGTCATTAGATTGACTTCGTTGCTTACAGCTGCACTCTGAAATATTTATTAGAAATGTCACTTTTAGGGGCCCTCCCCGGTGGCACAAGGGGGTAAAGCACAGCACTGTGAAGCTCTCCACAGCCACTGCAGCACAAGTTCGATCCCCAGCCAGGGAGGTGACCCACATAGCATGGCAGACCTTTGCTGTCTTGCCTGCTGCTCCCCTTAGCAGTGTATTCAGTAGACCTGCCTGTTTTGCTCCCCACTCTGTCTCTGGTGAATCCTCTCACCCACACACCTCTGGCCTGTACCCCAACTCTTGTATGCATAAATAAATAAATCCTTCAAAAAAGTAAAAAAGAAATGTCACTTTGTGATATTGAATGACTTAATTTTCCAGCTGAAAAATCTTTATGGTAGGTTACCCTAATACCTAAATATTAAAAACTAAATTTTTCACTTCAATTTATATGATGGTATATGTTAATTATATCTCACTAAAGATGGGGGGAGAAAGTAATGACAGTGAAGTCTGTACAATTTGGAGGGAGCAAGAGGTAACAGTAAATTTAAGAGTTCTGAGTTTCTCATTGTTTTTCATAGGAAGCATATGAATGTTTTATTTTTTAAGATTTATTTTGGCCCTCCCTGGTGGCGCAGCAGGTTAAAGCACAGCACTGAGAAGCTAAAGCCGCTTCCGCATGAGTTCGATCCCCACCTGCCCCGGAGGTGACCACATGGCGTGGCAGACCTCTCCTGGCCCGCCCGCTGCTCCCCTCAGCAGTGTACTTCGTAGATCTGCCTGTTCTGCTCCCTACTCTGTCTCTGGTGAAGCCTCTCGCCGCCCCTGAGCCTCTGGCCTGTACCCCAGTTCTGTATGCACAAATAAATAAATCTTTAAAAAAAAAAGATTTATTTCATTTATGCAAACAAGAACTGGGGTGTAGGCCAGAGGTGCAGGGGTGGGGGTGAGAATATTCACCAGACACAGAGTGGGGAGCAGAACAGGTAGGTCTACTGCAATACACACTGCTGAGGGGAACAGCAGGTGAGACAGAAGAGGTCTTCTGTGCCATGTGGTTGACCCCCTGATCCAGGGATCTAACTCATGCCGCAGTGGCTGGTCATAGGTTGATAGCACCAAGATTTTAACCCCTGGGCCATTAAACTCCAGGGAGCTCCAGTACTTAACATTTTAAATCTTTTACAACATTAGTAATACTGAGAAGCCTCAGTCAGCTTATTTTCAGGACTGATGGCATAACCACATATCTTCAATTGACAGGCTCCAATTAATCACCATGCAGTAGTCACTGTGAGTTCCTTTTTTGAACACTAATTAAGTCATGTTGAAACTAGACCCCCACCTTGGGGCTCCAGAGCTTGGCCCTAGAGCATTGCTTTCAAATGATGCAAGCTGCAATGGGGGGTGGGGGGTGGGCATTGAAATATCAAGACCAGGATGCACATGGGTGATTTGTGGTGGGAAGCCCACGGGGATTACAACTGAGATAGAAAAAGGCACAGAATGATGTAAAAATAAGCTACTATTATATATATATATATTTTATATCACCAATGGCCTCAGGGCTAATCACAGTGATTCCTCTATGACACCACCCCAGGGCATGTGGTCCCTTGGACCCCAAGATGCCAGCTCTAGTGCTGTGGCTGATTGCAGCTGCAGGCTATGGATTCAGTGCCTGAATCATGAGGTGGATCAGGTCAGGCTATCAGCCAATTGGTGCTATGGCCCAACCAGCCATAGGATTGGTCCAATCAGAGTTGTTTGTGGCTGGAGACTCTGAAAAGAGTGGGGGAGGTAGGGGGACGCCAATATGAGAAGCTTCACTGCTGCACATTCTTGGATTTGCTTGCTTGTCAGAAGCATCCAGCAGCCAACCTCCAAAGAGAGAAGAGAGGCCGAAAAGCTTCATAGAGAGGCAAAGCACCTCACTGAGGCCCGGCTGGTTGCACCTGCTCCTGACTGCACCTGAAAGGAGCACCATGACCTCAGGTCTGGTGCCTCAGAGAGCTATTTGTTGGTGGTGTGGGACACAGCTCACAAAGGACTGTAGGGTTGGTGTTTTTGGACCCTGCCTCTGGTGACTGGCCTCCTGGCCAGTGCACTCCACCACTGTTGACAGGTGACTGGCACTCTGCATCTGGGTCACTCTTGAAAACTGCTAACCAGGCGGGGTCTGGTGTCATCTAGGCAGCCTTCGGACTGTTGCTGTGTGTGCTGTGGCATTAGCATAGCGGCCCCACCTGTGAGCCCCTCAGCTATAGTGAGTTAGATGCTGGCCCACCACTTGCCAGTGTGCCATGAGCTCCAGGCCCTCATTGGTGGGGCAGCACCATCTTAGATAGGAAGACTTTTGCTTAGGACATGGGAGTACTAGCCTGGGTGAGGCAGTGTGGGAAAGTGAAGATTGCTCAGGCCTTTGTGTTGTTGGCCTCTGAGACTATCATCTGCAACCTGAATGCAGGAGGCTCTTGGGAGCGTGGGTTTGGGGTGCGCATGCCTGATGGTGGACACCTGGGGTATGGAGTGGGCATGCCTGAGTGGGCACCTCTGACCTGGGGGCCGAGGCTGTAAAAGCGGCTTCACAGAGCACGGGGCAGCAGAGGACGCCACTACGGGAGGCAACGAGAAAGAGCATCTAGAGATTCTCAGATGCTGTCTCCCCATTAGCTTGTTTTCCCCTAAGCTGTGGGGATGATGACAACGACACCATGGTTCTCTTTGAAGTTGCCTGAACTGACAGTGAACCTACGTGCCCTGGGATAGTTACAGAACAGGTAGCTGCTACATGCGGCCTTCAGAACTCCTTTCCCCAGTTAAATAAACCCCGGTTGTTCCCTGAGCCCATGAGGTCTTGCAGTTGTGTGCACATGTGAATAAACCACAGACAGTGACCTGTCCTCTACCAGCCACTGTCCTGTGAGCAGCTGTAGCCCCCTTCAGGCTTGTGTCACTGTCACAAACGTATAAAAGTTTGCATTCTCCACACAGTGGCTGCAAGGTCCTACACAGTCTGGCCCCTGCCTGTCCCTCTCACACTACCTGGGGTCAGCTCACCTCATGGACATATGGATAGGTACGAAAATCCAATAACCTTTGAATGATAAATGGATGGGTACAGTATACATCAGAAGCAATGGTCCAACTGGAAGGGGTGGAACTCTTTTTTCTTTTATTTCTTTTATGAAACTTTTATTACATTGTTTTTGTACATTGTTTGATTTCTCTGCTCATGTGTACTCTGCATAAATATGCCCATACACCACCTGTGAACTGTCACCACAGTCCCTTGTGCTCTTCCCTATTTAGCCCCATCCCCCCCTCCTTCCCCTGCTATATGCCTCATACATACAGGTCTATATTTGCCAGCAAGTTTTGTTCAGTTTCCCTATATTACTCCTATAAGTGAAGCTATCCGGTATTTTTTTTCCTTCTGACTTATTTCTCTGAGTATAATCCCTTCTAGTTAGATCCATGTTTCTATGAATGGCATGAGTTTATCTTTTTGATTGTTGAATAGTATTGTTAAGGGGAAAGATGTCCTAAAGGAACTCTGCAGAGTCCTTATAGATACCACCCCTTACTCCAGCTTTCTGGACACTATCCCCTACTCCAGTGATTGGAAACTACAACTCCCAGCAGTAACAGGGGGAGAATTGCAAGGACCCAAGGGCAGAGCTAGCAGGAATTCTGGGACATTTGGGGGATAAATAGGGCGTGATTGCATCTTGCACTCTCTCGCTTGGGATGCAGCTCTCCTGACCAGGTGACTCAGTGTGTTCAGTCAGCCAAGCCAAGGTATTCCAGTTACTTTGTATCCCACTCTCTTTCCCCGGTTTGTTTCCTATTCCTTTCCCCTTTTGTAAATAAACCCATTATTGACCCTTTTGTGTGTTCCTGCAGTATAACTGAATTGTGAGCGTGCGGGTGAGGCCCCACAGACAGGCAGCCCAGTTCACTCTGGGCTACCCTGTAACAGTTTTTGGTGCCCTTGGGTCCTCGCAGTTCTCTGCCTGTCCTGCTGGGAGTTGTAGTTTCCAATCACTGGAGTAGGGGGTGGAATCATAAGACTCTGCAGAGTTCCTTTAGGACATCCTTCCCCTTAACAGTATTCCATTCCATATATGCTACATCTTCCTGATCTAGTCATCTGGCTTTTGGGCATTCAGGTTGTATCCTTATCTTAGCTATTGTTAATAGTGCCGTGATAAACAAAAGCATGTAAAGGAATCACAATTGCAATGATAATGGAGCCACAAGCTCATGAGAGGGTGGTCAGTTGCTGTAGAAAGCCCACCTACAGCTTTTACATGGTGCACATACCCAGATCAGGGACTTGGGAGCCCCAGTACTAAGCTGGATAAAGGAGTGCAAAGAGTAGGCATCTAGGGCAAAAGGTATAGTATGAGAAAACTACAGGGGTACAGAGTGATACATCCTGCTTGGTCCTGAGGTTCACAAAGTGCAACAGCTAGAGCCTGAACCTACAGGAAGAGCAAGTCAGATTACCTATGTCTCCTCATGTTCTTTTCTTTTGTTTTTAATTAATTTATATATTTTTACATGTTTTTGTTTCATTTTTTTTAACAGTTGTTTGCTTTCTTTTCTCAGGTGTAGTCCCTATAGAATTGCTACCACCAGTTTACCCGTGCACCATCACCACCAGTCCCTAATGCTCTTCCCTCCCTTGTTTTGATTCCTCTCCCTCCCCAGCCTCTGCAGAATATATAGGGGAACCAAACAGGCATTAAGGTGGGGGTGGGGGGAAATAATAACAATTTAAAAAATAAAACAAAAATAAACTGACAACTAAAAATCAGAGACATGTTTTCCCATATTCTTATAGAAGAGGCTTTCATTTTCAGCCTGAAGATATAAATGATGCACCTGCCTCCTGCCCTCCCACCCTCCCCAACCCACACACAGAGAGGGTAAAGACAGAACATCTTACTGTTTTCACTAACAAGCATTTAAGTGCCTGGATCTTAATAGCACGAACAAGCACCCCAGATAACGCTTTTATTGGAAAAGCAAAGAGAACTACTCGAGGTATGTGGCCTTGTCTCAACTACAATCTTTAGTCAGTGCTGCATACAGTGCTCAAATACAGCTTAGAAGTTGAGGCTGCTTAGATTAACCAAGACATTTAGGCCTAGGAGATGGCCTAGAGCAGAGGACCACTCTATGCCCAGCCCAATAAGAAGCGTGAGTCCTTGATGCCCACTAGAGGCAACCCATCAGTGCCTCACAGCCAGTTATGGCTGTTACCTCCTGCTGGTGTCAGTTCTCTGGCCACCCAAACAGGTGCAAAGGCAGCATTTGGGAAGTTTACCCCATTACAATCTATACAAGCTAAAGGCGAACAACAAATATTTGAGACACAAGTAATATTGACAAATCTTAACCCAGTAGAACTGGAGAATGTTCTGAGAATTTAAGCTAACAATTACAATAATGCTTGCTAAATTTAAAAACAACGGGTGATGTAAAGTAACATATCAAGGCAAGGTACAGCAAATACAAATCTTAGACATTGAAAAAATTTACTGTTTATCAGAGAGAAGCGGGGGAGGGTGAAAGGGGATGAGGCAATGGTAAGGGAGGTTTGGTGCACAGTGAGTGAAGCTTGTGGATATATGGAGGAGTAAAAATGAAACCCTGATGTTTAAAAATGTAACCCAAGATTATAGAGACATGGAAATGACTCAAATTTAAAAATAAAAAAGAATTACTTTCAAAGCGTTATTCAACCGGAAGTAGTAACTTCCACAGCACAGCTGAGTGGCAGGGAGTTTGTATCTTAGTTTTGAAGCAAATATGGAGGATTCAGAAACAAGGACAAAATGAAAACAAGACTGGAAACCAAATCATGTTTCCTACTTCTCTATTCTTGCTCTCCAACTATCAGTGAGCAGCCAAGGTCACTATCGGAAGCAACGTGGACATTTGTTATCTAACAACCAATTTCACGTTCCTTTTATTATAATGTTTATTAGTACTATGTCTATACTTTCTTTGATATTTATAAAGATGGTAATACAAACTTTCTTTATAAAATTCAAAGTATATATAGTAAAAAACATGTGTCCCTTCCAGCACTGATGCTACTCAATTCACCTAGAAGGAATTAATGACATTAATTTCTAATGAATCTTCCAATGATATTCTGAGTGTCCATATGAATGCACCACACAATAATTTTATTTTTACAGTGAATACATTATACAGTTTTGTAATTTTTTTTCACTTTAGAATATATACAAGATTTTTGTATGCTAATACTAACAAAGTTCCACTGTCAGTCTATCTACTGGGCACATAGTATTCCCTTAAAATGTACATTCTAATTTATATTACATTTGAAATTATATGACCGATTTCTACATATGAATGTTCAAGTACTTTCTAATCTTTTATGACATAAAATGATGTCTTAGTGATTTTTGTGTAAAAATGCATTGTATTTGCACATTTGTATTTCCTATAAGTGAATATATCAAAATGTATATGCATTTATTCTACATAATGTGGCAAAGCACTAATATCCAATAGGGGAACATTTCATTTATAACACACTGCAAAGTGAGAATAAAGATCGTACTGATCAGAGTTTTCATAAGTCACAGTAACAGGCCATAATTCTATAATTCTTTGAAATGAAAGTTACTTCTCTTTAATTAGTGAGGCCATTCCTTTCACAGCATTTCCGATCAGTTCACCAGAAGTAGAAAATATGGAAGTGATAGTATCGCCAAATCTGTCCAAGGCTTGTGCAATGAAGGGATCATCATTTTCATTGGTAGCAATCCTCTCCTTTAACTGATTTATCTCTACATCCATCACTGCCCACTTATTTCAAAATCCTTCTTTAAGCATATCTTCTTGGATCTAAAAAGTAATGGGAAGTAAAATTTTTTAAATACTCAATTTTTTTTAAATTTATTTGTGCATACAGAACTGGGGTACAGACCAGAGGCTCAGGGGCGGTGAGAGGCTTCATCAGTGACAGAGTGGGGAGCACAACGGGCAGATCAACGAAGTACACTGCTGAAGGGAGCAGCGGGCGGGTCAGGAGAGGTCTGCCACACCATGTGGTCACCTCTGGGGCAGGCGGGAATCGAACTCATGCGGAAGTGGCTTTAGCTTCTTAGTGCTGTGCTTTAACCCGCTGCACCACCAGGGAGGGCCCCATAGGGTTTTATTTTTTAAAAGAAGGATGCAGAAGATCAGAATTGTTATTAATCAAAACAAGGAAGTGGTGTTTCCTTCCATGATCTTCCTACTAGCCTCACCTATCTCCTCCTAAGGAGGAGTAACTGTCGTACTGAGGCCACCAAAGACTTACTTTTATCTTATGCTCCAGCATCATCTTCTGCTCCTTCAGAAGGTTTTCTTTTTCCAACAATATTTTCTGTTTTAGTTGAGTTACATTCTCCTGGAAACTTTTGTCTTGTGCCTCCAGGTGCTGCTGCTGCTCCTCCAGCTTCAGTTTCAGCAGCTCCTGTTCCTTCTCTGCAGCCTCCTTCCTGGCCCTCACCTCTGCCCCAGGAACATGTAAGATAACTTAAAGTAGGAGTCACCTCTGCACCCTGAGCTCAGAGAACAAAGAAAACTGGACAGGAAGTGGGGAATCTCTAAACACACTGCCCCTCCCTGTCCACACCAATAGGGCACATTTCAGGAAGTGACAGGAAGGCCTGTATGGCCCAGAAGCCACCATAGCTCCCCTCCTGTGTCAGGGTTAGCACAGTCTGCTCCAGACAGAGCAACAAAGCTCCTGTCCAGTCTGTCACAGGCAGCAGGGCCACCTGTGCACCCCATTGTGACCGTGCTCAGCCTGTACCTGCGATGGCCTTCTCCCCATCACTGAGGGATCTGTCAGCCTGCAAGATGGCTTTCTCTATCGTGGCCTGTGACTTCAGGAAGCTCTGGAGGACCTCCTTCACCTGAGGAACCAAGAAGGAGCAGCCAGGTTATATTTATTTCCACTGGAGAGATTAAGGCAGCAAAAACAGGTATGTCCAGGTACTTTTGCCTCATACTTGCTATATTGGCTCCGTGAAAGGCCAAGTTCCTTGAAATGACCAGATACAGCATCTACATCTCTCTCCTCTTTCCTCCCATCTTCCTCCCAGTGTTACTCCTTTCTACCTCCTCCAGGTGCCTGCCATTCAGAGCTATGCTTACTTCTACAAACTTATAATTCCTGGTACATATATTTGTGGTCCCTTCCTGAAAGTTGCCTCTACTCACAAAGAAAAAGCTCAGCAATACACCATGGCAATAACAGCTCAATACACTACATGCATTCTTATTATCATTACTTTCTTGTTGGGTTTGTTATCATCACCTGGGGGCTCCATTTCACAGATTCATAAATGTTATCATTTGCATACAACTGCTGTGTATTTTCTCTCCTCTCTTGTTTGAATCAGCCTTCAGTCCAAATACTTTAACTAGTGAAGATTTGACATATTGACATTACACTGTTGGATAAAGAAGAAAACCGTTTCATTCTGTCTTTCGTGGATTTCAGAAACTCATACAAACTTTCTGAATGACTATTTCCTACTCTCCTCAAGAGTAAGTAGCTAATAATGGACTTTAAAGACTAAAGCCACTAAGACCCCCAAGCTCTCTTACTACCCCCACTGATGCTGTGCTCTCAGGTTGTCAGGACCCCCTTGGCTCTGTTCTCTTAGGTGCGGGTGCTCCCCTTAGTCCTCACCTTCACGCCTTTTCTTGGCACTTGCCAATAGTCCTGTTCAATCTTTTCCCTTGTTTCTGTGTAGCACTTGTGCCCTCCAGGAAAAGAGTAAGATCCTGCTAAGATATTTTCCATTAGGTTCTTTGCACGTTGATCCAGTTGAGCCCGGCAGTATTTCTCAGATGATTCTGCATTCTGCCGCAAAAACACCTCCTTCTTATTCTGTATGATTTCCTGCAAAGGAAACACAGAGGAACAGAGGAGGTGAAATGCTAAGGAATCTGCTGGAAGGATTGGTCTTCTGCGTCCTTGTGAGGAAAGCATTCTTTTGGAGGAAGACATGGAATAAACCAGCAGTGCAGAATGTGATTTACTCATAGCCCTGAAAACTCCCTACAAGACGGTGGGAAAGTTTCTTAACTTCTGGGCCTCAGGTTCTTCATCTGGGATTGCACTGAGGCTCATCACCAAACACCATGGTCCATACAGCTATAGCACTCAGTGATTCTACCCTCAGTGATATGAAAAGGCAATAAAAGATGGCATGGAGTAATGTAACTTGAAAGTGGCTGGCCTGGTATGAGGGTCTGACAAGAGAAATTTGTTTCCTAGGGGACCATGTTCACAGAACAGCCAACCAGCTCAGGAATAACCTCAAAGTGCCCTGATCAGGCTTGGAATCCATTGAAAGATTTACTTCAGGTAGATGTCCAAACTGATCTTGCATGCGAGATTTCCAATAAATTACTTGAGGTTTTGTATGCAGGCCTTTGAAATGCTATCCCTCTTGAGGATCTAGATTTACATTAATCTACATTATTCTTAAGTGAGAAATGGATGAGCTGTGGGCCCACAGAGGCATTTCTAAGCCTCATTCTTCAAGGGTAAATATTACCACAAGTTTCTTCTGGAACTCCTGACTCTCATCCTTGAAGGAGTGCTCCATGAAGATTTTGATGGCTTCCCTCTCACAGGCTGCATGCAGGTCTAACAGCTCCTGGAGTGTGTCAGTGGGGAACTGCACTCTGTGGGCCATCTGCTGGCTGTAGTGGTCGGCTGCCTTCTCCATGGCTGCTGAGTTCTCAGTCTGGGCCAGGGTTGTCACTGCGTTCTCCAAACAGGGAACCGATCCCCTGCTGATGGCATTCTCTGGTCACCACCAGAGAATTCAGACCTGAATGAGAAAAGAAATCCATGATAACGTATCATATTGTCAGTCAATAGGAGCTATGAATCTAGGCTACATTTTTTTCATTAAATTTATTTTCTTATATCGTTTAACATTTTTGGACAATATTTGATTTCTTTCCAGGTGTCACCTACAGTTCTCCCACAATCTTTGCACGTGTGACCCATCACGACCATACCTTGTGCTCTTCCCTCCCCTATTATAAACCCCTCCTCCCCCTCTGCTGTAGGCCTCAGCTCTATGGTCACCTTGCAAGATTTGTGACACTACCTTTTTAAGTCACAGACACCTGCTTCTATCATGACCTGCATTTTTCCTATTGGCAAGTCATTTTTATAGTTTTTAGGGCACCGGGCTTAAATTCTTCTGTCATCTGACAGGCTAACAGGTTTTTGAGAAACAAGATTCCCACAAAAAATGAAGAGATTAGGTGACATGATAGACTGATAAGACAGGGTTAATCAGTTATAGTCATTCCTAATTTGGAAGGTTTATATTAATTTTAGGGATTTATAGATTAATGATTAAGTTTTGCCTGTGTAAACTACCAAATTATCTTTTGTAATCTACTTGCAAACATTTATTGCATAGGACTTACATGAGAAATCGTCTTTATGCCCAGTTAGTGACTACTGTCAATCTGGGAATTTTTAATAGGAAGAAACCACAGTTATTGGTGATATTATTTTCCAATTTTGGATTGTATTTATCACACCCCCAAAGGTTTTATTACTACAAAATACATTTCTTCAAAGAGTATGAACATAATTGTGCCCAAATTTCCATGTGAAGCCAAGCAGAAATGCAGAGAAACATGTTATATACCAGATTGGCCCATAAATGGTCCCACAACACAGGGCAGAGACTCACGTTTCCCAGTGACCATGATTTCCTCTCTAAGTCTCTTGGGTTCTGCATTGAAGAAGATGTAAGAACAGAATTTTCTTGTTTGTTCCTGGAACATAGGATCCAGCTGGTTTTCAGATACCTTCTCAATATTGGCTAGGAGTTCTTTGTCTTCTGTTGGCCGATCAAAGACAAAGCACTTCCGCTTTGGGAAGAAATGCCTGATGCACTCTCTGGGTAGGTTGGACTGTTGGACTTTTGAGACTCCTGCCTGAGAGATAGGAAAAAATGGAAATTACTGTGAAACAGTCTTGGGACAGGGAGCCAAAGGCTTCTATGGCAGGAGTTTGATATCATTGTTACCTCCTATGCTTATAACTCCTTTAAGACAGACATTCAATACTTATTTACATGCC
The DNA here is from genome assembly GCF_000260355.1 of Condylura cristata. Lineage (NCBI taxonomy): Eukaryota > Metazoa > Chordata > Mammalia > Eulipotyphla > Talpidae > Condylura > Condylura cristata. The sequence goes on from NW_004567109.1 coordinate 55,389,120, forward strand.
AAACATATACCAATGTTATAATTCTAAAGAGAAACTTAACAGGATGTCTAACTCAGGTGAAATAAACGTATGGCAGGTATCCCCAGACCTGAGCATGTAGAGTAGTTGTCTATTAGACAGTGACTGAAAGCACAACTAAAGAAATGAAAAGTCAAATGTAACTTTTTGGCACAGTTGATCTCATGTAAAAATTAATTTGTGAGCCTGAAAAAAAAAGAACCATAGACAAGGATATTGGAGTATATCAGGAATGGTAGGAATGACAACCTTACTTAAGAAAAATTACTTTGACATTAAATGTTAGCTATTTTTAGCCACAAACTGAAGAATGTCACTAAAATATTATTTTAAGACGTTACCACTAATCTATGAATTCTTCACTTAAAGGTTGATCTTTGATTTGATAGTACTATTCTTTTGACTAGATGACTTCAATAAATCATCTAAGAGGCATGAAAATAAACATGAAAGCAAGAGTAATAACATCAGTGCTGATATTTCTCTCGAGGCTTTCAGCAAATACAGTCTTGTAAATGTAATCCATTGAAATAAATTTTCATTTTGAAGCTAAAAGTAGATTAAAAACAAATGGTTACAATATAGAATTCTGAACATTTTCAGTAATATTGAAAAGACTCAGATGTAAGGACACATATACTCCTGCAGGAATTTTAGAACATGAAGTCAATTTGTACATGATATATTCATTGGAAAGTATATGTATATCCCTCTTTTGGAAGAAAACTATCTACATGAAAAAGTTTTATTTTAATATCCTTTTCATTGTAATTTCAGGTATAGTAAGTCTCTAATCATCATTTTCCCCTCAACACACAGAAGCATATACCAAAATAAGGACTACAAATGATTGGGGTATACAAAGTTTTAGCATCATTGTAACCTGGAAGTTTCAGATTGTATAAGCAATAAGTTGGTTTTGAAATACTTCATTCTATGCCTTAATTTTCTCAAGTGAACATAAACTTTAGCCCCTAGAACTTTTCAAGTTATTTTCCAACCAACATATTTAAAACTTTGATCTACTGGTGATGGCCAATGTTTAGTAACTCACCCTCTAGAGGAACATCCCTGCCCAGCCCACCCTCTCATACCTGGAATCAGCTTCAGGGTATTCTCCAGGTACTCATCTGCTGAGACAGTCTGATCATCTATTTTCAGCTCCAGGGTGAAATCCCGAAGGGCCCAGATAAAGTCTGGGAAGAAGCTCACAAACTCCGAGGAATCATCTATGTCACCAGCCCCTGGGGAGGACTTTGACCTGATGAGTTCTGTGATCTCTGTCACATAACTAGGACTTGCTTAAGGAACAAAAACTTCCTCCCGCAATCTCCTAATGAAAAACTAAATGTTACTGGCGCTCTTTTACCCAGTGTCCCCTCTGCCCCACCAAACTAACAGACTCCATGTCTGTTCCCATCTACTCAGTGAAACGTGGGCCCTTGCTCCTGGAAGGATACTGCAGCTGGTCCAGGGCCTGCTGGTTGATGGTGCCCATGCTGTTGTAGACAAAGCTGCTGCACAGGAGCAAGGCCAGTGCGAAGATCCACGAGTCATTCTTAGAGTCGCCCTGGAAGGCACACAGAACTGGGGTATTGCAGCATCCTCTGTAGAAATTCATGCAGACTCTTATGCTATCATTCTTTCACTGTTATTTCAGCTAGATCACTCACCATGCAAAAGTATAAGTTTGAAGACAGACATACATGGATATATCAGTTTTTACAATTCCAGTGACATTTCCTGCAGTCTGGTTTTTTTTAATCCATAAAACATTTTAGTCTTCACAGCATTTTCCTTTCCTCAATGGGTGAAATAACTGGCAAAAATAGTAAGTACCAGCTGTGTATTTAAATACTCAGCAATGAGTGTTAACACTCATTTAATTAATAGGCACCGACTAATCAAAATATACTATTGTTGACATAACTAGGTTTCAAATTATGTCAGTAAATATTTATAGAAAGGTATTGTTTTATTTCCCACTTCATTTAGACTTTAAAAAGCTAAGTTAAGAATGACTTTTTTTTTTTAATTATCTAAGCCTTTAATGTTTTTTAAGATGTATTTGCGCATACAGAACTGAGATACAAGCCAGAGGTACGGGGCAGTGAGAGGATTCACCAGAGACAGAGTGGGGAGCCAGGCAGACAGATGGACAAAATACACTGCTGAGAGGAACAGGGATGGGTCAGGAGAGGTCTGCTGCGCCATGGTCTGCTGCGCCATGTGGATCACCTCCGGGACCAGGAATCGAGCTTGCCACTGACGTGGCTTCAGCCAGCTTGCAGTGCTGAGTCCTAACCCGTTGCACCACCAGAGAGGGCCAACAATGACATTTTTTACTTTTAATTGGCAATTGTTAAACCACTGCAAAAATACAGAACAATGAATTCAACAAAGTGACATTTCTATGAAGATCTGATTAGAAATATATATATATATGCAGTGGAATTTATAACTAATTAAAATCTTGAAGTCTTTCAAGGAAAAAGAGTTGAAAAGGGGAGAAACAACATATGAAAGTTTTGTCAAAATCTTTGCAGAGTGTTAATGAACAGAATATGGGCTTTAATAAATGCAGGTCATTCAATAGATGCAAAAGTCAACAGAATCAAAATTAGAGATGGCCGAATATAGGATCTTTACAATGAAAATAGAGATTTGACTGGAGCAAAGATAAAAGCAGATGGTAAGCAGTAGTGCATCCTGATAAAGGAGATTAGTGACCAGTTAGTTCAGGTGTTTAAATTAAGCACCCTCTAAGTAATAGCAGAACTGAGAAATTTATTTCAGAATTGAATATTTGATCATTTATTACTATATAATTGCACATGATGTTTTCTGGCAAATGTCATGTAGTGTATTATTAAGAAGCAAAGCTCTTAGAATCACCAGCAACTGCTTATGTTTAGTTTAAGAATTACTAGGTTTGCATTGTGAGGTGTGTATTGTAAGGTTCTATTGTATTGAGAGTATTACATATATAGAAGGAAATTAAATTGTGGTTGTGAACCATAGTGCTGAATTTCAAGCACAGTGTTGCCAAAAATTGTCTTTAAAATTCTGTAAGAAAGTTATCAGATATTTAGATCAACTGACTAGGAAATACAACCCAGGTTCATTTCAACTGAAAGTGACATTTGTTAATGCACAATATGGTTATTGTGTGAAACTAGGAGCTAAAGAGATTACATAAAAGTTTGGTAGTAGATATGACACATCAATTCTGAGCTGGGAAAAAAATCTGGGCTAATTTCTCCTTCCAGTTAAAACTTTGTACAGTAGATGCATGTGAGATGTTGGTGGTACTGGAATCACCGTTTGATTCTTCTTATTCTGAGATAAACACTCTCATCATTGCTCACTTGTCCACCTGGGAGCAGGGTTGTTCAAGACTCAACCATTCTCCCAGGAGTTGCACTTCTGAATCTGGGCCTCTCTGTGAAGGGAACAACACAGCCAGAGGGGCTAAGCCTGTCAGCTTTACTGCTTGTTGGCCGAGCCACCTTGGTTCCTGAAGGCCTTTCAGGTGAAACTCCCCTATCCTTCTGAACCATGACCATGGTACCAGTCACCATGGTCTGGCCTCCTCTGTACTTCTCCATCTTCTCTGGGAGGCTGAGTCTCAGTTTTCATAAGACTACTCCAAGAATCCTAACGTCATCAGCATTCTGAGCCCCTCAGTCCTCAACTCCTCTACAAACTACTGTGGTGTTTAGTTAATCTGAAGAATGGGCTCTCAGCTCTCTACATCAGAGCTCTGTCCAAATGTCTGAGAGGTGGCAGGCTCCTCTGGAAGCCATGTGCTTCCCAATACCCAACACAATGCTAACTTGATCCTACAGGTTTCCCTTCCGGGTGCCGTATTGTGGTCTAAGGGAGAGGTTTAAATTGGTGTGTCACTGTGAGATCCACAAGTCTCTCTGGAAGTTCTGTCCTCATTTGACTTAATGTAGCTTCACCCTCAGACATGTTAATTTTGAAATGAGTGACCTCTGACTCTGGAATATGATGCATCTGCAAAAAACACCTTCTCTACTTTCTCTTCAGTTCTCTATGACTTTGAAAATCACCATTTCATTTGGTCTTGCAACCATAACCACTCTGTCTCCACCTTGAGCTCTCCTTTGACATTCTCAGTTAATGTCCCTCCTCCTTGATTCAGATGACACACGAAGTTGGGAACCTTGAGGAGACAGAGAACAAGCACCATCTCTCATTCTGGGGTACTTACACTCCAACCACTCTGACCCTGTTGTCCCTCATTTCGATTGTCTGCTGTCACCCCTCCCCTTGCAGGTTTCCCCCTGGGCTCCACCGTGCAGTCCAAAACCAAGGGCATCTGGATGTGGTGTGTGCCCCACCCCTCCAAGCCAGACCACACCCTAGCTTTAGGCAGGACATGACTGTGAAAATTCTTTCTTGAATCTTCTAAACCAGCTGTGCATGCAGGTTCTCTCTGCCTGCATGTATTATGGCTAATGTACAAGCTTGTCAGGCTCACCAAGTGGTACTGATTGCCAGCTCCCCCTACTTCTGGGGTCACATGGCTTTGGATACTGTCTCTGTATCAGTCATCAAGAATTCTGCTGATTTTGCACAGCTCCTTTCTTTCTATTATATGGGATCAATCTGCTTATCACTCACAGACACCATCAGATACTTGACAGTGTCAGAGATGTCATGTAGGAAATGCTCACATCTGTGGTGACCACAAGTAAAGTACTGAGAAGAGCACAGAGGAGAGAGAGAGAGTACTCCTTTTCAGAGTGGAAATGAACAATCGGCCAAGGAAATTTTCTATGGGAAATGACACTACTTAAAAGCATACTAGAAGGATATAAGAAATTGAAAATATAGGAAATAGGCCCTAGGAATATGCACACTCAAAAAAGACCTAAAAAAAAAGAGTCTCTCTAGCTTAACTTGCAATGTTCAAAACCACCTAATCAGAAAGACTTCGTTGGCCCGCTGTCAGTATGAAAAGAATATAAATACTTTACATATGCCAACTTCTCAATAACAAACCTCAGGCTATACAAAGAAACAGGAAAAGCGTCTAAAGGAAATACTAAGTGGTAGAGATCATTCCTGAAGGATTACACACAATGGATGTTCTAGAAAAATACTTTAGAAAGCTTTCTTAAACATACTGAAAATACAGGAAAACCAAGACAAAGAAAATTAAGAAACTATTAGTAAAATTATATCAAAAATGAGATAGTATGTATAAACAGGAGCATAGAGGGATCTTAAGCTAGAAAGTATCACAAACAAATTTAAAGATTTTCTAGAGGGATTCCGACATGAGAAGGGAAGAGAAAGAATTGGCAAACTTGAAGATTGGCATTTGAAATAATCAAGTCTCAGTAGAAGAAAGAGGAAATATTTTTAAAAGTAGACAACCTGAGATCTGTAGGATACCTTCATATATCGATGGACTCACTCTAGAAGACCAGAAGAAAAAATGAGGGATAGTGAGATTACCTGAAGAATAACAGCCAAAATATTTGCCAACATGATGAAAGACATGAATGTATAAACAAACCCAATGAAGTGAGTAGAGAGGATCCTACTAGGAATTAGGTTAATAAAAAGAAAACAGGACAATCTTTTCCTCTCTGCCATGTGACTGACACCAGTTACTTAGTAGAATCATATTCCTCAAACATATTGATTGTTCTGTGAGCTCTTTGCTCAACAGTCTGCAGAATTTTTCTAGTGATCAGCATGCCCTGGAAGCTCTGTGCATATTGGTGGCCCTGTGTGCTCATCCATTATCCCCGCAGCAGTGGAAGATTGATGTGGACGGCAGCGTAAGTGGAAGGAGCAGCTAATAAATAGAATGAGAAGCATTTGGAAAATGCAGCCTCATCTTCAAAGAGGAAAAGCAGGAGAATGTCCTAAAATTTAGGATACTCAGACTGAACAACTTAGCCTGGAAGGAGCAGGTTGCCATTTCAGGTTATATAGGAAGGCATAGACTGATATTTACCAAGATAAAGCAAACCTAGCAAAATGTCACCAGTGGGTGCGTCTAGGCGAAAGCATGACTTTTGCTGCCTCTGTGTCAAGGCAGTCCAGTTCAAAAATCTAAGTGCATAATTATGTTTGGGTCCCTGGGCACATTTTTTATTGCCATTAGGTTAATATTTCCCATAATATCTATGAATATAATATAATAATATAAATGTGTTATTTGAATATCTCATTGTTGTTTTTTTTTTTTGCTAAATATTCAAGATGAATCTAATACCATAAGAAACCCAGCTCTTGACAGGGATTATGTGAAGCAAAATAAGTCACAAGAAAGAAGAAAAGTATCAGAGGATCTCTTATAGGGAGAAAGTATGCAAACCTAGCAATGGGAAGGGAAAAGAAAAAACTTGCCAGCTGACCATAGATCTGAGGCAATAGCAGGAGAGGGGAGGAAGGAGCTACCGGGACTCTGGTGGTAGTTCCTGGGTGCCGTGGTGGTGGGAGTATTACAGGTATTGTACCTGAGGGAGAAATCAAGAATGACAGAAGAAAATAAAAGGTAATAAAAAAATTCCAGCTCAGTAAGTTATTATTTGTGGGGTCTGAAGCAAGGCTTCTCACCTAATCAAGACTAAGTTTTGAAAGCTAATTATGGGAGGCATGTGAGTGAACTTACAGATGTTAAAGAAGGATTGTTTCAGAAATAAATTAGATACTATTATGTCTTAGCATAGCATGAAATACAAACAGATGTTCAAAGGCCATTTGTCAACTTGATGGAGGTTAATATACAGTAATTGCATGAGCATTTGGTCTGTTGGTTTGTGCATTTCCATATAGTCTGCAAAGTGCATATTACTCAAAAATAAATTCTACAAAAAATGTTTTTTAAAATTGAGAAAATTCAAACATTCTGTTCCTGTGCTGCTTCCTTCTGTCTGCTTGATTCTTGGTGAGAGAAGCAAAGAATCTAGAGGTAAAATTAGCTTCTAATAGCTCCACCTATTAGATCTGAGGCATACAGCACACCACTGTATCTGCACATTTCTCTCCTTAGTCAGAGGATGAAAGTGACAATATCGATTAGAAACAACTTTACAAAACCAGGTCTGAGTCACTGAACTTTTCATTTCACATTAACAAAGTGCAACTCCCATCCTGTTTTGGACTAGTTTTTCACTTCTGATCTGCAGAAGGATCATCTGGAGGGATTGGTAAAGTCAGATTCTGTATTTTAACATATGTTGAGAGTGACTTAGCAACCTTATAAAAACCAGACCAACATAAACTAGCGAGAATGAGACCACTGGACAGACACAATGGGAGAAATAACAAAAGCTTGAGAAAGGGATTTGACTATTTACAGGGCTCTCACTTTAAGCTCTCTCAAGTGTGACAAACAAAATGAAAGTCTCAAAAGAAACTCTCTTTAGATTCCACCTGCTGGGAAGCTCCTGGTCCAGCACCTCCCGGGTGTCTGCAGCATCTAGTGCCTGCCCAGCGCTGACTGAAAGAAGGCAGGGCCCGGGCTCTCTGGCTGCACCCTGAGCTGACATTCCAGGAGCCTCACTCAGGGCAGCACCCCCGTCTGGCTGCCCAGGTGCAGCACAGTGGAGCAGCAATGGAGGAGCTGAGCTTCCTCACAACCAAAGCCCCACATAGACCCCTACGGGACAGACAGCAGCAACTGCCCTCACCCTTCCCTCGGCTGTCTCCTTCCCCCAGAAAGCAAGACGTGAGCTCCAGAGTGCCCTGTCACAGAGGGACATACCTGCCCTGCAGCTCCTCAGGTCCAACAACAGCTCTCTGCTGGCTCTCAGCCTTTGCTCCCTCACTGCTCCTTGCTGTCCCTCCTCCAACTAAACTAAAGCAGAAGGAGGAAGTTTAGCATTGCTGCAAATAGAATGATGGGACGAAGCTGAATATGAAAGTGAAGGTAATTTTTGGTTGGTTTGCTTGAATGAGTCATGCTCATGGGCAGGCTAGAGGCTGAGAGTGGGGTTCAGTGCAGGTTAGAAAAGGCCACAGACTCTCAATCACCCTGGAGGAAACTCCCTCCAAGAGGGACAGTGCCTCTACCTCCTGGGAAACATTGCTGGCCTCCTTCTGGATGTCACTCTCCACTGGCCTAAGTGTCTTTGGCACTGAAAACTCACACACAAGTGTAAGCAAAGCTGTGTAACAGGATTATTTCAAAGAATTTTTCTTGTAGTGGGTTTCCTGGTATGTTTATAGTGAAGCGTTTTTAAGATTTTAGACGAGATCGGGCTCATTCGGGGTGGTATGGCTGTAGATGAAGTTTTAAGATTTTAAATATGTCATATGTATTTTCATTCATCTATAATTATATAGGTTGTTCCATGTATAATTGTATGACACTCAAAATATAACTTAGGGGACTGGTTAACTTATATTTGTATGTTGTCATATGATTATATTATGCTACATATCAGTTATATGATATATGATCTATTATACTGTAATATATGATATATGGCCTGTTATATGGTATATGATCTGTTACATTATAAATATATATTACCTGGTTTAGAAAAATAATTTGGACCTTTCCCCTTACTAAAGCAACCTCTGCTATATAAATGGAGCAGATGGGCCCAGCAGCAAAGAGATTTGCTGAGTCAGGGAAGTGCCTGGCTGTGCCTGTGCGGGAACCTGTGCACAACCAGGGCTGTGGAGGGAAATGCCTGAGGCCGAGGCCAGTGTCCTCCTCAGTGTGGCCTGTGGGCTTTTTGACTCCCTGCCAGTTCAGGTGCCTGTGATGTGCCGCGTGCTAGGGGGTGTCACAGGGTGATCCCCTCATGCCTTATAGGTCAGTCAATGGTACAACTTCAGAATGTCAATTTGTGTCTGCTTCTAGAGTTGGATAAGTCAAAGTATATCAAAAGTCTTCTTGTTTTGGAGCACAGGTACAGGAAAGGAGTGTGTTTACCTGCCTGAGTTCTTATCTGATTGCCTGGAGAGCAGCCACGCAGGTGCATAGCTCATTGTCTATCACCAAGAACATAGCACTGCCACTAGCTCCCAGACTGGCCAAGGAAAAGCAAGTGGGGACAGAATTCCGCCACTGTGGGGAGGAGGAGACTGGGAAGCAGGGCAAGCTGGGCTGGGAGCACTTACCCAGGTCTATAGGCCCCAGCAGGTGAGCAGGAAGCCAGACACCTGAGACAATGTCAAGGGGACTTCAGCTGGCTTGAGCGGGATGGACATCAGCGAAGATTATACATGAAGGCTCTCAGTTTCTCCTGGCTATATATCCACAGCTGCTCCATCCTAAACACAAATTAAGGAACAACATAGTTGGCATAGACGGACCTCAAGGTCTCCCTCAGATAGAAGACCTGTAGGTGCTTCCACCTTGTGGTAGCTCAACATCATAATTTATCCAGTAAATTTGAATGTGTGAATTTTCATGTATAGAGTGCCTAATTGGGGCCCTCCCTGGTGGTGCAGCAGGTTAAAGCACAGTGCTAAGAAGCTAAAGCCACTTCAGCATGAGTTCGATCACTGCCCATGTGGTGACCCACATAGCTCAGCAGGCCTCTCCTGACCCGCCCGCTGCTCCCCTCAGCAGTGTCCTTCCTCAGTCACCTGTTGTGTTCCCCACTTTGTCTCTGGCGAATCCTGTCACTGTCCCTGTACCTCTGGCCTGTCTGTACCCCAGTTCTGTATGTATAAATAAATAAATCTTTTTTAAAAACCCACAAAAAATGGAAGAACACAATAAACATATAGACTGAACCAGAAAACAAGACAGAGTAACAGTATTTAGCCTTCATATTCTAACTATCATCCTAGTTGCAAATAGACTAAATTCACCATGTGACTATGTGCATTAAAAATCTATAAGAGCTTTATTTAGTTTCTGTGACGAACACAGACTTAAAGTGAAAGGAGAAGAATGGACAATTATTTCATGACAATTGAGCTGGGAGCATATATACAACAGGGAAAATTTCCATAATAAATGTTGGGAATAAGTGTTGGGAAAACTAGACAGCCACATGAAAAGGATGAAACTCATCTACTGCCTAACCATCTACCAAGCTGGATTACCAGCTTGGAAGTAAAACATGACATTCCAAATTAAATAGAAGGAACGCAGATGCCATCTTTGCCATCAGTCTTAGAAATGAATGTCTTCAGAGACTGGACTTAAATCAGAAAAAGAAACAAAAGCAAAATATAAACAGATGAACTACATCAAACTAAAAATCTTCTGCACGGTGCAACTATAACAAATGCACCACAATATGACAGGCATGCACTGAACTGAATTACAAATTATGAATTACAGCATTCTGACATGTGAAGAAGTCACAGTCAAGAAGTAATTGCGCATCATTATATTTCAGCCCCTAAAATACAAGTGGCCCTACATTATGATTAAGGGGACAATACAACAAGAAGAAATAACAATCATCAACATATATGCACCAAATGAAGGAGCACCAAAATATATTAG
>NW_004567109.1:55403387-55433573 GCF_000260355.1 Condylura cristata
TGATTTGGTGATGGGAAACCCGTGGGGATTACAATTGAGATGGAAAAAAAATGTGCAAAATGATGTAAAAATAAACTTTTTAATAAAAAAAAATACAAGTGGCCTTTGGCTGAAGATTGTGGTGCCAAAGAGAATGTGGACAGGCACCTTAGCGGCCGTGGTTTAACTCTTCTCACATCCTGTTACAGATGAACAGTTTTCAGGACCAGGCTTTTGTTTTGCTGACCACGTATGTCCCTTCAGAAAGGCTGCTATTTCATGGAAATGAACCTCTTACAAGAATACCTCTTGATGCTTTCATTTTCAATTTCAATTATGTTTATAAGAAATGTCAGTTTTGTGGTCTTGAATGGCTCAATTTTCTAGTGGAAAACCTTTATACTAGATCATACCTAATTATTGTTTACTCAGCTTACACAATGGAATCCATTAATTATGTCATTAAAGATGTGGGGATTGAAGCTAACAACAATAATAGTCTATGCAATTTGGAAGGAGCAAGGGAAGACTTATTAGATTTAAGAGTTTCACTTTTTTGTGGTGGTTTTCCAGAGGAAGTATATCATATTTATTTTACTTTGGTAGTACTAAAAATCCTCAGGTTAGTCTAATTTCAGGACTGATTGCATGACCAGTTGTCATCAATCCTGGCAGTATCCAATTCATTATCCTGGGGTAGTCATTGATTTTTCTTTTTTAAGCACAGGTCTCTTTTTTCCATAAAAGTCTGAGAAGCTTGCATTGTCCATTCAGTGGCTGCAAAATTCTAGATAAAATGATTCCTGCCTGCCTATCTGATCATCACATTTGATCAAATCAGCTCATATTTATTTCATATTCATTCAAAGTAACTGAACAAATATTATCAATCTACCTAACTTTAAACTGTATGAAGCAACAATAATTAAAACAATATGATATTGGCATGAAAATAGAATCATGGATCAATGGAACAGAATCAAAAGCCCAGAAATGAATCCACATATATATAAATAGTTAATTCATATATAATAGTTAGTCACACTTGGGGAATGGGGAGTTTCTTTAACAAATGCAGGAAAAACTGATGGCCATGTGTAAGAGGCAAAAGTTGAATGGCGCTCTCTCTAGCTCTATGCCCAAAAGTAAGTTACAAATAAAATTAAATTTAATTAATTAAAAACTTAAATATAAACCTGCAACGATAATTATGTAGAAGAAAACATTATTGTTATGTTTTACAACATAAATTATAATGATGTTTTGGAGGCTCAACCCTACATCAAAAGAAATAAAAGCAAAAATAAACAATTTGGACTACCTCAAATTTAAAACAAAATCTTTTACACAATGAAAGAAAATATAAGTAGGTAAAAATGACATCCTGCTAGATGGGAGAAAATATTTGCACATTATACAATTCACAAGGGGTATATATCCAAATATATATTATATATAGTAGAATATAATATATAATACATATGTAACATATGTATGTGTATATAATATAGAATAGTACATGTACATACACATACTCAAAATAGCAATAAAAAATAACCCAGTAAGTAAAAGGACAGAAGATCTGATTGAACAACTCACCAAAGAGGATATCCAAAAGGCCAAACATTCATGGGATATGTCATTCACTGCCTTTTCTGGGAGTGATGCAGTCAAAACTGCAGTGAGATAACATCTCACACTCATGAGTGACACATATTTAAAAAGCGGAGAGACTGTAGAGCAAGAGGAACACCACTGCAACGATGGTGAGGAAGTAAACTGGTGTAGCCATTCTGGAAAATGATCTGGATTCACCTTTACATATCAAAAATAGAAACATGACAGGAGCCAGCAATTCCATGAAACCATCAACTCAAAGCTATGTGTACTCTACAGTTTTTATCGCAGCACTGTAAGGCATAGTTAGGACTTGGAAGCAACCTGAATACCCAGTGATAGAAGATTGGATGATGATGTGTTCTATCCACCTAGACTGAATTGTATACTATTCAATCTAAGAAAGAAGAAATGCTGCCATTTACAGCTAAACGAAGAGTTTGATGGGTTTTTATGTATGATAAAATGTGAATTATATATATATAACATGTATTTATTATATGTTTTATATATCATAAAACAAGTTAGAAGACAAAGACAAACATTGGATTTTTATATAATGAACAAATTAACAAGTAAAAGACTTACAAAAGTTAGCTGACATGAGTAAATGAAGTCACATTTCATCCAGTACCTTATACACAGGCTCAATCCAGCTGGAAGCTACTGAAAGGGTGTGATGTTGCAAACACCATTTCCAATGCAATAAAGAGCAGCAGGAAAGAGATCAGGCACCCGCTATTGTTATTAGAAAGATGTAGGAAAAACTCATGCACTCATTTTGAACTAATATCTTTACTTGATAATCACCCCGAGATAAGATGGGAAATCTTGTGTGCACGAGTTTTGTTCTGGGACTCTGGGGTTCAGAACTATAAAACTTAAGTCATACTGTGACTAGGTGGTCCCAGGAAAAAGGGAAGTTCCAGGTTCCCTGCCCCATCCTGAAGGAGGGTTGAGTGGAAAAGAGAAAAAGAAGAGAAGAGAAGGAAACTGAGGAAGAGGAAGCAAGCAGGATGGAGGCCCAGAAGGGGACCTGAGGAAGCCACATGGAGCCGGGAGCATGTGAAGAAACCATGCTTGTTTCTTGGCACTGGGCTGGTTGAAAGAGATGTGGGGGAGAGACCCATGGGTTTACATTGGCAGTGTTTACATTGATTTTGATTTTGCTCTTTTCCTCCCAGACTTGTCTGGCCATTTCTGACCCTTTTCTATGGGTCCCAGCCAGAAGGTGCTTTAGTCTCGGGGCGGGTGTTCAGGCCTTGCTTTGGGCCAGTCCCTTTTGGGTGGACTTTTACCCATGTGTTTGATTGAGAAATTATATTCTTTGTTTTCCATATTGTATATTCACTGTATTAAAAAGTTCCTTTTCATTGAAGTCTTATATGTTTTGTCTTGATGCAGCAGATGGCAGAACCCATTTAGAGCAGGTAGGTTTGGGGGTTTAGGGGTGCCCCTCTCCCTGCCCTGTGTACACTGTCATTGTATTCACTGATAACAATCCAACCTAGCTATTGAGAATCTTGTACCAGTTTATTTCCTATAATACTTCCACTTGGAAACTTGTTTGTGTTTTGCTTTCATCATATTCAAAAATAAAACATCCTCAGCAAAAGTCTCTATTATTTTAAAATTAGTTATAGGAGAGTTTTATTGCCACATGAAAGAATTCATCCAACATTTCTTCTACTAATTCATTCTTTCCATCGTCATGTACTCCATTTTAACTTTTTAATGTCTTATTTGGTCCTTGGAGCTCAATAATGAACAAAGAAGACATTTTATAATACATATGTATGTGTACATATATTTGTATATGTGTGTGTAGCATCTTTTATCACTTAAATGACTTTATGTAAGGTCCCTCTAAATTATAAGCTGTCTGACGACAAAACCTTTACTTTTCTCTGTTGTGTCAGGCAGCACTATACTGATAAAGAAATGGGCGTCGTGGAGCAGCTACAGAATGCAGGATGCTGCTCAAGAGCAAGATCCTGGCCTTGTTATTGATAAACCAGTCCTACAGCATTAATTATGTGGGGAAGCAGAAAAGGAGACAGGAAAGTAAGTAGAAGAAGCAGGGAAGGGTGGCACTATACTTCTCATATGCTGATAGCTTGGTGTCCTAATTGAGATCAAGCCCTGACTCCCCAGTCAGGATTTCAGTCTTATTACCAAGGTGTTCCACTGATCAGCTTCTGGGGTCCTTCATTAGACATCAGCCAATGGGCCCCCCGCATTCCTGGTCATATCTCTCCATGTACACCCGCCCCGGGGGATCCAGCTTTGTGCTCTTAATTGATTTGAAAGGCAGCTTGTAGGGTGGGACTCCTGTGACTGGGCAGTTCTGACCTTGCTTCAGGAATCCAGAACTGTAGGCAGAAAATGGAGGCTGGACAGGCTGCCTAAGATTAGCAGACCCACATCACTCTCCATAGAATCAGAACCATGGCCCTAGAGAATGAGAATTTAAAACAGAGCAGTAGTTGAAACTAAGTATATCTTTTTTTGTTTCTGTTGTTTTCAGTGTGTAAAAGAACTGGGGTACAGGAAAGTAGATTCACCAGAGACTGAGAGGGGAGCAGAGCAGGCAGATTTAGGAAATACAATGCTGAGGGGAGCAGCGGGCTAGAGACAGGAGAGGTCTGCTGCACCATGTGGGTTGGTAACAGGGTGCACCCAGGAAAAGGGGAGGTTCCAGGTTCTCTGCCCCACCCAAAAGGAGGGTGGAACTGAGCAAGGAGGAAAAGAATCTGGAGAGGAGAACTAGGAGGAAGGAAGCAGGATGGACAGCCAGAAGGAGACCTGAGGGAGGCACATGGAGCAGAGACATGTGAAGAAACTTTGCTTGTTTCTTGGCCCTGGACTGGTTGAAACAGATGTGGGTGAGTGACAATGGGGAGTTTCACTATGGCAGCATTTATCTTGATGTTGATTTTGCTCTTTTCCACCCAGACTTTCTGACCCTTTTCGATGGGTCCCGGCCAGAAGGTGCTTTAAGCTTGTGGCGGGCTTTCAGGCCTTGCTTAGGTCAAGTCCCTTTTAGGTAGTAGATAACTTCAGGTGTTTGATTTAGAAATTACGTTCTTTGTCTTTTCTATATTGCACATTAATTGTATTAAAGTTTCTCTCCACTAAAGGTCTTATGTTTTGATACTGCAGATGGCAGAACCTACTAAAAGTAGGCAGGTTTGGGGGTTCAGGGGCGCCACTCTTTCCCTGCACTATAACAAATTGAACTCAGGCCAGTGATTGAACTCAGGCTGTCAGCAGTGATAGCACTGAGACTTAATCCCTAGGCGCCCAGGGAGGCCCTATCTTAACAAGGACAAGAAAAGATGTGTGAGTAAATTGCTAACTATTCTTGAAAACCTTTTTGTTCTTAAGTGATCAGTGTGAGGCTTTACATTTGTTTTTATTGAAAGAATAAGAAAATAGTATTTCAAGGAGATACATGCACTCTTTATAGCAGCAATATTTAAAATAGCCAAAATATGGAAATAACCTGAATGCCTATCAGGAATAAATGGAGGGGGAAATAATTTTCACTCAAAAAGAAATATTTTTTAGCCAGGAGAATGAGACACCTGCCTGCCTTTTGTAACAGCACCGATGGAACTTGGTCTTTATGCTAAGCAAGATAAGTCAAAGAGAGGACGAACATAACTTATATGTAGATAAGTGAAGCTTTTCTTTGTGTTCTTCAATCAGGGTATCTCTAACATAGTAAACATCTGTGTTATTTGAGTATACAATGGGAACAAATTCTATAGAATCTCTTACTGTTAAGCTATACCACTTGTTGCCCAGTTTCTTTCTTTACAATTACCAAATCATTCTTCTTTATGAATACAGGAAACCATAGCTGTACAGAGCATTTTAAAATACCCCATATAGATGTGTTTCCAGCCTCATAAAGTCTTAGAGACTCCGACACACAAGTCACAGAAGAGAAGACTACCAGAACAGTGTCTTCTGTACCCCTTTTTAAGTCCTCAAATCACCTCAAAGAGCTTAACCTGGTGTCCAAAGTCCAGACTATCTATTACCCCAGATCTTTTTGATTTCTCATGATTTGGATATTGAAAATAATCACACATGTCATTTTGCAGCAGATTCAGTACACTCTTGTACCTAGACATAATCCAGGAGATGTACAGGCAACTGTATAATGAGTCCAGGCCTCAGATGAACTTTACATTTATTTGACAACAAACCTTAAACCCCAGTTAATTGCACCTGGACCAGGACTGCATTCATTACCTTTTCCATATGCCCCTTATTTTTAACAGGGAGACTGTGACACAATTTTTTTTAAAGATTTATTTATTTATTCATACAGAACTGGGGTACAGGCCAGAGGCACAGGGGTGGTGAGAGGCTTTACCAGAGACACAGTGAGGAGCAGAACAGCAGATCGACGAAGTACACTGCTGAGGGGAGCAGTGGGCGGGTCAGGAGAGGTCTGCTGCGCCATGTGGGTCACCTCCGGGGTAGGTGGGGATTGAACTCATGCGAAAGTGGCTTTAGATTCTTAGTGTTGTGCTTTAACCCGCTGCGCCTCCCTTTAGGGAGGGCCTAAAGTTCCTTTTCATTAAAGTCTTATAAACCAACATCAAAACAACAGATAACTGAATTTAAAAAATGAACAAAAGTCTTAAACAGGTATTTTTCTAAAGATGAAAATCAGATGACCTATAGGTACATGAAAATTGGGCAACAGCACTTATTATAAGGGAAATGCAACTCAAACCCACAAAGAGATATTTCACTCCTGTGAGAATGACCCGTGATAATAAGAATAGAAACAACGGATGTTGGTGGGAAAAAAATGTTTCTCAACCACCATTTCTGGGAATGCAAGTTGGTGCAGCCATTATGGCATAGAGATTTTTGAAGAAAATAAAAATGGAGGGGCCTCTCTGGTGGCACAGGAGTTAAGTCTCAGCACTATGAAGCTACCCACAGCCACTGCAGCATAAGTTCGATCCCAGCCAGGGAGCTGACCCACATGGCATGGCAGACCTCTCCTGACCCATCCACTGCTCCCCTCGGCAGTGTACTTCAGTACATCTGCCTGTTCTGCTCCCCACTCTGTCTCTAGTGAATCCTCTCACCACTGAGTCTCTGGCCTACATCCCAGCTCCTGTATGGACAAATGAATAAATCTTTTAAAAAAAAAATGGAGGCCTTTCATGGTCGTGCAATGGGTTAGGACTCAGCACTGCAAGCTAGCCATAGCTGCTTTAGTGCAAGTTCGATCCCTGGCCCTAGAGGTGACCCACATGGTGTGGCAGACATCTCCTAACTCGCCTACTGCTCCCCTCAGCAGTGTACTTAGTTGATCTGCCTGTTCTGCTCCCCACTCTGTCTCTGGTGAATCCTTTCACCACCCTGCTCCTCTGTCCTGTGCCCCAGTTCTGTATACATAAGTAAATATTTTTTAGAAACTAGAAACCCCAAATGACCATCAGTACCTCTACTAGGTGCTCACTCAAAGAATATGAAAATTCTAATACAAAATGACTTCTGTGTTCCTATGTTCACAGCAGCCCTGTCCATAGTTGCTAAGTCATAGAACCAACGTAGTTGCCCATCAACAGATAACACAATAGTGCAATTGTGGAATATATACACAGAGAAATACTACAGAGTACTAGAAAAGGTGAAATAGTGCATTTGGGGATGAAATGTATGGAACTTGAGGGAAATAGAAAGTGAAAAAGAAAGATATTGGGTAGTTTGACTTACCTGTGAAATATAAATAACCAGAAAACATACAGTGACAAAATTCAGCTTAAACAAATCTTAGACTTAATGAAAAAATTTACTGGTTACCAGAAAGGAGAGGGGGGAGAAAAAAGGGCATGGGAAAGTTAGCAGATAATCAACGGTATGGAAGGTTTGGTGCATGTTGAGTGAAACTTGTGGATGTATAGAGAAGTAAAAATGTAATCCAGGCCTTCCCTGGTGGCGCAGCGGGTTAAAGCACAGCAATGAGAATCTAAAAGCCGCTTCCGCATGAGTTCGATTCCCGCCTGCCCCGGAGGTGACCACATGGTGTGCAGACCTCTCCTGACCCGCCCGCTGCTCCCCTCAGCAGTGTACTTCGTTGATCTGCCTGTTCTGTTCCCCACTCTGTCTCTGGTGAAGCCTCTCGCCGCCCCTGAGCCTCTGGCCTGTACCCCAGTTCTGTATGCACAAATAAATAAATCTTTTAAAAAAAAATGTAATCCAATTGTTATAGGACTATTATGGCATATGGGTGAAATGGTGGTGGGAAGTCCACAGTGATTACATATGAGGTGAAAAATGTACAAAATGAAGAATGATGTAAAAAATACATTTAAAAAGTCAAAGCCAGGCTGTCCCTGGTGGCGCAATGGGTTAAAGCAGCACATTAGGAAGCTCTCCGAAGCCACTGCAGCACGAGTTCAGTCCCTGGCCAGGAAGGTGATCCACATGACGTGGCAGACCACTGACCTACCCACTGCTCCCCTCGGCAGTGTATTTCAGTAGATCTGCCTGTTCTGCTCTCCACTCTGTCTCTGGTGAATCCTGTCACCTACCACACCTCTGGCCTATACCCCAGTTCTGTAAGCATAAAAAAATAAATCTTTATTTAAAAAGTCAAAGCCTAAAGATTAAAAAAGAAAATCTGCAAAATATATATTCCATACTCTTCTTATAAAAAACAAAAATGTAACCCCAAAGTTATAGAGGCAGGTAAATGACAAATTTAAAAATAGTAAAGGAATAATAGGGTCCCTCTCACCAGTACATATACTTAGAGTTTCATAGCTTGCTTCTAACACCTCCAAAGTGTAACTCAACAGAAGTAAAAACTACGGTAGCAGAGTTGAGTGTCAGGAAGTTTGCATCTTAGTTTGAAGCAAATATGGAGGATTCAAAAATCAAGGACAAAATGTGAAAAAGGTTTTAAACCAAGTCTGGTGTCCTACTACTCTCTTGCTATTTAGACCCTCAGTGAGCAGGCCAGGTCACTGTCAAAAGCAACATGGACGTTCATCATCTAACATTCAATTTCACATTTCTTTTATTAGTTTTATATCTATGCTTTCTTTGATATTTTGTGATAGTAATGCAAGCTTTCTTTATAAAATGCAAAACATAGAGTATATAGTGAAAAGCATGTCTCCTTTCCAGCGCTGGCACTACTTAGTTCTCCCCAGAAGGAACTAATGGCATTAGTTTCTAATGAAGATTTTCCGATATTCAGGGTGTCCATAATAATTTTATTTACACAATGACTACATTATACAGAGTTTCCCAAGTCTTTGTTACTTCACAATATGTTAAAGAATGTTCCATCTTCACACAAATAGAACTTCACTGTCACTGGTTTACTGGGTGCATAGCACACATATATATTCTAAATTTATATTGCCAATCTATATAGTTTTAGAGATTCATCATTTTTCATATTTATTTAATTATTACATAGAAGAAGTGGGGTGTAAGCCAGAAGTGTGGGGGGTGAGAGGATTCACCAGAGACTGAGTGGGAAACAAAACATATGGATATACTGACATATACTGCTGAGGAGAGCAGCAGACAAGACAGCAGAGATCTGCTGTACCATATGTGGGTTAGTTAGACTGTATGGGTGATAACACTGAGACTTAACTCATAAGCCCCTAGAGATAAATCTTTAAATGCTTTTGAGTCTTGTCATAGTTATGCCTCATATTTTATGTATGATTTCAACATGTATATTTCCTAAAATTAAATGTTATATGAAAGTGTATATGTAAGTATTCTGTCCAAAATGGGTAAATCATTAATATCCACTGGGGCCACTTTTGATGTATAAAACACTGCAAATTGAGAGTAAAACTCATAGAACAGTAACAGGTCACATTTGTAATGCTCTGTAATTCTTTTAAAGGAGAGCTACTTCTTTTTAAATATTGCATTCACTCCTTTCGCCACATAACCTATACATACATCAACAAATATTGTAATGATCTCCCTGGCAAATTGTTCCAAGGTTTTTGACATCCATGAAGTTTCATCATTTCTATTCTTATCCATTTTATCCTTTAACTGATTTATCTCTGCACTCATCTCTGCAGATTTCTTGAGCTGTCCTTCATTAGAAAGCTCTTCTTGCATCTAAAAAAAAAGTGAAATGAAAGAAAAAACTTTCAAATGCCCATTTTCATAAAGAAACATGCTGTACTTTTTTTTTTAAGATTTATTTATTTATTCATACAGAACTGGGGTACAGGCCAGAGATGCGGAGGGTGAGAGGATTCACCAGAGACAGAGCGGGAAGCAGAACAGGCAGATTGAGGAGGTACACAGCTGAGGGGAGCAGCGGGCGAGTCAGGAGAGGTCTGCCACGCCATGTGGTCACCTCCGGGGCAGGCGGGGATCGAACTCATGCGGAAGTGGCTTTAGTTTCTCAGTGCAGTGCTTTAACCGGCTGCGCCACCATGCTGTACTTTTAAGAAATTTGTTGAACTAGCTTTGCTTTACTCCTAAAATTATGCTTTCCTCTCAAACATGAAAGGAGAATTTCAAAAGGAGAATCTCTTGACTTTTACCAGAATGTTGAGAGTAAGCATAGTTTACATCCTTAGTAATATTCATACAAAATGAGGGTTTGCCAGGATGCTAAGCTCACTTTTGGACCAATGTAGTATGCTGCAGCCAAAATATGCCAGTAAGAGGTAGTTTGGTCAGGTTGTTCTCTCAGTCCCCAGGAAAGTATAGTTACTCAAATACTGAAATAATAGGAAATGAAAAGCCTTTCTAGAAATTAGTTATATCATGATGGACAATGAGAGAATGCTCCTGTGTCATGGGATGTCCAGTCATCCTTACTGGAAACAAGGCAGCAAGTTTAGAAGCTGACACTTCCTTGCGTTTTTTAAGTCTGAATATGCTCAGAGTTTGATGTCAGAGTACATCTACCTCAGGGTCATTGGCTGGTATAGGGTTCCTGATAATTGGCCATGACTTGATATACCAAAAAAATTGTAGGTCATATCAAATACCTGTGGTAGAAATATTGTTTTATTCAAGGTTCATGAGATCATTTCAAAATGCCCCAAATAGCAACTGAAACCCTATTTCTATTCTCCAAGGGCTTAGAGAGGTTATCCAGAACTATCAGAATACATAAGGGATTAGCTTTTCATAAATTAGAAGTGGTAAATGGCGTTTCCTTCCATGATTTTGTGATAACCTCACCCACCTCCTCCTGATGGGAAGTGATGATCTGCATACTGAGGCCACCCCAGACCTACTTTTAGCTTATGCTCCAGCATCATCTTCTGCTCCTTCAGAAGGTTCGCTCTTTCCAGCTTCAGCTTCTCTTCCAGTTGGGCTACATTCTCCTGGAAACTCCTCTTTTGAGCCGCCTTCTGCTGTTGCTCCTCTTCCAGCTTCAGTTTAAGCAGCTCCTGTTCCTTCTCTGCAGCCTCCTTCCTGGCCCTCACCTCTGCCCCAGGAACATGTAAGATGACTTAAAGTAGGAGTCACCTCTGCACCCTGAGCTCAGAGAACAAAGAAAACTGGACAGGAAGTGGGGGATCTCTGAACACACTGCCCCTCCCTGTCCACACCAACAGGGCACATTTCAGGAAGTGACAGGAAGGCCTGTATGGCCCAGATGCCACCATAACTCCCCTCCTGTGTCAGGGTTGGCACAGTCTGCTCCAGACAGAGCAACAAAGCTCCTGTCCAGTCTGTCACAGGCAGCAGGGCCACCTGTGCACCCCATTGTGACCATGCTTGGCCCGTACCTGCAATGGCCTTCTCCCATCACTGAGGGCTCTGTCAGCCTGCAAGATGGCTTTCTCGATGATGGATTGTGACTTCAGGAAGCTGTGGAGGACCTCCTTCCCCTAAGAAACCAAGAAGGAGCAGCCAGGTTATATTTATTTCCACTGGAGAGATTAAGGCAGCAAAAACAGGTATGTCCAGGTACTTTTGCCTCATACTTCAATGCTATATTGGCTCCGTGAAAGGCCAAGTTCCTTGAAATGACCAGATACAGCATCTACATCTCTCTCCTCTTTCCTCCCATCTTCCTCCCAGTGTTACTCCTTTCTACCTCCTCCAGGTGCCTGCCATTCAGAGCTATGCTCACTTCTACAAACTTATAATTCCTGGTACATATATTTGTGGTCCCCACGTGAAAGGTTGCCTCTACTCACAAAGAAAAAGCTCAACAATACACCCATGGCAATAACAGCTCAATACACTACATGCATTCTTATTATCATTACTTTCTTGTTGGGTTTGTTATCATCACCTGGGGGCTCCATTTCACAGATTCATAAATGTTATCATTTGCATACAACTGCTGTGTATTTTCTCTCCTCTCTTGTTTGAATCAGCCTTCAGTCCAAATACTTTGACTTTAACTAGTGAAGATTTGACATATTGACATTACACTGTTGGATAAAGAAGAAAACCGTTTCATTCTGTCTTTCGTAGATTTCAGAAACTCATACAAACTTTCTGAATGACTATTTCCTACTCTCCTCAAGAGTAAGTAGCTAATAATGGACTAAAGCCACTAAGACCCCCAAGCTCTCTTACTACCCCCACTGATGCTGTGCTCTCAGGTTGTCAGGACCCCCTTGGCTCTGTTCTCTTAGGTGCGGGTGCTCCCCTCACCTTCACGCCTTTTCTTGGCACTTGCCAATAGTCCTGTTCAATCTTTTCCCTTGTTTCTGTGTAGCACTTGTGCCCTCCAGGAAAATTGTATGATCCTGCTGAGATATTTTCCATTAGGTTCTTTGCAAGTTGATCCAGTTGAGCCCGGCAGTATTTCTCAGATGATTCTGCATTCTGCCGCAAAAACACCTCCTTCTTATTCTGTATGATTTCCTGCAAAGAAAACACAGAGGAACAGAGGAGGTGAAATGCTAAGGAATCTGCTGGAAGGATTGGTCTTCTGCGTCCTTGTGAGGAAAGCATTCTTTTGGAGGAAGACATGGAATAAACCAGCAGTGCAGAATGTGATTTACTCATAGCCCTGAAAACTCCCTACAAGACGGTGGGAAAGTTTCTTAACTTCTGGGCCTCAGGTTCTTCATCTGGGATTGCACTGGGGTTCATCACCAAACACCATGGTCCGTGCAGCTGTAGTATTCAGTGATTTCTATCCTCAATGATATGAAAAGGCAATAAACGATGGTATGGAGTAATGTAACTTGAAAGTGGCTGGCCTGGTATGAGGGTCTGACAAGAGAAATTTGTTTCCTAGGATGGGACCATGTTCACAGAACAGCCAACCAGCTCAGGAATAACTCAAAAGTGCTCTGATCAGGCTTGGAATCCACTGAAAGATTTACTTCAGAGAAAGATGTCCAAACTGATCTTGCATGTGAGATTTCTAATAAATTACCTGAGGTTTGGTATGCAGACCTTTGAAATGCTATCCCTCTTGAAGATGTAGATTTATACTAATCTACATTATTCTTAAGTGAGAAATGGATGCGCTGTGGGCCCACAGAAGCATTTCTAAGCCTCATTCTTCAAGGGTAAATATTACCACAAGTTTCTTCTGGAACTCCTGACTCTCATCCTTGAAGGAGTGCTCCATAAAGATTTTGATGACTTCCCTCTCACAGGCTGCATGCAGGTCTAACAGCTCCTGGAGTGTGTCCTTGGGGAACTGCACTCTCTGGGCCATCTGCTGGCTATAGTGGTCGGCTGCCTTCTGCATGGCAGCTGAGTTCTCAGTCTGGGCCAGGGTTGTCACTGCGTTCTCCAAACAGGGAACCGATCCACTGTTGATGGTGTCCACATAGGTCACCACCAAAGAGTTCAGACCTGGAAGGAAGTCCATGATAAAACATTAACCTGCCACTCAATAAGAGCTAAGATCCTGATACCACATTTTTAAGTCAGTCTTGGACACATGCACACTTCCACCTTCCACTACCACTACCTTAATTTTCCAATTGACTATATTTATAATTCTTTAGGTCACTGTTCTCAACAATTTAAATATATGACTTTGTCTCACCTACTAAGAGATATTTGAAAAATATAGTTTCCCATTAAAGAGTTAAAATCAAGTAGATGACATAGGTAGACTGATGAGACAGGGTTAATCAGTTTATATTCATTCTTAATTTGAATCTTCATATGAATTTTATGAATTTATGGATTAATAATGACATTTTAACTGCTGTAAACCCCCAGTTTTTCTTTTGTAATCTACTTGAAAAAAACTATTATTGTATAGGACTCCCTTTAAGAAAATAGCATATTCTTCTTTTTACCCATTTAGTGATTTTACTATGAATCTAGGAATTTTTTGATAAATAGAAGCCATGGGTGTTGGTGACAATTTTTCCAGTTTTGGAGTGTGATTTATCAACCCCCACAAAGCGATATTACTTCAAATACACACTTTTCTTCAAGGAGCATAAGCACCTGTATGCCCATGTTTCCATGTGGAGTCAAACAAAAATGCAGAACAGCATCTTATGTAGTAGACTGTCCTAGATGAGGCCCCACACATGTTGGGAGAAGACTCACATTTCCCAGTGGCTATGATTCCTTCTCTGAGAGTCTTGGGCCTTGCATTGGAGAAAATATAAGAACAGAATTGCTTGTTTGTTCCTGGAACATAGGATCCAGCTGGTTTTCAGACACTTTGTCAATATTGACTAGGAATTCTTTGTCTTGTGTTGGCCGATCAAAGACAAAACACTTCCGTTTTGGAAAGAAATGCCTGATGCATTCTCTGGGTGGGTTGGACTTTTGGACACTGGGTTTCTGGTCTGAGGAATAGGAAAAATGGAAATTACAGTGAGAGAACAGTCCTGGGGCAAGGAGCCAAAGGCTTCTATGGCAGGAGTTTGATATCAGTGTCAACTTCTATAACCTAGATACTCAATACTTCTTTGCACACCAAATTTATATCAGTGTTATAATTCTAGAGAGAGACATGACAAGACATATAATTCAGGTGAAGTAAATGTATGGCAGGTATCCCCTGACCTGAGCATGTAAAGTGGTTGTCTATTAGATATTGACTGAAAGCCAGCTAAAGGAATGTAAAGTCAAGTGTAAGTTTTTGGTCCAGTTGATCCCATCTATAAACTGACCCATAGCCAAAAGGAACCACAAACAAGGGATCCTGGAGTATGTTAGAAATATTAGAAATGACCCTCTTATTACTTACAGAAAACTACTTTGATATTAAAAATAAATGGTATTGGCATCTCTGCTAGTGTAGGGGTTAAAGACAGCACTGTCAAGCTATTGCCAGTGACTGCAGCATGAGTTTGATCCCTAGCCGACCAGGGAGATAACTCACATGGTGCAGCAGACTTCTCCTGACCCGCCCGCTGCTCCCCTCAGCAGTGTATTTCAGTACATCTGCCTGTTTTGCTCTCCACTTTGTCTCTGGTGAATCCTCTTACCCCCTGCACCTATGGTCTTTATCCCAAATTGTGTGTACATAAATAAATCTTTAAAAATTAAAATAAAAAAATAAATTTTATGATGTTAACTATTTTTTAGCCACAGCCTTGAAGAATGAAGGCAAGAATTGAGGTAACTAAAATGACAAGAATTCTTGACTTACAGGATGATATTTCATTTGATATTGTTGTTCTTCTGACTAGATTACTTCAATAAGCATTTTAAGAAAGACATGATAAAAGACATGACATAAAAGTGAATCAGAACTAATTCACCTCTCTCAAAGTTTCATCAAATATATACTCTCATAAATATAGCTCATTAAAATAAATTTTACTTTTGCAGTTACAGAATGGGCAAAAATGTGGCCATTAATAGATGGCTATGTAACTCAATCTGGTAATTTTCAGTAATACTGAAAAGGTCTATATTGAAAAGCACACATACTCCTTCAGGTTTTTTTAGAATAAAAGTCAATTTGTTTGTGAAACATTCATTGGAAATTATATATGTCTTTTGGAAAAAAAACCATCTAATTATATGAATTTTTTTTATTAAGCAGGCTTTTCATTGTAATTTCAAGTCTAGCAAGCTTCTATCTTTCCCCCTCAACACACCAAAGCAGATGCCAAAATAAGGACCATAAATATCCGATGTATATTAATTCTTAGCACCATTGTAATCTGGAAAGTTTCAATATGCACAAAGAATAAGTTGGTTTTGAATAATTTCACTCTATGCTTTACATTGCTTAAGTGAACTTAAACTTCACTAGAATTTTTCAAGTTATTTTCCAACAAACATTTTCAAATGCTTTGATCCAGTCTCAGATATGAATACAATCCACAGCGTGGCTGGTGCTTAGTAACTCACCCTCTAGAAGAACATCCCTGCCCAGGCCACCCTCTTATACCTGGAATCAGCTTCAGGGCATTCTCCAGGTACTCATCTGCTGAGACAGTCTGATCATCTATTTTCAACTGCAGGGTGAAATCCCGAAGGGCCCAGATAAAGTCTTGGAAGAAGCTCACAAACTCTGAGGAATCATCTATGACCTGATGAGTTTTGTGAGCTCTGTCACATAACTAGGACTTGCTTAAGGAACAGAAACTTCCTCCCGCAATCTCCTAATGAAAAACTAAATGTTACTGATGCTCTTTTACCCATTGTCCCCTCTGCCCACCAAGGGCAACCAAACTAACAGACTCCATGTCTATTCCCATCTACTCAGTGACACAAGGGCCCTCGCTCCCGGAAGGATACTGCAGCTGGTCCAGGGCCTGCTGGTTGATGGTGCCCATGCTGTTGTAGACAAAGCTGCTGCTCAGGAGCATGGCCAGCGCGAAGATCCACGAGTCATTCTTAGAGTCGCCCTGGAAGGCACACAGAACTGGGGTATTGCAGCTTCCTCTGTAGAAATTCATGCAGACTCTTATGCTATCAGTCTTTCACTGTTATTTCAGCTAGCCCACTCACCATGCAAAAGTATAAGTTTGAAGACAGACATACATGGATATATCAGTTTTTACAATTACAGTGACACTTCTTGTGAACCTTTTTTTAAGATTTTTTTTTTTTTTTAAAGATTTATCCACTTGTGCACACAGAACTGGGGTACAGGCCAGAGGCTCAGGAGCGGTGAGAGGCTTCACCAGAGACAGAGCGGGGAACAGAACAGGCAGATGAACGAACTACACTGCTGAGGGGAGCAACGGGCGGGTCAGGAGAGGTCTGCCACACCATGTGGTCACCTCCGGGGCAGGCGGGAATCGAACTCATGCGGAAGCAGCCCTAGATTCTCAGTGCTGTGCTCTAACCCGGTGCGCCACCAGGGAGGGCCCAAGATTTATTTATTTTATGCATACAAGAACTGGGGTAGACCAGAGGTGAGAGGATTCACCAGAGACAGAGTGGGGAACAGGACAGGCAAATTGACTGAAATAAGCTGCTAAGGGGAGCAGCAGGCGGGTCAGGAGAAGTCTGCTATACCATGTGGGTCACCTCCCAACCGAGGATCAAACTCATGCTGCAGTGGCTGCAGATAGCTTCACAGTGCTGTGCTTTTGCCGTTTATGCTACCAAAGTGGCCCCCAGGTACTGAGAACTTAAGGCCCAAAGGAGAAGAGGGTGTGCCCCCTCCCATGGATGTTTCAAACTGGCCAGTGGTGGATTCAGAGCCATGGGTAGTTTCCCCAGTGCAACTGTCTCTTCCTGCCAATGTGATTCCTACTCCATTTTTGCCCAAGATGTAACAGTTGTTTCAGAGTATACATCATGACCTCCTTCCCAGTGTAAACAGCTAGGGTAGTTTTGCAAAAATGTGGATTAAATATGAGCTGGAAGTGGAATATTTGCCCACAACATCACAGTGAAAAGGTTTATTGCCTGCATACTTGCAAATTTGATACTCCTGCTGATCTTTCTAAATATACACTTAAAAAAATTTTTTTTAGATATATTTATTTATGCATACAAACTAGAGTACAGGCCAGGGGTACAGGGGTGGTGAGAGAATTCACCAGAGACAGAGTGGGGAGCATAACAGGCAGATTGAACGAAGTACACTGCTGAGGGGAGCAGCGATCGAGACAGGAGAAGTCTGCCACGCCATGTGGATCACATCCATGTGGATTGAACTCACACTGTAGTGGCTGCGGCTCACTTGCAGTGCTGTCTTTAACCCGTTGAGCCACCAGGGAGGGCCCCGAATATACTTTTTGCCACACATAATGCAGACACACGGCGTGAACCCTGTGCAAGGGCAAGTGACAATTCAATCTCCAGTCAAGAGTTAAAAAATTTGGCAAAGCAGATACACCAAGTAGGTGAGAAAAGGATTGTCCTAAAACCACCGTTCAGATTCTTCCTGCTGGGGATATATTGCTCTTCTAGCTCTGAGCAGTTTGCCTAGGCTCATTCATTCTCCCAGGAGATGAATTTCTGAATCTGGGCCTCTCTGTCAAGGGAACAACACAGCCAAAGGGGCTAAGCCTGTCAGCTTTACTACTTGTTGGCCAAGTTCCTGAAGGCTCTTTAGCCTGTCCTCTTTAGCCTCCCCTGTCCTTCAGAACCATGGCCATGGTACCAGTCACCATGGTTCTGGCCTCCTCTGCCCGCACCCATCTTCTCCTGGAGTCTGGTTCTCAGTTTTCATGAGACTGCTCCAAGAAACCTAACTTCATCATTCTGAGCCCCTAAGGCCTTGACTCCTCTACAAACTACTGTCCTTTTAGTTAATCTGAAGAATGGGCTCCCAGCTCTCTACATCAGAGCTCTGTCCAAATGTCTCAGAGTTAAAGGGCTCCTCTGGAAGCCAGTGTGCTCCCCGATATCCAACACAATGCTAACCTGATCTCACCGGTTTCCCTTCTGGGTACTGTGTTGCAGGCTCAGGGAGGGGTTTAAATTGGTGTGTCACTGTGAGATCCACAAGTCTCTCAGGATGTTCTGTCCTCATTTGACTTAATGTAGCCTCACCCTCAGACATGTTAATTTTGAAATGAATACCCTCTGGGCTCTGTGTACATTTATCTGGAACATGATGCATCTGCAAAATTGGTAGCTGTCATGTAGCCGATGGTATCTGCCAGAGGTAAGCACAGTTATCCCATGTAACAAAGTGGAACTGTACAAAATCAGTAGGATTCCTGATGATTTCAATAAAAACAATACTCAACTCATCTAAGACCAGCTCAATGGCACTGAGCTGGCAATCAGTGCCACTTAGTGAGCCTGGGAAGCTTGTCCTTCTATATTAGCCATAATACTAGAGAGGTCCTACATGCAAAGCTGGTTTAGAAGATTCAAGAAAGAATTTTCAGTCATGCCTAAGGCTGTAGGCAGACATTCAGTTCTGTGCCAGAGGTAAAATGGACCCAAATGGTCTAAAACACCATCTGGAAGTCCAGAAATTTTTTTATTGTAACAGTGTGAAAACTATTCCCCAGAGCATAGAGAAAATGTCTATTAATTGATTATTCTCACCAAAGCCCCAAATTTTAAAGTAGTCAAAGAGGATGCAATGTCATGGTACTTAAGAGAAACAAAATTTATAGTATAAGATTATATCATAGAAATTAAAAACATAGAATTTCTAACTCTTCTTAGTGCAGAAATGGAACATTGTAAAAAATTAGATAATATTTTCAAATAAAGCTCAAAGACAAGAAAAATAATTCACTTCATGCATCAGTAGAAAGTAAAAATACCAAAAATTCATCTTAAAATATTTGGTTAGGACAAACATGGGCCTTTATGGACCAGCACATTCAGAGATGTTCCAGTGGCTTCCAGAGTGTCCTGCTGGAAATGATGAGCCTCACCAAGAAACAAAATCCAGCACTAACTCAGACCTTCGAATTCATCCTTCCTGTGATAGCCAAGGGAATCAAATCTTTCATCCCTTCCTAGGCTGGAGGTGATGTTTCCTTTTTTTCTTTGCCCAGGCACCCTGATGCTTTACTATACATGGTCAAAGCTCTGATGTGCTGTCTGGATCACCTATTAGGACTGAAAGGCTTGTTCCCTGGTTTCTGGCAGTGCTGATGGCAGTCAGTTCTCTGGAGCCCGCATCTCAGTTACAACAGCTTCCTTCATGAGCTGTCAGCTTCCTGTCCCAAGTCCGGGTAACTCAAAAGGGCCTTTCCACACACACACAACCATGACACTGACAACAGTCAGGGAAGGCTCTGCAAAAGCACTTCTTCCTCTCCCTAATCTCTGCTTTCCCATTCAGGAGTATTAAGTCTGACTCTGTACGTGTGGTCTTCTCAGTGGAAAGGAAGACTCTGTGGAGACAGAACCTTTACTGGCATCACTTATACTTACATACTAGAAATAATAGGAAATTATAGAGAGAGGAGATATAGGAGTAGGGAGGGAAGGAAAGAGAGTTTTCACCATACAGCTAAGATGTTTTTAATGAATAAAGATCAGAAATACAGGGCTAAATTTAAATCTACATGGACATTTAAAACTTTCACTTTAAGATCTCTTATTTACACAAACAGAAAGGTGCAAATGAAACTCTCTCTTTAGATTCTGCCTGCTGGGAAGCTCCTGGCCCAGCGCCTCCTGGGTGTCTGTGGCATCCAATGCCTGCCCAGTGCTAGGCAGGTAGGGCCCAGGCTCTCCCGCTGTGCCTGCTGAGCCCTGAGCTGACATTCCAGGAGCCTCACTCAGGGCAGCACCCCCGTCTGGCTGCCCAGGTGCAGCACAGTGGAGCAGCAATGGAGGAGCTGAGCTTCCTCACAACCAAAGCCCCACATAGACCCCTACAGGACAGACAGCAGCAACTGCCCTCACCCTTCCCTCGGCTGTCTCCTTCCCCCAGAAAGCAAGACGTGAGCTCCAGAGTGCCCTGTCACAGAGGGACATACCTGCCCTGCAGCTCCTCAGGTCCAACAGCAGCTCTCTGCTGGCTCTCAGCCTTTGCTCCTTCACTGCTCCTTGCTGTCCCTCCTCCAACTAAACTAAAGCAGAAGGAGGAAGTTTAGCATTGCTGCAAATAGAATGATGGGACGAAGCTGAATATGAAAGTGAAGGTAATTTTTGGTTGGTTTGCTTGAATGAGTCATGCTCATGGGCAGGCTAGAGGCTGAGAGTGGGGTTCAGTGTAGGTTAGAAAAGGCCACAGACCCTCAGTCACCCTGCAGGAAACTCCCTCCCCTAGGGACAGTGCTTCTCCCTCCTGGGAAACATTGCTGGCCCCTTTCTGGATGTCACTCTCCACTGGCCTAAGTGTCTTGGCACTGGAAACTCTCCTACAAGTGTAAGCAAAACTATAACAGGATTGTTTCAAAGAATTCTCTTAGTGGGTTTCCTGAGTACATTTATGAGTGAAAGGTTTTTAATATTTAAAATATGTCATATGCATTTATTTATATTTGCATATAATTATATACAGTACACTATGTATAACTGCAAAATATCAGAGAGAATTATAGATTTATATTTATATAGACATATCATTATATATTATTGCCTAATATAATTATATATATATTATTAATATATTCAATTACCTGGTTTAGAAAAATACATAAAAACACCATTTACAATAAAATAATTGGGAAATAAAGATTAGTAAAAGTGAAAAACAAACAACCCCAACTACAGTGTTCTGAGATATTCACTATTTGTGTTTTTTCTAACATTCCTTTAATTCCAGAAAACACGGATTCTTCCCCTTACTAAAGCAGCCTCTGCTATATAAATGGAGCAGACGACCCAGCAGCAAAGGGATTTGCTGAGTCAGTGAAGTGCCTGGCTGTGTCTGTGAGGGAACCTGTGCACAACCAGAGCTGTGGAGGGAAATGCCTGAGGCCGAGGCCAGTGTCCTCCTCAGCCTCCTCTTCCCAGTTTCCCTCTCAACTACCCTCAGGGTCTACAGAGACTCTTCACCAAGAGCCAGAGAGTAAATATTTTAGAACTCGCAGGTCATAGTGCCTGTTGCACTCCTCAGGAGACTGTGTGCGAATAGCAGGTGAGAAGTGTGAGCAGCTGCACCTTCTCCAGGCCCAGTGTCCGGGCTTAGCGGCTCCCTCTGGCTCAGGCTGGTAGGTGCTGCCACCTCGTGGTAGCTCAGCATCATAATTTATCTGGTAAAGTTAAATGAGGAAATTTCCCTGTGAAAGTGCTTTATTGATATCAATATAGGATTCATGTACATTTGTTTACAAAAAGGAAAATCCACCCCATGGGCATAGTGATATTTTTGACTCTTTATGTGTCCTAACAAGCATTTTCTATGATATGGGTTCTCTGAAGTGTGATTTAAATGATGAGAAACAGTAAGGTCTTAAACTCCTGTGGAAGAAAGTGTTTCTGCTTTGGCTCTCCCTCCCACAACAGAATTGGGAGAATATCGTTTATTTGGGAAGTGATGATAGGTAGCCAGAAGCAGAGAGAATGTGAAAAGAGGGGAGTAAAACAGGAAATGAAAAGGTCAGAAAGATGATTGTTGAGCTAGTTACCACTGTGTGGAGCTAGAGATCAAAACCAGTGCAGAAATTATGAAGAATTATGGAAACTGCATTTCAGAATTGTCCCTCTGAGGGGCAATGTAGAGATTTATCCAGCAATCCATATTCCCCACCTGTTGACAGCTGCTCTAGGGGTGTCCAGGTTTCCTCCACTGTTTGTGCTTGTGCACAATGGACTGCCCATCACAGGCTGAGGAAAAGCCCAGGACAGGACAGGAGAAAGACATGAAAGTTCAGAACGAGAGTTGAGACACAGCAGGATGCTGACTGTCCTCCATGAATGCACTTCAGGCTTAAGAATAGAGGCAAGAACAATAGGTACTGGAGATAAGCTGAGGAACTGAGACATATGGTTGGCAAATCGGAATTAAGTTATCAGATAATGTCTTGTGCTAAAATGGATTTAAAATTCTGGATTAAGATATTGTGTCTGGCCCTGGTGGCACAGCAGGTTAAAGCACAGCACTAAGAAGCCAAAGCCACTTCTGTATGAGTTCAATTCCCGCCTGCCCCGGAGGTGACCCACATGGCGCGGCAGACCTCTCCTGGCCGGCCCGCTGCTCCCCTCAGCAGTGTACTTCCACGATCTGCCTGTTCTGCTCCCCACTCTGTCTTTGGTGAATCCTCTCACCGCCCCTGCACCACTCTGTCTCTGGTGAATCCTATCACCGCCCCTGCACCTCTGGCTTGTACCCCTTTTCTCTATGCACAAATAAATCTTTTAAAAAAAAAGATATTGTGTCATATTTTTTGAAATAACAAAATTACCAATTGGTAATGATTATTGTTACCAGACCAGACTCTAAGAATTGGGCCTCCCGGTGGCCTAGAGGAAAAGTCTCAGCACTATCACCCCCTATGGCCTGAGTTATATCCCTCACCAAGGAGCTGACCCACATGGTGCAGCCGACCTCTCCTGTGTTGTCCATTGCTCGCCTTAACAGTGTATTTCAGCAGATCTGCCTGTTCTGCGATCTGCTCTGTCTCTGGTCAATCCTCTCACCCTCGTCCCTGTACCTCTGGCCTACACCTCAGTTATTCTATGCCAAAAAAAAAGGAAAAAAAAATTAAAGATTTATTTATTTATGTCTACAGAAGTAGGGTACAGGCCAGAGTGAGAGAATTCACCAGAGACAGAGTGGGGAGCAGAACAGGCAGGTGTACTGAAATATACTGCTGAGGGGAGCAGTGGGTGGGTCAGGAGAGGTCTGCCATGCCAAGTGGGTCACCTCCCTGACTGGGGATCAAAATCGTGCTGCCGTGGCTGTGGTAGCTTCATGGTGCTGCGCTTTAACCCACTGCACCACCAGAAAGGGCCCTCAAAAAAAAAAAAATTATGGGGAAATAGGAACCAAAGAGGAGTATAACCTCAGATCTGCTTTATCCTGATAGCATTTGCCAAACAAGTGGAAGTACTATCAGTTTTGAAGGTATTAGCAGTTAAACAGCCAGAGTTCAAAAGTCAGAGCTTGCTCAAGATAAAGAATCTCTGGAGATGAATGTACAACATAGTATCTGTAGTTAATGACACTGAGTTGTGTATTTGAAAAAAATAGATTTTAAAAGTTCTCAT
This sequence comes from Condylura cristata, assembly GCF_000260355.1. Taxonomy (NCBI): domain Eukaryota; kingdom Metazoa; phylum Chordata; class Mammalia; order Eulipotyphla; family Talpidae; genus Condylura; species Condylura cristata. The sequence continues at coordinate 55,426,959 of NW_004567109.1, forward strand.
CACAAGAGAAGCATAACTACTGTGGTGACAGATTTAGATAATCTTATTTTGATGATCATTTTACAATATGTAGGTATCTTAATCATGATGGTATACTCCTGAATAATAAAAAGCCATGTCAGTTATATCTTAATTTAGAAGGCATAAAACTCATGCATCAGATTAACAAAACATTATGATTCAGCATATAAGGTGGGAGGGGAGAGGCCTAAAAAAGCAGAAGAGGGAGAATTTGTGCTGACCTCCTGCTCCAATCATGATTCAACACCCACATATGGACTAATCTACACAGAAGCAGGCCTGAGACCCAGATGAATAGACCTTCCACAACAGAGTTTTTAAAAACCTTGGTTTGTAGGAGAGACGGAGAGACATGCTTGCCAAGGAAGAAAACCTATCACGGGGAACTTTTTTTTAAAGATTTATTTATTTGTGCATACAGAACTGGGGTACAGGCCAGAGGCTCAGGGGCGGTGAGAGGCTTCACCAGAGACAGAGTGGGGAACAGAACAGGCAGATCGACGAAGTGCACTGCTGAGGGGAGCAGCAGGCGGGTCAGGAGAGGTCTGCCACACCATGTGGTCACCTCCGGGGCAGGCGGGAATTGAACTCATGCGGAAGCGGCTTTAGATTCTCAGTGCAGTGCTTTAACCCGCTGCGCCACCAGGGAGGGCCACGGGGAACTTTTTTAATGAAGAAATGGAATTAATTTAAACATTGAAATTCCAAGCTTGGAATTTCCCATACTAGAACCCTAGGAAAAATAGTCCTGCTATTTTGTAGGCTTCTAGTTATCTTTCAAAAAGTGATCTCTTTCAAAAAGTAGCACAACTGGTTAAAGCGCAACACCAAGAAGCTGTCCACAGCCACTGCAGCACAAGCTCAATCCCTTGCCAGGGAAGTTGACCCACATAGCACAGCAGACCTCTCCTGTCTCGCCCACTGCTCCCCTCAGCAGTGTATTTCAGTCAATCAGCCTGTTCTTTTCGCTATTCAGTCTCTGGTGAAGCCTCTCACCCCCTGCACCTCTAGCCTGTTCTTGTACGCATAAATAAATTAAATCTTTTTTTTTTTTAAAGTAATCCTAGGAAGGTAATATCACCAATGAGGCTGTGTGAGACACTCTTTATACCTTCTGCTTAAAAGCCAACTAATTAGTAAACTACAGAGCAACAGGGGTCTATGTGATTATCAGGCCAGAGCATTGGAATGATCCATACATCAGTTTGTCTGCAGGAGGTAAATCAGGATTCGAGGAGACTATGGACTCAGAGGGGGATAGAAGTTGATGAGTGGTCAGCCTGATCTCAGGCTACAGAAAGAAGACCTCCTGCTCCTTCCCCACTGTAGAATATCTCTGGTTTAAGTTGTTTGTTGATTTTGGTTTTTTTATTTAATTACAATTACTTTTCTTCCCTAATCCCTTACACTCCTCCTATAAGTGAAACCATCCGGTATTTTTCTTTTACTTTCTGGCTTACTTCACTAATCATGATCCCTTCCAGCTCCATACATGTTGCCGTAAATGGCATGAGTTTATCTTTTTGACTGCTGAGTAATATTCCATTGTGTATATGTATTACACCTTGATCCAGTCATCTATTTTTGGGCATTTGGGATGATTCCACATCTTACCTATTGTAAATAGTGCTGCATTAAATAAAAGAGTGAAGGGTCCTTCTGAATTAATGTTTTTGTGTCCTTTAGGTAGATATCTAGGAGTAGAATTGCTGGATCATATTGTAGCTCCATTTTCAGCAGCTTGAGAAACCTCCAGACACCTTTCCATAGTGGTTGAACCAGTTTGCAGTCCCACCAGCAGTATAGAAGAGTTCCTTTTCTCCACATCCTCACCAGCATTTATTATTGTTAGTTGTTTTAATGTTGCTGGAACAACCATTCTCACTGTTCTAAGATGGTATCTCATTTTGGTTTCAATTTGGGCCTGTACAAAGAAAATTATAAAACATTGTTGGATTTTTTTTTATTAAAAAAGAAAGTGTATAGGCCCTCCCTGGTGGCGCAGCGGGTTAAAGCACAGCACTGAGAATCTAAAGCCACTTCCTCATGAGTTCGATTCCCGCCTGCCCCGGAGGCGACCACATGGCGTGGCAGACCTCTCCTGACCCGCCCGCTGCTCCCCTCAGCAGTGTACTTCGTCGATCTGCCTGTTCTGCTCCCCGCTCTGTCTCTGGTGAATTCTCTCACCCTCCGCATCTCTGGCCTGTACCCCAGTTCTGTACAAATAAATAAATAAATCTTTAAAAAAAAAAAAAAAAAAAAAGTGCATAAGGCAAAGCAGGAAGGAAGGAAGAAGCCATAACACTACCTGCCAAAAAGAATTTTTAAAAAAGATGAATATTTCAGAGCTAGAAAATTAAAATTAAGGCAGGTAAGCCTGACAAAATAAACAGAAAGGTAGTAGACACCCTAAACGAGAGAATGAAGTATTATATATCCTACCAGCATGAAAATATAAAATGTGACATAAAAAGAGAATAATAGTTCTCCAGAAATCAAACTTAAAAACACATGAGTGATAACTGATTAATCAAAACAGCAATAATGAAGAAACTCCCAGTGATACAAAAAAATTCAGAGAAGCCATTCAAGGATACCAGGAGTGATTAATGAAGAGAGAAAAGAGACTGGAGTCACAAATGAACTAACCATGATTCAAGGTGTGAAAACTCAGTATCTAAGATCAACAATGCTATAGAAAACTATGGAAATAGAATAAACCTAGTGGAGGAATGAATCAGCAATCTGAAATCTAGAAATCAATCTGGTGGAAGAAGAGAAAGAAATGAGATATATTTAAATGAAGACATGGGATGAGAGCTGTCCAATTCCACTAATGAAAGCAGCATATGGACAATGAGTATCCCAGTAGGTAAGAGAAAGAGGAGCAAAGACTTATTCAAGCAATAGCTGAGAACTCCCCAAACCTCAGTGGAACTGAGGGTCCAAGCCCATAAAGTGAATGGAATACCTGTAATCTAAATGCAGAAAGTGCTATACATATTAATAAGGCCATCAAGAATCTAAGATGAAGACAGTTATTAACAGGGACTACTAGGAAATGTAGGTAACATTAAGTTTCTTCCATTAGGTCCTTGTCAGACTTCTCAGGAAACTCTGTAGGTGAGGAGAGAGTAGTATGATATATTCAAAAACTCAAAGATTAAAACTGCTATCAAGAATACTCCATGCTGCAAAATTCTCTTTTTGATATGAGAGTATAAGTTTATCCCAGACAAAGGGTAAAGGGCTTCACCCCTCCTAGGCTTCCCTTATAAGAAATACTGAAAGGAACTCTTGTAAGAGTTGAAAAATGATAACTAAGAAAAAAATGAATGGGGTTCCCCTGGTGGCACAAGGAGTTAAGTCTCAGCACAATGAAACTTTCCACAACCACTGCAGCACAAATTCAATCCCTGGCCAGGGAAGTGACCCACATGGCACAGCAGACCTCTCCTATCTCACCCACTGCTCCCCTCAACAGTGTATTTCAGTAACTGTTCTGCTTCCCACTCTGTCTCTGGTGAATCCTCTCACCCCCACCCCCACACCTCTGACCTATACCCCAGTTTTGGATGCATAAATAAAATAAATCGTTTTAAAAATTTGAATAAGATGATAAATAAGTAAGAGTCAAAAAGTTGAACCTACCTCAAAACAAGGTATCAAATATTAATTGCTAGAACAAAGTTTAATAAATAAGAAACATCAAAAACAACCATAGACACCCTTATTTACTAATGATTTCACAGTATAAAAAAGGGTAACAACAAAAAATATTAAAGGGAAGGGCAAAAATAAAGGAACTTGTACAAAGATAAGATAATATCAGCAGAAAAAAAATATATTACTGGAAATATGAGGCAGTCAGCACAAATCCCTTTAAACCACAAAACAAAAAGAAACATAAACCAAAAATGAATGAACAACAGCAATGTAACAACATAAAATAGCAGAAACACAAGGAAAAACAACACAAATACAGAACATGAAAAAAATAAAAGATACAGTAAAAGTACGATCTAATATATCAATAATCACCTGAAATGTGAATGGTTTGAACTCAGTGTGAGTGGACCAGAGAAACCAACTATCCTACTATCTCCAAGAGGCCTATCTTTGCTCCAGAGACAAACATACACTCACAGTGAAAGAGTGGACTAAAGCATACCAGGCAAGGAGAGTGAAAGAAAGATAGGAGCAGGTATACTCACATCAGATACACTTTCAACAAAAAAGAAAAGGCAGTAAGTGAAACTGATGGGTTTTAGATAGTGATAAAGAGATGAATACATCAGAAAGATTTAACAAGTTCCTTCTGGGTAACACAGCAGGTTAAAGAGCAGCACTATGAAGCTAGCTGCAGCTGCTTCAGCACAGCTCTATGCCCTGCCAGGGAGCTGACCCACATGGCGCAGCAGACCCCTCCTCTCTCTCCCGCTGCTCCCCTCAGCAGTGTATTTCAGTCAATCTGCCTGTTCTGCTCCCCACTCTGTCTCTGGTGAATCCTCTCACTGCCTCTTCACCTCTGGCTGTACCCCAGTTCTGTATGCATAAATAAATCTTTAAAAAAAATAAGAAAAATACAACAATTACCAATATATATGCACCCAACAAGTAATCAAAGCAAATATATATATAAATATATAATATACCAAAATATTTAAAACAAGTATTAACAGACCTAAAGTGAGACATTGTAAGTAACACAATAATAGTAGGGGACTTAACACACATTTGTAAATAAATGGTACAGGCAGAAAATTAAACGAAAACAATGATCTTAGTGACACATAGGATCAAACAGACATAACAGATGCATCCGGAGCATCCGACCCAAGAGAGACTAGGTCCACATTCCTTTCAAGTGCATATGCAACATTTTAGGACTGTGCATAATTCCTGAAAAAGGGCCAACTTTGTGGAGACTAATGGTTGGCCCTGATTTACATTGCCCCCCCACCCCCCATATTTCATGGATCAGGGTTTCACTATTAGCACTTGTTTCTCCCTGTCTCTGTGATTCTAGCCATTCTTTCTCATTCTGTCTTTGCATTTCCCTAACAATGGGAGAATCCCTAACCATGATTGCATGGGCCTGTTGGCCACCTGTATGTCTTCTTTTGTGAAGTGTGCACTTAGAGACTCTGTCATTATTAATCAGGTTGTTTTTAGTTGTTGCTGGGTTGTGAAGTTCTTTATAGATTGTGGGTAGTAACCTCTTGCCTGATACAATACTTGCAAATATCATCCTCTGTTAAGAAGGTTGCCCTTTAGTTTTAATGATGGCTTCCTCTGCTATACAGGTATATATAAACATATTATCCAGGATCACAGGGCTCCATGTGTTCAGAGGCATAACTACAAACTATATCAATAATGCACCCACACTGCAAATTATAAATAATCCTGTCAAGACTATCCTATGTTTAAACAGCATGTTTTTGGTGTTTTTTGTTTTGTTTTGTTTTGTTTTGTTTTAAAGATTTATTTTATTTATTTGTAAAGAACTGGGGTACAGGCCAGAGAAGCGGAGGGTGAGAGGATTCACCAGGGACAGAGTGGGGAGCAGAACAGGCAGATTGACGAAGTACACTGCTGAGGGAGCAGCGGGCTGGTCAGGAGAGGTCTGCCTCGCCATGTGGTCACCTCCGGGGCAGGCGGAAATCGAACTCATGCGGAAGTGGCTTAAGCTTCTTATTGCTGTGCTTTAACCCGCCACCAGGGAGGGCCAAGACTATCCTATATTTAATCCCCTGTGCCCACTGTAATTTCCTACTTTCCGGGTGCCCCTGTGGTCCCCTAAGGTATGCATTATGCTAAATCAATTAAACTTCTTCCTGGTATTTCACTATATATATGTAATAACAAAAAATAATTGGAAAAGATCTTTATAATATAAATGTTACTGAAAAGATTTTTAGTATCTACATAATAAGTTAGTACACTTTGAGGAAATAGCATTCTAATAATTATGAGAAAATTAGAAAAGATTTTTTATTTAATGTAATTTTAGCTCACTTAAAAAGCAAAAAATAGGGTGCAGCCCTAACAAGGTGGCACAGCGGGTTAAAACACAGCACTAAGAAGCTAAAGCCACTTCAGCATGAATTCAGTTCCTACCCAGGAGGTGACCCACATGGCTGGCAGACCTCTCCTGACCTGCCCTCTGCTCCCCCTCAGCAGTGTACTTGGTCAGTCGGCCTGTTCTGTTCCCCACTCTGTCTCTGGAGACTCCTCTCACTGCCCCTGCACCTCTGGCCTATACCCCAGTTCTGTATACATAGATAAATAGACCTTTAAAAAATATATAAAGCAAAAAATAAACAACAATAAAAGTAAAACAGTAAATAGTGTTCCTTGATAAAGTCCTAGATCCCCAGTATAGAGGGAAACAGAAGGTAAAGCTATTCCAGATTTGTGTACCAGAAAGCAAAAGCACACTTAAAGATAAACGAGGAAACATTTAAAAACATTTTTTTTAAAGATTTATTTACTCGTTCATACAGAGCTTGGGTACAGGCCAGAGGCTCAGGGGCGGTGAGAGGCTTCACCAGAGACAGAGTGGGGAGCAGAACAGGCACATCGACGAAG
>NW_004567109.1:55434738-55451355 GCF_000260355.1 Condylura cristata
CTGCTGACCCGCCCGCTGCTCCCCTCAGCAGTGTACTTCATTGATCTGCCTGTTCTGCTCCCTGCTCTGTCTCTGGTGAAGCCTCTCACCGCCCCTGCAACTCTGGCCTGTACCCCAGTTCTGTATGCATAAATAAATAAATCTTTAAAAAAAATAAAAATAAATAAAATAAATAAAACTGGGGCACAGGCCAGAGGTATGAGGAGTGAGAGGATTCACCAGAGAGAGCAGGTAGCAGAGACAGAGTAGATAGCAGAATAGACAGATTGGCAAAATACAGAACAGACAGATTGACAAAATACACTGCTGAGGAGAGCAGCAGGCAAGGCAGGAGAGGTCTGCTGCGCCATGCCATGTGGGTCAGCTCCCTGGCCTGGGATCAAACCCATGCTGCAGTGGCTGTGGACAGCTCCATAGTGCTGCACTTTACTCCGTGGTGCCACCAACTGGGCAGATGCTCAGCATCAGATACAACCCGCAGCCCTGAAGGAAGAATGACAATGAGGAGCCCTGGGCTGCCAAGGGCCTCCATTCTGCTGGAAATGTACAAATAGCAAGACAATTAATGAACAAGATTATTTCCAATTGCAGCGTCAGGTGTCATGCAGTGACTGGTGACACAGGAGGCTGCCTAGACTGAGGGACTGGGAAGGTCACACTGGGATGGGGTATTTGAGCTCAAGTCACAGTGACAACTAGGAGTCAACCAGGGGGTTTCTGCTAAATCTTCTGGTCCTCATAAAGGGGACCCAAACACAAAGGCAGTAAAATGAACATGAGAACAGCCACCCAACCGGAAAGGGGGATTGTCCACTACATATCACAGCACAGAAAATTCTTGCTATAGACTGTTGTGTGTAGCGAGTGATATAAAACCACCTCTGACGTGGATACAACTTTTCAGAGCGGTACCTACTATAGAATAATGTGTCACAACAGTCAAAAGCAAGATATTCTGTAGACAATCACAGGCGATTTCATTGTCTTTCTTTCACTATCTGCTTTTCCTAATACTTGTGTGATGAAAAGAAAAAGAAGTTATGTCTCACCTGGGAGTAATGAAAAAGCAGAAGTAGCTTAAGTACTCCGTGGGGCCCAGAACGAGAGTCCAGCGTGCACAGGCTGTCTGTTCCAGGGCGAGGCAGCCACTCTACACAGCAAGCAGCTTCAGCATTTTAATGAAGATCTGCCTTTGTATTGGCTCACAGTCTTGGGGCTGAGAGAGAAATAGGAGAAACTGCACATACACTGCCAGCAACAGGAAACTAGCAATCAGATTAAGTCAAAGAAGTAATGTAGCTGAGACTGCAGGTCAGTGTCCCGGTTGCCAGAAGGGGGGTGGGGGGACCTGCAAGGAGCCCACTGGTGGGAGCCAGGAGAAAACCCCAATTCCTTTAACCATTTTTCCTGCCAGCTTCATTCCCATTGAGGAGCATGACGGCTTTTTGGAAAATATCCACAAGAGGGCAGCAGAGATTTTTGTTTTAAAGAAGTGGAGCTTTTCAAGCACTTGAGAGGGGGGGAGAGAATGATAGAGAGGAGGGGAAATGAAGATTTTTAAATAAATTTTATAAGGAAGCAAGTTTGTGAGAAATTTATAAACTTTTTGTAAAGTCTGTAAAAGTTCTAAGAAGAGATTAAGAGCAAATAAGTCACATTTGGTACAAGGAAGAAGTAAGAAAATCTGGTCCACAAGATTCTTCTGTTAGTAAGACAAAAACAAAAAGGATGAGAGAAGATCAAGAATAAAGAGAGGTCAACTTTTTGGGAGATATCTATCTGGGATATCTGGGATCCTATACTCAGGGGTAGTTTTATATCTCCCTGGGAAGAGCTACATATTTAGTGACTGGTGACAAATGGCAGTAGTTTCAGCTTTCCTTGAGCAATGACCATAATGTTATCTAATTTGTGATTTTTACATTTATTTTATGTGTGTACATAGAAGAACTGAGGTGTAGACAAAGGTGCAGGGAGGCAGGGGGATGGGGTGGGGAGATTCACGGAGACAGAGTGGGGAGCAGGACAAGCAGACTGACTGAAATACACTACTGAGGGGAGCAGGGGGGTAGACAGGAGAGGTCTGCTGTGCCATGTGGGTCAGCTGCCTGGCCAGGAGAGGCAGACCTCTCCTGACCCACCTGCTGCTCCCCTCAGCAGTGTGTTTCAGTACATCTGCCTGTTCTGCTCCCCACTCTGTCTCTCGTGAATCCTCTTACCAACCCTGCACCTCTGGCCTGTACCCCAGTTCTGTATGCTTAAATAAATCTTTAAAAAACAATGTCATTGGGGGGAGCCTTCCTGGCGGCTCAGGGGTTGAGTCTCAGTCTTATTAGGCTGTCACTATGGCATGGGTTCAATCCCTGGCCAAGGAGCTAACTCCCTTGTAATGCCTGCTGCTCCCCTCAAGCGCTATATTTCAGTCAATCTGTTCTGCTCCTCACTCTCTCTGGTGAATCCTCTCACTTTCCACACCTCTGATTTACATCTCAGTTCTTATATGCTTAAGTAAACAAAAGACATATCTTTTTAAAAAAATAATAATAATTAACAGATTTTGAAAAGCTAAGATAATAAGCTTTAGTTTTTTAGAAGATATAAGAAGCTTGACTACCTATGGGGGCCTCCCTAGTGGTGCAAGTGGTTAAGTCTCAGCACTGTGAAGCTGTCCGCAACCACTGCAGCACATCTGAGTTCAATCCCTGCCTTCAGTCTGAGTTCGATCCCAGCCCTGGAGTCAACCCACATGGCACAGCAGACCTCTCCTGTCTCTCCCCCTGCTCCCTTCAGCAGGGTGTTTTGGTCAATCCTCTCAACCCCCACACCTCTCACCTGTACCCAATTTCTTGTATGCATAAGTAAGTAAATCTTAAAAAAAAAAAAAAAAAAGGAAGCTTGACTAGCTAAACCTAAAAAAATTCCCCCCCAAACTTTTTTCAGTTTATTCCTCTTAAAACATACTATAAATTGGATATAGTGAAGCTAGCGAATTAAAAATATGTAATTTTTAAAAGTTTAAGAATCAGATATCATTTAAAAATAAAGACAAAGTTTAAAAGAAAGACGTAGATAAATGAGGTAGAGCCGGTCACCACACTCAGATGGTTCAATCCTTCCCTTCACTACAGATCAACAAGAACTATTTAAAGAGAGAAGTATTTTCTAGGATTGGATTTCAGATCCCACTCTGCCTTCTCTGGTCATCTAGTGGAATTAGAAACTGCCAAAACAATGGTTAGCAGGATCCGGGATGGCAAGAAATACTTTAAATGACTGAAAAGCTGATTCAGAAGATGGCTCCAGAAATCCCAGAGGGCTAGGCCATCTGCCGGTCACACGTGTCTGTCCATTACCACCAAAGCTGATGCTTCATTGCTGTGATGGAGAGTCTTGTCCCCTCACGCTAAGCATCATGAAGCCCCACCAATATGGTAAGGTCAGTCCAGGAAGATGACATTCCTCACTACAGACACTGGAGTCACTGCAACTCCCTGTTGGAGGCCCTAAAAGAGACTTAGCACAACAGGAAGCCTTTCTAAATGTGTTAATGACAAGATTCCTCAAATTCCAGAAATTCCCAGTTTTTTGACTCGTCCAGACTAGTTATATAACAATCTAACAAATCTAGATTATATAATGAATATATAATGAAGTAATCTATTTTCCAGATGCTGAGGTAAACTACAATAAATGAAAAGTAAGAATTTTTAATAAATAAATTAGTTCAAAATTTTGATTTTTAAAATTTATTTTATTAAGTAAATTAGTTCAAAAATTATTTAAAACTGTATAAAGTTAGTTGTCTTGACAATTTAAAGTAGCGCCTCTGGGTTTAAATTACATAGGAACTTAAAATAGCATAAAATAACTGTTCCACTGGGAAAGAACACACAGTTCAAATGTCCTGTTATTTGACTTGCTCACTAAAAGGAAAAATGATGGGCAATCCAGCCCATCAGTGCTGATTCCTACAACAACTGAACACATACAGCATGTGAATTATGATTAGTTGCCCACTTGAGAAGCACTTCTCTTTTTAATGGAACTCTAGAGAGTGAGTGATCTGAGCAGTAGGGGCGAGTCTGTCCGAAGATGGAGCTCTGACCACAAGAGGGCGTTGTGAGATGCAGAATGTGCTTTCAGATCTTGCTTACCCTGCTACCGGAGAAAATCATTGTAGCCCCGGCATCACTAGCTGCACCCTCCCAAATCTTGTCCTAGACCAAGGAGTGCAGTTAAGAAAAACAGGAGCTCATGGCAGTACTTTTCCTACTCCTAGATTCTATTTAATAAGTTGGCCTCTTTTTCCTTTTTTAGAACTTGATGTTGAATGATATTCAAATCAAATAGCCCTTGTGTTGGATACATTAAGATTAGAATGATTCTCTTTCTCATATCCTCCATTCTCCTAGTGAATTCCAGTTCCTACCAGGAAACTGTATGATAGCAAAACTGTTGTGGAACATCCCAACCTTTTGTAATCACTGAATGCAATTTATATTTATCGAATTGACACTGCACTCTACATCTATGTAGAAAAATTTTAAATGTGACTAAAAATTACAATGGATAAGATTCTCTAACAATCCTGTACCTCTCTGAAGTACAACTTACTGTGATAGTTTTTTAAAGATCTATTTATTTATGCCTACAAGAGCTGGCGTGGAGGCCAGAGAAGTGGAGACGTGAGAGGATTCACCCCAGACAGTGTGGAGAGCAGAACAGGCAGATGGAGGAAGTACACTGTTGAGGGGAGCAGTGGGCGAGACAGGAGGTCTGCTGTGCCATGTGGGCCAGCTCCCTGGTCAGGGATCGAACTCATATGGTTATGACAGCAGCTGGCTTCACAGCATCTTAAGCAGCTTGTGCCACCAGGGAGGCCCCTGTGATAATATTTAATTTTTACCTATCATTTTTTCTAAATTTATGACTTTTATCTATAAGACATATTTAAGTTGAAATGGATTGATTACTCAAAGTTATCTAGATGTCAAGAAAGAGGAAGTTATTTATAAAAACAAAGTAAGTGATGAAAACCCACTGACCACAAATCTGAAAGAAAGCACAACACAAAACCTTTAGTAGTGGTCTGTTTTCACTGCTAGTTCAAGAATATGCTTGAGGGCCTCCCTGGTGGTGCAAGGGGTTAAGTCACAGCATTATAAAACTCTCTGCAGAGAGTTCAATCCCCGGCAGAGCAGTGATCCACATGGCACAGCAGATCCCTCCTGTCTCATTCACTGCTCCCCTCAGCAGTGTATTTCAATAGATCCACCTGTTCTGCTTCCTACTCTGTGTCTGGTGAATCTTCTCACTATCCCTTCCCCCACACCTCTGGCTTGTACCCCAGTTCTTGTATGCATAAATAAATAAATCCTTTTAAAAAAATAAAAATAATATGCTGGATTTACTGATGCCAGCTTTATAAATTAGACACACATGCACAATTACTTTTTGCTTTTTTCTTTGGGTAAAGTGGATTGTGAAATGTAATGACTAATGCCTTGATACAGCTAATATTATAGGGCATGGGATGACTCAAAGGTATTTCATATATTAAAATAAGACACCTTGAAGACAAGGTAGTTAAAATTGATTCCTCAGTAGTCAGCAGTCAGTTGGCTGGTGGATTTAAAAGTGTGTCCACAAATTCTTTGAATTTCCTTCCCTTTCAGGATAAACTAGTTTTACTGACTAATTTCTATTGATTTGAATTTGGCAGAGGTGACGATACTTCTGAGATCAGAATATGAAATATCTACATATTCCTCTTTGGGAATGTGATTTTTCTGCCCCACATCACTGACCTGGCAAAAGCCATGTCATGATCAGCCCCGGAGAGAGGCCCCATGAGAAGGAACTGAGGGCTCTTGCCAACGAAGCAATGGGATGAGCTTGGAAATGGGTCTCCAGTCCCAGCGAGGCCTCCACAGCCTGTGGCCGCTGACAGCTCAGCTACATGTACATGTGAGACCCTGCATCAGACCATGCAGTTCCAGCTTCCTGACCCTTGGGGACCATGAGATAACTATTTGTTGTTTAAAACTGTTCGTTTGGGCGTAATTAAACGTTACTGTGCAGCAAGAGCAAAAGTAGCACCTGAGTGTTCTAGGAACTGGGCAGTGGGCATGAAAGACAACAGTAATAAGTCTAACATGTCTAGAGTGGCTACTAACCAATGTCTCACAGTCACTGACAAGTCAAAGAAGGAGGGTTTGCAGGAGAGAAGATAAATGCTACTGGAATCCAGAAGGTCTCTGCATTTTATTAGCAGAAAGGTCAGCAACAGTGTGGCACATAGTTAAATGAAAAGTAGAAAAAGTACCTAAAGAACCAGATACAGAGATTTCCAACAAGAGCATTAAAAGTGCCACCAAATTTCTTTTTACTGCTTGGGGAGGGGCACAAGGATCTCTTGGTCCTTATAAACTCAGAATAGCAGGAATACTGTTCACCATTCTAGATTAATCTAGAAGTTTCGAATCACCCTTATGCAAGATCTCATGGGTGTGCTGGTAGCATCATCTCTATGCCCAGTGTGAAGTGCTTATGCTACCCCAGCAGCCTAGATCTTAATATCTGGCAGATCCGGGTCTGACGCTTCTGTGTTACTGACATTTTGACGATGGAATGAGTAGCAGACAAGGGAGGTGCCAGCTCAGAGCCTGGCACAGGGGAGGTATTCAGCTTGTACCTGTTCACATTGCTCTCACTGCGCAACTCATGGCTGGCCTCGGAGAACCTCTGGTTGCAGACTTGAGCTGCTCCTAGAGCAGACACATCTTCTGCCTGCTCGCCTCTCCTCCTGTGGGCCTGGCACATGTCAGAGAGCAAGCCAGTCTGCAGCCTGTCCCCTGCTGCCAAATCCAGGGGCTTCCTCTTCTGAGCTGGAACTTAGGTTTGGTCACCATGAAACAAACATACGACACTGGGAGACTGACCCACGGTCACTTCCAAATCCACATTTTTCCCTTATTTGCACTCTGCTCAGCAAGACATCTTTTTGGGGTTTTCCCCCCTTTATAAAGGCTTTCTTTTTAAGATTGTATTAATTTTTATGCAGAAGAGCTGGGGAGTAGGCCAGAGATGCGGGGATGGGGGGAGGATTCACCAGAGACAGAGTGGGGACCAAAACATGTGGATGTGCTGAAATATACTGCTGAGGGCAGGGGTGGGCAAGACAGGAAAGGTCTGCCATGCCATGTGGTCAGCTCCCTGGCTAAGGATTGAACTCAGGCTACCACGGTAGGCCTTGGTGGTGGTAAGCATTGAAACTTAAGCCCTAGGTCACCAGAGAGGCACTCCTTTTTAGAGGCTTCTACGCTGATAGAAAAGATATGTGGGGCTCAGATTAAGCTATTGCTTAAGATGCAGCTTTTTTTAAATTTATTTATGCATACAGAGCTTGGGTTTAGGTCAGATGTACACGGATGGTGAGAAGATTCACCAGAGGCAGAGTGGGAGCAGAACAGGCAGATGTACTGAAATACACGGCTGAGGGGAGCAGTATGTGAGACAGGAGAGGTCTGCTGCGCCATGTGGGTCAGCTCCCGGCTGGGGAGTGAACTCATGCTGCAGTGGCTGTGGCCCTGTAGTGCTGCACTTTAACCCATTGCGCCACCAGGGAGGGCCCTTAAGATGCATCTTAAGCAATTTTTCAGCAAGCCAGTGGCTGCTATTGTGGTAGTTCAGTTAAGATTTATTGAGCTGTATCCCAGGCCAGACACAACTGAAGGAGAGTTGACTAAAATGTAAAGTGTAGAATCTTTTACTATTTACCAGGTGCTAGTATCTTTGCCACATGTTTGCCACTTCTCTCTCCCTTTTTCCCTTTGAAATGCTCAAGTGGTCTCGGAACTAATTGTAAATAAAATGACGCTTTACTCATAAATGCTTCAACTGATATTTCCCAAAAACAAGGGTTTTTCTCCTACAGAACAACAATAGCATCACCAAAATATTTAACCCTGACATCGTAATGTCTAACATGCATTCTACATTTACATGTTCCCAACTGTCCCAAGAATGTTCTTTGCAGCCTTTTTTTTTTTTTTTTAAGTAATCCAGGATCCTTTCAAGGCTCACACATTGCATTTGGCTTCTTCCTTATGTCTTGATAGTTCCCTTATTTGCACTTTGAGAGACAGTGCTCTTTGGAAAAAGAACCTCCAGACTGAAACTAAAAAGAAAAATCCTTGCATAAAGGACCGTTGGATGATGTGTAATTCTCATGCCTCACCACAGATGGGCAAAGTATTTCTTAGAGGGGCATATGGGCTCCTAATTATTCCAACAGATTAATGCCATCTGCTCCCTACAAGGAGGAAAAGCAGTGACAAGGTGCTGGGAGGGAGTCTCAGGCCCTAAGCAGGGCCTGACCCGTGTCCTCTGACACATGCGCTTGTCCTTCTGTGCCAGGTCTGTTTTAGGCACTGGAAATGTGGGGAAAGTACAAAATAACACTGCTCTCACAGGGCTTACTGTCTGGCTAGAGGAGGGGAAAAGAAACAGGGCAATAAACTACTGAGCTTGATCATTAAAGGATCGAGTAGATGGGGGGAAACATAACCCCACCTTAGACAGTGAAGGAACAAGACACCTCTAAGCTGGCAGCTGAAGAAGGAGATTTTGCCAGCTGAAAACAGCAGAGAAACTGTTGTGGCAGGAGAAACAGATTGTTTGAAGGGTCAGAGGTGAGAAGAGTAGAATGTTTGTGCCAACCATATCCCGAGCTCCAACCATATCCCGAGCTCCATCGTGCAGCATGAAGGGAGGAGGCACAGAATTGAGACTAAAAGGGGCACCACACTAGACCTGAGAATACATGGCGAAGTGCTTGCACTTTATCCAAAGACAGTGAAGGGTCACTGAGGGCCTCCCTGGTGGTGCAGGGGTTAAAGTCTCATTGCTATCACACTATCACCAGCCACTGAGGCATGAATTCCATTCAATTGGCCTGGGAGCTGACCCACATATGGCACAGCAGACCTCTCCTGTCTCCCCCCTTGCTCCACTCAGCAATGGGTTTCGGTATATCCACCTGTTCTCCCCACTGTCTCTGCTGAATCCTCTTATTTACACAACCCCCACCCTGCACCTCTGGTCTACCCCCCTCCCTCCCCATGCTTGTATGCATATATAATACTAATATTAAAAAAAGTAATTCTTAAATAAAAAGCCAAAAGAGGACTATCATGATCAGGTGGATAGCAGTGTGGAAAATAAGACAGGTGGACAAAGAAATTCCAAGTGGGAGGCTAATGAAGTTGCTAGAAACAGTGGCCTGGACTTAAGGCAATGAGATGGAGATACTGTGGTGGGAACCATGCATATTTTGGAGACAGGACCCCATGCTCTTGTAAATATGTACAAATGGAGTCAAGAGAAGGTGAAAATCTAAGGATGATACCCAGGTCTCTATAAATAATTAATGTTTTAGAGGGCCCTCCCTGGTGGTTATAGTGCAATAGCACTATAAAATTATTGCAGCATCTGCAGCATGAGTTTGATCCCTGGCCAGGGAACTGACCCACATGGCTGGCAGACCTTTCCTGACTTGCCCGCTGCTTCCCTCAGCAGTGTATTTCAGTCAGTCTGCCTGTTCTGCTCCCCACTTTGTCTCTGGTGACCCCTCTCATCCCCTGCATGCTCTGTATGCATAAATAAATAAATCTTTAAAAATCAATCAATAAATGATGTCTTAGAAACTAAAACCTGAGGGTCAATGATCTGTTTGACACACTTCTTCATACCCCTTTGTTTACACTGAGCTATGGCAGATGCCAACTGCAAAGGAAGAGGTGAATACTGAGTGCATTTAGAGATATTATCATGTCAGCATTAACTATCTCGGTAGTGATGGTGGTACTGTAGTTATGTAGGAAACTAATCTTTGTCCTTATCATATAAGCGAAGCACTTATGACAAGAGACACTGTGGCCTGCTTTCATCCAAACAAGCAAATGTCAAGTCAAGACCCCAAATGTCCACCCCAAATGGCTATCATGAGGTGCCCCAGCACATTTCTGGGATGGTGTCAGGGAAGGCCAGTAAGAATGCTCCTGATTTGTCAAGAAGGCCAAGTAGGAACTACTTGCTACATCCGCCTGACAGGAGCCCCCCTCCCCAACTTTCTCCAGGGGGATGGTATCATCAGAAGTATTTGAAAGCCGCTTACTTATGATTCAGAGTTTAAAACAAAATATTAAGGTGCTCTGGTTGCAGTGATGAGGCCAAGAACCAAGACAATCTCAAACTAAATGAAAAAAAAAAAAGAAAAGAAAAGGAGGCAATCAAAAATGTCAACACAGAAATGACAGAAATGTTGGAATTGTCTGACAAACATGATAAAAATGCTTCCATGAGTGATGATGAACACTCTTGACATATGTGGAAAAGCAAAGCTTCAGCAAAGACACAAAGTCTCAACAAAAATAAGTGACACAAACAAGAACCAAATGGAAATATTAGAACAAAAAAATACAACTGAAGTGGAAAAGCCCCATGGATGGGTTCAGGAGCAAAATAGAGGGGAGAGAGGAAAGAATCAATGAACTAAAAGGCAGAATAATAGAAATGACCTAATCTGAGCAACAGAGAAAACAGCCGGAGGGAGGAAAAAAATGAACGGATCCTACAGGATGTGAGAGATTATAACAAAAAAGCTGGGGTTCCAGAGGGAGAGGAGAATGAGGGTGGAACTGGTAAAAGGACCCAGAAATGACAGCTGAAAACTTCTCAACTGACAGAAAACTGCAAGCAGGGTCAAGTGTTGCCTAGTAAGAGGGAGAAAAGCATCCTCAGGCGATTTTGAGGAGGGTCTGTTAGACCCTAGACTGAGTCTAGGGACTCTCCTGGGGATTAGGGTCTCTGTCAGCTTGGATCAGGATGACACTAATACCATGGGAAGCCATGTAGAGAACCCACCTCCCAACTTGAGTGCCTACAAGGAAAGCAACCTCTTGTGGTTTTCTCCTGAATGGAAGCGGGGCTCTTCTAGTGTACTGAACTTACCAAGTCTTTAAGAGCCCTTGTATCTGCTCTTCTGATATTCTTTGCATCTTTATACTTCAGGTCTCTGCTTAAATATCACTTTCCCAGAGAGGCTTTCTCCTCTGGCCCTGTCTAGATCGGTAGATTTTCAAACAATCTCCACCCTCCAAAAGTCTCTTACAGCACCCCTGCTTGTTTCCTTAATCAGTGACTGCAACTTGCAATTATTTGCTGATTGGCTTACAGTATATACCCGCCACCCCCACTAAACTGTAAATGCTGTAAGAGCAGAAAGCACCCTGTGTCCTGAGCATTGACTCATTGTCTGGTATCTAGGTAGAACATAAAAAAGTCTTGTTTGAGTGAATAAAGGGCTAATAAGGGAAGGGGACCCATCTTTAAAATACTTGTGGTGGATTAAGAAGATGTGGTCTATATACACAAAGGAATATACACATTACTCAGCTACAAAAAAAGGACAAAAATCTGCCACCTGCAACAACATGGATAGAACAATGCTAAGTGAAGTCAGTTAGAAAGAGGAAAGACAGAAACTGAATAATTTCAATCATAGATGGAATATAGAGAAACAAGGAAAAAGAACAGATGAAACGAGACTAAAACAAAGCTTAGAAACCAGACAGTAGAATGAGGCTACCACAGGAGGGGACTGAAAGGACTATGGTGGACTATTCTGGGTCCTTCAGTGTTAGTGTGGTAACACACATCTGAAGAGATGTGAGCCCACAATCGTCAATCGCATACAGTGTTGTAAACCAATGTTACCTAAAAAAATAAAAATAAAAAAATAAAGAAAATAAAACGATCCTTCTGTGTCCAATCTGAATTAGCACTTTCCTCATGTTATCTCATTTAGATGCCACAGGCCAACAAGGAAGCATGTATTCCTCATTTGTAGGTGAGGAAATGGAGGCCCAAAGAGATACAAGTGCATGTCCAAGATCAAGCACAATCAGAGATACAGAACTAATTTTCACCAGCGAATACTTTTTCTGCCCATGCGTTTTCTACCACTCCACCTAGCTACCCTGTTGAGGCAAATTGTTGAAGTTTAAGCCCCAACTCTACCCCCTGTTTGCTGGTAGCTTGTTAAACTCACTCAGAATGCTCATCTAGAAAAGTGGCAAAACTCCAAGAATGAATTATCAGACCCCAAGCAATGGACAGGTAAAGAGCATTTCATTCCAACCCTCTGGAAGCAGTTGGGATGAAGTTTAATTTAAGTTCCTGGGTACCATGGCAATGCCAACACTATAAATACCAGCGAGGAGACTTCTCTCAGCCAGCTGGTTACTGTGCTTTACGCCCACCCCAGCTCCCACCAGGGCTCCTCTAATGCTGTTGGGTTGGGAGAGAAGGAAAGCAAGGTTTGCAGGGACTCCCTCCTCTGCTCACATTCTCCCTTGCTCCTCTCCACACCCCCATCCTGGAAACTGAGATTTCATCTCCACCTCCTCCTTCAGCACATAATTCATTTCCTCCTTGGTGAAAGACACAACAATTCCCAGCCCTCAGGACCCAGAGGAATTTTGGATGGAGACTGCAAGCCTCTTCTGATGACCCCAGAAAAGTGTGTACCCAGAAGAAATCCAGTTCAGCTAAGGAATGAATGAATCGACAAGGAAGAAAGGGGGGTGGTGGGCGTGGAGGGGCAGGCAGCACAGGCAGAGAAGCATACCCCTTCCCTGGATATGCCTGTTAAAGCCCCTGCTACGTACCCCTTAGGTGGGACTTGTTGAAGGCACTCCTGGAGGTCAACAATCAGGAGAGGTTTATCTTTAGCTTTAACTTCAGAACCTCAGCTCGGCCATGTCAACTCCGTGACCTCAGAACCCCTGCCAACCACCCCAAATAGATAGGCAATCCCAATGAAACACAGATCAAGACTTCCTCCTTCACAGACATTCAAAGTCCCATGAAGCCGTGATTCAGCAGCAAAACCCACTGGAAGCAGCTAAGCTGGAATCAAGTCTCCGTGACTATCGAAAAGTCACTTCACCCCTCTGAGCCTCAGCTTACACATCTGTAAACTGGGGCCAATAAGAAAAGAAGTACCACGAGCCATGGTGCATGGAAACAGCGTCTCCATGTTGGTAAAATGAGAAGGTTGTGCTAAACTTATTTTATTTCAAGCACTATGTTAAGCATTAAGGGTCCAGAGATGAATCAGAAACCACCTTTTCTGCTTCAACAATCCTATCATCAGGGGTCCTTCCACCCGAACTTTCCCTGGCTGAGGATGTTTTCCAATCATTGGGGGAAAAGAAAACACTCCCACATAATTATGAATCTCCAATAATGCGTGACTGAAGAAAGGGGACACTTTGGGCTCAGCTACAGAACAGTAACAGTGTACATTCTCCAGGAGGTGGAGGGTATAAGGCAGCAAAGTGTAGGAAGAAACCTACCTTAAGAAAAAGTCTCCACAGCCTCCATTTTCTTGAAGAATGTAGAGGCTCAGGAAATGACAGCTGACATCGCTGCCTTTTATTTTATGTTTAATTCCTCCTCTTTCCCATCTTCGGGAAATATATTATTATGCAGCTCTGAAAGTCTCTGAAACACTTCAGTGGTAACGGCCTTTCTTGGTTGCTGTGACGGTGGAGGAAAGAACGGAGGTAGGCATTGTTCTGAAGAAAAAAAAAAAGATAACCTGCTCCAGACTTAAGTGTCCACTATGGCCACTTGGATGTGAAAGTAAATGAAAAAAGGCTCAGTCTGTGATCACTTCTGCTGGGCTCCCCTACCAGCCCGGCCTGTCTTCTCTGCCTGAGTTCAGGCAGACAAGGCCCAGGAGGCAGGCCCAGGGGCTGGGCTTCTTGCCTTCAGATTCCTGCTGCTCAGTCACCTGGAGAGTAACGTCCAATTTGCCCTATCACGTGGCTGAGCCGGTTTTACCTTTAATCTCTTTCACATTTGTCCTCAGCCTCCAAGAATGCCTGGGGATGATTCACTCACCATCACAAGGGGCAAGCAGTCATCTGTTTTATTACTTCACCCTGCTTGAAACTTCTGGGAGATAACCTAGGATTCTTTTGTTGTGGGGGTGAACAGACCAAGTTCCTGAGGAATCTATTCCTGCCCTGGGCACACTTTCCTGCTCCCAGGCCCAGGTCTAAAAGTCCAGAGAAACAAGCCATTTGGAAAATGCCAGAATCTGGACACCCAGGCTACAAGGAATGTCAAATTTGGTAGTGGGGTGGGTGTTTTTCCCTTTGCCAGCAACAGCAAGTTTGGTTGCAAAATGGTAATCAGCAATGAGGAGGACCCTTGCAAGCAACCATGCACAATTATCCAGAAGGGAAAGGACCCAGGCCTGTGTTCTTCATCAAGTCACATTTCAAAGTATCCCATGTAACCCAGTAAAGTCCCTGGGATGAAGGCCGACAGCTAAGTGCAGGAGTCCTTCCCATTTTACATCTCCTTTAGTTTTCTCATATTAAGCTTTGTGGAGCTTACAATAAGACAATGTAGGATTGACATTCAGTCAAACAAGTTACTCAGGGTCACAAAGCTAGAAACCAGGGTGATTTTGGGACCCCAAAAATGGTTTGAGAGTTGTTTTTTTTAAAGATTTATTTAGTTATGCATACAGAACTGGGGTATAAGCCAGAGGTGCAGGGGCAATGAGAGGATTCACCAGAGACAGAGTGGGGAGCAGTACAGGCAGAAGGATGAAGTACACTGCTGGAGGGAGCAGCGGGTGAACAGGAGAGGTCTGTCGGGCCATGTGGGTCACTCCCTGGCAGGGATCTAACTCCTCGGCTAGCTTCATAGTGCTGCACTTTAACCCGCTGCACCACTAGGGAGGGCCCTGGTTTTAGAGTTTTTGCTTTTAGCCCCAAATTGTGAAGCAAGGATCAACAAGATCAGCATTTACCAACAACCTCTAATATTCCAGATCCAGACCAATAGTAGGTCCAGGAGTTGGCAAGTAATAAAACAGAAAGTGTAGAGGTTAGTGGCTAGGGGTTAGAGGCCATTGGTGCTGGAGTCAGACAGAACTTCTTAGTTCTGTATTCCTGGCCAAAAATAGTGTCTCAGAGTCTCAGTTTTTACATCCATAAAATGGGTATGACAAACAGTAATTCCCTATGCCAGAGTATTGATGTGAGGATTAAATAAGATCATGTATGAGAAGTACCTAACACCATGCTGGCTTTACTTCTGGGCAATTGCCTTAATAATGGGAAGCTTTTACATAGTAAAGACTTGGCCCAAGTGGAGGAAGTGGAGAGAACTCTGGGAATTCCCCATAAAAGGATGGGAAACTCCTACTCTGGAATGTCAGGACCAGTCGGAGGCCCTCATTCCTGAACTTTTGTGCTTGGTATCCATGGAATGAAGGAGGGGGAAAAGACCAAAATGCCTACCTGAACTCAGGGAGGCATTTGAAGGTGAGGGGCTGCCTTAGTGGGTCTTCTCTGTCAAGAGGAGATGAGTCCATTAACATGGAATCCCCTCCCAGACTCGTATATCTGTACAGTATGGCAATGTGAATAGTCTTGAAGACCTAGGATAGATGACACTGGCATGGTTCCTTGGTCAAATATTGGGGGTAGAGGGTGGAAATGGTTAAACATAAACTCAGGAAACGCAGACATAAGAATGTGCAAAGCCAGTGGATCCTTAACTCAATCATGCTACCATCTTTTCTGTATTTAATTATGTATTTTTACTTTCTCGAGAAATCTTGTCTGATTTATTCATTTCCTCTCATTTCTTCAACATGGCAATTTGGCTTTGCTTTCTTTCTTCTTTTACATGACCCCTTTTCTCCTAATCTATAACATACCTATCTCAAAGTATCCTCAAAGGGGAGGCATGGGGAGCTTGCTAACCCAGAGCCTGCGACATGTTAAGTCTTCAACTTAGCTAACATCATCATCATTGCTATTACTTTTACAAAATTGTTCCCTTGGTATCTTTTGAAAGTCCTGGGGTGGGGGGAGGGGATTCACAGCACTCCTCATTTTAAGAAGAGCCAACTACATTTGCAAATTTAGAGGGTGGGGGTGGGCTAAACAATATGAGAGAGGAGTAAGCCAGACAGATGGTGCGTGTATTGGGGGAAGGGACCAGAGATCCTGGAAAACTTATGTTCCCTGATTTGCAAGACGGTTTCCTTTTAACCACTTCTTGCCTGCCTCCTGATTCTACAGAACAGAGAAGGGAGGTGTTGTAAAATTTGGGGCCACCTGTGCCTCGAGGGGGACACCGGGGAGCGGAGAGCCAGTAGCGCTGGGAAGACCAAGCTGAGCGGGTTTGGCTCTAACCTTCCGTGGCTCCACTGTGGGTCCGGGACGCGGCAAGGGGCGGCCTCCGTTCCCCGGTCAGGGGCAGCTGAGGGGCGGCGAGCGGTTCGGACAGTCCCGCGAGGGGGCGCGTCTCGGGCCGTAGGACCCGCCCTCGCGGCGCAGGGGGCGGGAGGGGACCCGGGAATCCGGGCGCCCCGCGCTCCGCCTCCCGTTTCCGGGGTAGCGCGGTTACCTGCACCGCCCGAGCCGCACCTGGCGGAGGCAGAAGTCGCAAAGCGAGGAGCGCGTCGCGGAGCGGAGAGCGGCGACGCACCGGCGCGGGGGGAGGCAGAGCGGCGGCGGCGGC
>NW_004567109.1:55451924-55527977 GCF_000260355.1 Condylura cristata
CACACACACACCCGGTCCGGGGCGCTTTCCGACCCCAGGGACCATCAGCGAAGACTTGGGCAGGTGAGGGGGGCGGGAGGGAGAATGGGGGAACTCTGCGAACCCCTTGAGCTTTCTACAGATTCTACACCGCCCCCTCGCCCCCACCGCCCCCATTCTGAGGGACTCGTCCTGCCGGAGTGAGGTAACCAGAAGGGAGCCGGCCAGGGAGCTGGCCCAGGCTGTCCCCACCTCCATCCCCAAATGCAGGACTTAGGCCCCAGCCCGCACCTGCCCAGAGTTTTGACCTTAAGCCCTAGCCCGCCCCCGCCCCCTTGGAGAAGAGAGGTCGTGCTGGGGGAGGGGGGTGGGGGGAGGAGGTGTACCTAGCCGAGATGCTGGGGCTTCCCGGGGAGGCTTTCCCCAGGATGGTGGGGAGGGGGGGCAGGGAAACATTTGGTTTGGAAGGGGTAGTAGAGGGCAGGATTCAGTGGGAGATGGCTGGAGCAAGGACACTAGACAGAGGGGAAGCAGCCTGGAGTGTGATATTTGACAGGTGCCTCCTAGACTCAGCGGAGAGCCCTGGAGTAGCCATGGAGCCTGGAGGCGGGGAGTGGGAAGGACAGGAAGGCAGGGGAGGACTGATAGGGGAGACTGGTTCTCCAAGAATCTCACAGCAACTTGGAAGCTGTGAAGATGTAGATGGAGGTGAGAGGGCCTCCCATAATGCCCAGCCCATCGCCTCTGTATCTGGCTTTTGTCCTCTGGGGTCCAGGGAGACCTGGCACCTCAGCTCTGCACAAGAACATCCTGACCTTGGTGGGCACCACTCAGGCTAAGCGAGGAATTCTCTCTCTCTCTTTTTTTTTCTTTTTTATGGAGGCAGGTGTATGGTGGTTGGTGAGGCTCTTGGCTTCCAGACTTTTTGCCGTTTTGATTGCTTGGCATTTCTTTGTGGGCAGGAGGGGAAGACCATCCACTGGGGCTGCTCTGTTGTCCTTTGCAGCCCAGGTCTGAGGTCAGACGTCTCAGGAATGTGGAATTTTCACCCAGTCAGTGTGACCTTGGGCTGCAGGTGACTAGGAGGCAATGGAGGTTCCCAGAAGCCCAGGATGGGGAGCGTAGCAAGGTGAAAGTTAAAGAGTGGAAAGAACTGTGGATTGATTCCCAGTCCTTCCTGTGAGCCGTAGTCCGTTCACTCCAGTTAGTGGGTTCCTGCTCACCAGTATCACTAGAAGAGAAGTGTTCAGTGCTAGGGAGTGTGCGTCCTGTGGACAAGAGCTCTAAGCTATGAGCCTGTTTTCCTGTTTCTCACATTTTTAGTTTGCTTGGAAAGGGAGGAGTTAACAAGAGAAACTCTTAAAAGTTGGAAGCAAAAGAGAAGGTCAGAACCAGACAGATCTGGATTTAAAGACAGCAAGTTTGAGGTCCAGTGGGTGATTTTCTCAAGTATTTGGGCCTTTTTACACACTCTGCCTTAGACCAAGTCCTTCTATCTGCTCTGCAGTTTTGTTTTGTTTTTTTGCTCTGCAGTTGTTTTTTTTTTTATAATATAACAGTTTATTTTTACATTTTGCTCTGCAGTTTTAACGTCCAAACTTGTCCTCCTGACACACATCCCTACCACTCACCCTGGTTGGTTATCCCAGGGTCTCTGTTATTGTGCTGGTGAACTGGACAGCTGTTTTTCCCTTGTCCTCTCCTAGAACAAGCACAAGTTCAAGCTTATGCCTCTCCTAGTGGGTGTCCTGGCTGCTTACTAAGGGTGGGGGTCTGTCTCTAGCTGGGTGTCAGAGAGCTAGGATAGCCCCACCCCAGGCCATGCCTTTGGGCATGACTGTGGGGCTCTGAGAGGATTATACAGTTGCAAAAGCTGCTCAAACAACAGTAATTCTCTTTTACATTTTGATAGAATACACTTACCATTTGAACCATTTTTGATGGTACATTGTAGTAGTAGTTTATTTTCACAGTGCTTTGTAGCCTTCACTGCCATCCTGAATGAGGTAGGTGTCTGTATTTCTTTATATATATATATATATGTACATATACACACACATATATACATATATATATAATTTTCTTAAGATTTATTATCTATTTATGCATATAAGAGCTGGAGTACAGGCCAGAGGTGTGGGAGGGCCGGGAGAGAGATTCACCAGAGTCACAGTAGAAAGCGCAACAGGCAGATTAACTGAATACTTGCTGAGAGACAAGCAGGTGAGACAGGAGAGGTCTGCTGTGCCACGTGGGCCAGCTCTCTGGCTGGGTATTAAACTCATGATGCAATGGCTGCCTACAGCCTCACATTGTAGAGACTCAACCCCTTGCGCCACCAGGGATGCCCAATGTTTATATTTCACAGTGCTAGTGCCAGTTGTCTCCATGCTGTACATTGCCACCCCCATGACATCTTTGTTTTATGACTGGAAGTTTGTACCTCCTGTTGCCTTTCACCCATTTAGCCCACCCTTCACCACCTTCGCCTCTGGCAGCCACCAGCTGGTTCCCTGCATCTATGACTTTGGTTTAGTTTTAGCAAGTAACAATAATGCTTACCTATGGAAGAGCATAGCTTAGGGGAATTGATTGGCCCAAGGCATAATTTCCAAAATTTTTATTTTGGATGGCCTAGGGTCATTTTTTTTTTTCTGTGTCCATCTATGATACCACTTTACATGAACTCAGTATGAAATATTTTTTTAAGATTTATTTACTTATGCATACAGAACTCGTGTGCAGGCCAGAGGTACAGGGGTGGTGAGAGGATTCACCAGAGACAGAGTAGGGAGCAGAACAAGGCAGTACTCTGAAGTACTCTGCTGAGGGGAGCAGCGGGTGAGACAGGAAAGGTCTGCTGCACCATGTGAACCACCTCTGGGGCCAGGGATCGAACTTGCACTGAAGTGGCTGTGGCCAGCTTGCAGTGCTGTGCTTTAACGCGCGGCGCCACCAGGGAGGGCCAATTTGATAATTTTTTAAAAGATTTATTTATTTATGCATACAAGAACTGGGGTATAGGCCAGAGGTACAGGGGGTGAGAGGATTCATTCACCAGAGACAGAGTGGGGAGCAGAACAGGCAGATCCACTGAAATATACTGTTGAGGGGAGCAGTGGGTAAGACTGGAGAGGTCTGCTGCGCCATGTGGGTCGGCTCCCTGGCTGGAGATTGAACTTATGTGTGCTGCAATGGCTGCAGATAGCTTCATAATGCTGAGTCTTAACCGCTTGTACCACCAGGGAGGCCCCAAATTTGAGAATTTTTGAACCTCTTTTTCAAATGTAAAACTAGTCTATTGTTGGCCCTTCCTGGTGGCGCAGCGGGTTAAAGCACAGCACTGAGAATCTAAAGCCACTTCTGCATGAGTTCAATTCCCGCCTGCCCCGGAGGTGACCACATGGCGTGGCAGACCTCTCCTGACCCGCCCACTGCTCCCCTCAGCAGTGTACTTCGTCGATCTGCCTGTTCTGCTCCCCACTCTGTCTCTGGTGAAGCCTCTCACCGCCCCTGAGCCTCTGACCTGTACCCCAGTTCTGTATGCACAAATAAATAAATCTAAAAAAAAAAAAAAAAACTAGTCTATTGTTAAAAGTAGAAGAGATGCTTAAAAAATACAATAGGGAGAGGGATCCAATGCCATTCATTATATTTCAGCTCCACACTGTGGCCTGCCCAGCAACAGGCCTTTGATTTGAGCATGTTGGCTAGAGTGGAGATCAGGATGGAAATAACACTGGCGCTGAACTGAGTGATCAATCGCTCTTCACCTCGCAATTCAGTGGTTTTTAACACTGCCTTCATACTTCTGGATCCAGGATTATCCCACCCACTCGGGGCTGTCTGGGGTCACTGTTGTGGTTGGCTAGTTTTGAATGTTGTAGGAAAGAGCTGAGCAGAGGGCACGTGCAGCTTTTGGGAAATTCTCTCTTGGGACCCAGTCAAGGATTTCTGCCTTCCTGTGTGACCTCAGGCTATTGCTGGACCTTTCTGAGCTACTGGTGCTCAACTGGTCAAAGAAGACCGTTGATTGGGTGGTCTCCCAAAGACCCTGCCAGCCTCAGATGTGGTTCAGACTTGTTGGCCTCTCCTTACCTAGATTAACTCCATGGCAGATGGGGAGGAGGAAACAGTGGAGCTGTTAGGAAGAGGAGGAGAAAGAAAGCTAAAATGATCCAGACTGTTGAGGGTGGGTTGTGTGAAGTAGGGTAGGGAGATAAATTCTGTCAAAGACCTTACATCTTTGTGACCAGTTAATGCTGTGAAACAAACAAAATCACATAAAAAAATTCTCTTTAAGTGTATATGCATCTGTATGTATTTGCATTTGCATCTGTGTTGGCTTTTTCCTTACCTGAGTCAAGGAGGCTCCCACCCATTCCCCTGAATTTAAAAGAAGTAAGTCAAATGGTCCTTCAGTCAGAAAAGTGATTTCTTAGCCACGGAGAACAAAATAGCGTCTCGGGTTACCAACCCTGAAGAATGTCTTGGCACATTCCTCCCTCTGGGGCTGAGCTGTTTTGTGTGCTGTCCGGCAAGACTGCTGGGGGTAGGGAATCCAGTTTTCAGCTTCCCCTTTCACCAGGGGGCTGGAAGAGCAGCCAGGCAGCCAGCCTTGCCAACTTTCTCCCCTTCTCACCCAGGGCAAGACTGGGAGGCCGAAATTCCTGAGGATGGTTGTTGGGACAACCAGAGAGGGTCCAGTGGGCAGCCTGGGCCCTGCCTACTGGGCCAAAGGCTTCCCGGGCTACACCACAGACTCTCTTCTGAGGCCAGGCCAGTCAGGGAGGGCCACCGGCCCATCTGGAGTCAGGTGCTGCAGACCAGGACCCTGCAGGCCTCAAGCAAGGTTTCTTTATCACCGTCACTGTTGCTGCTGGGAGCACCCAGCAAAGGGCCAGGGCGCCATGTGTATTTAACGTCGGTGTATGCAAAAACAAATACACAGCTTGTTCTTGGAGGAAGAATGGACTGTTGGAATTGGCCCTGCCAGAGAAGGTTCCTGAAGCCTGACTCCTGAAACTTTGCCTACTGAAACTCTCTGCTGAATCAAGACCTCTGTTCATGGTCGTGGGGAATAGAGTCCAGACATGCATGATTTTACTTACCTGAGACCATTCTGGTGTGGTCAGACCATGGCTACCCAAAGAGCAAATGTGGAGGGTGGAAAGAGGGCAGCCTTTAAATTTGGCCAGTTTGTTTTTGTTGTTTGCTGTCTGGGCGATGTGGGCAAATGACGTTTTCTCTTTCTGAGCCTTGGTTTTGTCTTTGTTAGGATGGGGAGATGAACACAAGCCATCGAGGGCAACTGTGGGCAGTAAATGACCTAAATCAGGTGGGGCATCACAGTCTGAGATGCAGGAAGAGACATTGGGAATGCCAGTTCTTTTAGCTTTGACTAGAAAATACCTATGAAGCACTTAAGTCCAATGGAGACTGAATCTTTACTGGCCTCTGTAGCGGTTTACAACTGGAATGGTTATGTAATTCTGTCCTTTCATTTCACTGATGAGACTGAGACTCAGAGACTAACTACCTACCCAAGGTCACACAGTGAACACATGTCAACCCTGACTCTCCAATAATCCACTTTGGTGTGGCCAGCATCTTCTCTCTTTTATGTAAACTTCAAAAAAAAAAATCATATCCTGTTTCTCTTCATCTGTTGTGATAATTTGGATTGTAAGACTTTGTAACATGTGTGTGTGGATGTTGTTCCTTATAATCCTTCAAGGTGGAGACCAGCAAGTTTCAATCATAGTGTCACAAGCGTTCGTGAGTATCATGTAGGATTTGCTATGTGCTGAACAGTTAAAATATCTGGCAATTGCAAGTGAACTACTATTTTTATATTCAATTAAAACAGATTTAAGGTTATTGTCAGAGTAATGTCACTGACATGCTTTATATCTGACATGCTTTCTTAAGCAGGAGTAATAACCAGCCCACTGGGGAGTTTATCCAAAGCCTCTATTCCCTATGCTTCTGCTCTTAATGATCCCCTAATACTTGTAGGCTAGGTCTTTACAAGTTAGTAGAAGAGGGGATTTTCTCCTTCCAAGGCATGAGTTTAAGATCTACAGATGCCATGGGAATCTAACGTGCTTGAGAATATTTTGTGTCATTTAAGAAAGCTAAAAAGCACTAGAGTAGATAACGGAGAAATAAGAGACTTACTAAAGGAACCCACAAATGAACAAAATAATAATAAATGCTAACATCTCTGTAGTGTATATATAGTGTAATCCTGGGTAGTGAGCTAAAAAAGCTTTTTACATTATGATCTCATTTAATTCTTTCTCCAGCCCTGTATTGTCATTATCTCTGTCTTTGGGAGAGGACCATGAGTCTTTGAAAGGCTAAGTAACTTGTTCAAGGTAACCAGTAGGTGATGTGCCCATGATTGGAGCCCAGGTAGTTGGACTTCTGAACCCACACTCACATTAGCTGTAGCACCTTGTGGATTATGTTGCATTTGAGCTACTGAAAAGAGGCAAACTTGCTGTGGCTCCCAGGTTGAACTTGTGCCACGGAGGCTTGCTCAGAGAAGCCAGTGAGATCCTCATGGTGGCTTAAAAAACTCCTGGGCACAAATGCCACCTTCAGGAAGCAGCCAGTTAACCAGAGCTCTGGGAGAGAGACAGTGGAAATGGAGGCAAGGAAACCAAAGGATGCAGTGTATGTGTAGAGCATCCAAGTTGCTTGGGTAAATGCTCCCAACGGCCAGGGAATTAGTAGCCTAGGCAGCTGCTGTCTGTCACCACCCCTCCTGCATTGGCCTGGCCAAACTGACCTGATTTCCCATCCCCTGGGACCCCAGGTAGCTCTGCAACACTGCTCTTTTGCAGAGAATCACGTTGCCTTAGTGACTGGGAGGTTGGAACGCCAAGCTCGGTGACAATAGGAGAGACGGGGCTGGAGTAAGCGGGGTTGGAGGTGGCCGGCGTGCTGCTGCAGAGCCCTTTGGGTGGGACCACTCCGGTCAGGTTTTGGTGGCGTGTGTGCGTTTGAGGGCGAGGGGTGTCGATCATATGGAACTTGGCTGTCTAGGCTGACGTCCGGGAGTTAGCTCGCCTCCAGACCATGAAGACCTGCTCTCCCCTTGGAGAAATGGCTTGGGTGAGATCTTTTAGCTTCTCTGCTTGGATAAACCTGAGGGCTGGATCTTGGCTGAGTCCCAGTGGAGAAATTTATGCTGTGCCTCTTGCCCAGGAAGGAGGCCCATTGGTCGGCCAGTATGAGGCCCTTGCTGCTGCGGCTGACAAGCTTCTCAGCTGCCTTGAATCCTGTTACAGAGTGAGATTTAAAAAAAAAAAAAAAAAAAAAGTCAGAGAAAACCCAGAAACTGGATAGTGTTGTGTTTTGTTATTTAACTTTCACCAGCAGGCCATTAAGCCTCCAGCTTCAGAGCAGAAAACCGCTTGCTTTCAAAATAGTGGGGAGAGGTGAAGGAGGGGCCAGGTATCCTCTGTGTTCATGTAAGGAGAACACAGAACATTCTATGAAGATATTGGACAGGGAAGAGGGTGGAGTCAAAGTGGAGAGGAGGGGAAAAGGACAAGATGGGGGGTCACATCCCTCCCCCAGTACCTCCTCATTACTTCTTCTACCCTTGACACCTCACCATTGGGAAGAAATGGGATCTTTGCGTTTCAAATGCCTGTCATATAAAAGAGACGGGCTTAAGTTCTCCTTTAACAGTCAGCCAGAAAAAAAAGAAGCTGAATCAAGATTAGGGGTACCTTTGTTGGCTTTTCTCTTCCCCCACTCCATTCATCACTCTCTGGCAACCAGGACACCAGGCCAGCAGCAGCTGCTGGCTTTCCCCAGCCGGCTGCCTGCTGTTGCTGGACCTGCTTTGGTGGCAGCCTGGATGTCCGCCGGCTTCCTCCACACTCAGTGGCGGATACTTGTTTGATTTTGCACTGGGGCAGCCCTGGGATACACCAACTGGTACCTTACTTGGAAGGATAAAGTGTCAGGATAGAGGTATCAGGTGGCCAGTTGCTGGGATGAGATGACACATGACCTTGGGACCGCTTTCCATCCTGCATCTGTTGTGGCTTCTCTTGGTAAGTTAGGCCAGTGAGCATTTATTTCACCATATAGTCTAGGAATTTCTTGCTAGTGCACCGTTCACTGGTCTCCAATGATGAGGATGATGAGGATGGTGATACTCCTTAAATCATCTTTATCCAGTACCTATCATGTCCCAAACACTGTTGCTCATCATATTTTTTTTTTTTTTTGGCATTTTATGAATGAGGAAAGGGAGGCTAAGGATGGTTCAGTGACAAATACAAGCTCGTACAGGTGGAAAGAGGCAGTATTGCCTAGGTCTGCCTGACTTCAAAGCCTCATTCATTTTAACACACTGCACGATCTCTCAGTGAATTTGGAAAGAGGAAGGGAAGAGGAGAAGCAAAGGGAAAGAAACCTTCTTAACTACAGAGAAAGATGAAAACACACCTATCAATGATATTTCTTGCTCACTTTGAAGAAAATGTTTGTGTAGTTGGTTTGCCATATCACACTCTTCCCTGGAGTAGATCGGGCCTTCCTAAAGATCTTCAGAAGACACCAAACCCAGCTCTCTTACTTACATATTGTAAGTGGCCTTGAACAAGTTTTTCTCTTCCACACAAGAGGATAAGAGTAAGCCCTGTTCCCAGTCCCCCAAGGGTTGTGGTAAGGATGAGACAACACTAGACATGTCCCGTCTTAGCCCAGCGCTGGTGCACAGTAGGCTTTCAGAAGGGCGCTGGTAGCCGTTAGCCCCCAGACCTTCTGGTGCAGTAGTAGAGAAACTGGAACCACTGTACCTTCCTGCCAAGTCAAGACTCTTCCTGGTGAGCCAGGCTTTCTGGAGCCACGTTGATATGGGAGCTTGCAAACCACCTTGGCAGCACTCATACATAAATAAATCAATAAATTCTTTTCCCCCTGGTCTTATCGGAGACAAGCCCTTCTTTGGAATTTCTGAAGTGAAGTGACTGTTGCCAGTGAGTTGGCTCTGGGCTGTGTGTGAAGCAGAAGCAGTGAATGGCAGTTGCCGTGACAGAGCTAACAAGACTGATTGAGGATCCAGAGGTCTCTGGAATTCACACATAGTATTAAGTCCCTTGAGTTGGTCTTCCCTCTCACAAAAGAACGTTGGTATTTATCATGTCCCACCCAGCCAGGAGCCATTCACTCTGAAGGTATTTATTGAGTGCCTACTGGGCTTTGTGCTCGTGCCGAAGATCAGAGCAAAGTCCCTGCTGATGGTGTGAGAGAGATGAGCAAACAGTTCAACAGATATATTTCAGTATGACGGGGCTTGGTCTTCTCTAGAATTCTTTTACACGTCTTAGGAAGATGAGAGCCAGAACTTGTCTGGCTTACCTGATGGCATTTGTATGCAGATTTGGAGTGGGAGATGGATGACCTTGTGCCTTCAATAAGGTGTTGTGGGGAGCCTGTTATGATGAGTTAGGCGCTGGGTTAAGTGCCGTGAATGCAAGGGTGAATAAGACAGTCTCCAACTCATAAAATTTACTATAAATTAGTAAGTGACAGCAAGTTATCCAGCTGGTTAGAAATGCTAGAATCTCTGAACCTTGGCTCCCTTCTTTTACTGTTTCACTCATTTCATCCAGACTGGTTCAGTCATTGAAAAATATCTGAGTGCCTGTAAATGGATGGAGTGTGTAATATGCCAGGCACTGTGCCAGCTCTGGGAATTCAGCAGTGATGAAACCAGGAAACCTTCTTTCTCTTGGAGCTTACTTTCTAGAGCAGTGGCTGTCAAACTTGGGTGAAGAATCAGAACCACTGAAAGGCATGTGAAACGCCCTGAGTTGGAGTCCACAGGTCGAGGAGGGACCTGAGAGTTTGCATATTCACCAGGTGCCAGGTGATACTGCCAGGGTGTACCTTGTGCTTTGGGAACCACTCACTGGTTGATTCGTTGGATGCTTACAATACCCTAGGCCACCATCTCCTCCCTGTTTCATAGAGGAGGCAACTGAAGAGGGCAGGTCCAGTAGCTTGGGCCTCCTCACACTTAAAAGAGCCATAGCAAGTGGTTTCAGCAGCAAATATTGTTTACCTGCATCTCTATGATCTCTCTGAGCATACTTGCTCTAGTTCTTTTGCTGATTCAAGCCTGAATGGTGACAAAAATCTGTAAGGTTTTCTCTTCCATTGTGAAATAAAGCACCGGAGGTATGAAAGCATTCCAGAAGCCAGGTGGGACTTCTGTTTAGTTTAGAATGTAAGGAATTTGGGGCCTCCCTGGTGACCTAGGGGTTAAGTCTCAGCACTGTCACCACAGCCTGAGTTCCATTCCCAGCCAGGGAGATAACTCACACACATGCAGCAGACCTTTCCTGCCTCGAATACTGCTGCCCTTAGCAGTGTGTTTCAGTAAAAGCACCTGTTCTGCTTCCCACTCTGTCTGTGGTGAGTTCTCTTACCACCACCACCCTCCATATCTCTGGCCTACACCCCAGTTCTTCTATGCAAAAAAAAAAAAAAAAAAAAAGTAAGGAATTTATAGATTCAAGGTCACAAGAGGATCAGAGTCCTCCTTGTTTCTGGCTGCAGTTGAGCCAGGACGCCTTGCTGAGCTCCTTCAGCCCTGGAACTTCCTCCAGCAAGGTTTTCACCTCCAGGGAGTACATGGGAGGGAAGGACTTCTCCACTCGGTCACCAAGACGTTCTATCTCCTGCCACCCATGGCTGTCTCCCTTGACCATGACTTGGATCTCCCATACCAAGCTTGTCACTGTCTAGTTTTGTGATTTAGCTAAATCACTTAAACCCTCCTGAGCTTTTAATTTCCTCATGAGCAAAGTGAGGACCTCACTCACTTTGCTAAGCGTTGCTGAGTGTTGTCAAGCATCAGTGTAGATTTACTTTATTGTGCCCAGACAGTTCTAATTTTTGCAGCAATGAAGGACTTCTTCATAGTCTATTGCTAGTATATAAATTCTGCTCAGTTAATATATTTGGATTACCAGATTTGGGGGACAAAAACCACATTTTTCTTGTTTCTCTGGTAAAATTTATCATAGTTGAGCAGGCAGACACTTCCCCATCAGTGATAACTTTTGCTAGACAAGTCTATTAAAAAGTATTTTAATAGCTAAGGGAGTTTTAACATCAGTCTGAATGGTTTATTTCCATTGCTAATAGAAAACAAACATTTGCTACCAGTCAGTGGAAGACCCTAGGTATATCTTCAGTTTCCTTCCTGGTCACCACAACCTAGTGGTTCTCAAAATGTGATCCCAGACCAAAGCTGGGTCAGCTTCACCCGGACACTTGTTAAAAGCACAGGTGTTGATAGCCCCTTAGAGTTACTGAATCAGAAATGCTGGAGGTGACTTAAAGGAGCCCTCCAGCAGCTCTGCGAACCGTGAGAGCCATTCGCCAGAAGGCCTTATGAGAATGACCTAAAAATTTTGATCCCAAGCAAAAATCTGGCCATGTTTGAGAAACCTGAGTTCAGATGGGTACAGTGCAGGCAGTTGAAATGATCTTCATTGAATACTTTCACATCTCCAAGCCCTTATTGGCCAGCCTGGACCTCCGTACTCCCTTCCCCAGGCCCTACCAGCGCTTGATATCTTCTTTGGATCAAGAGTCAGTTCACAAATAAAATGTAGGAAAAGGCTGCCCCAGCGCCCTTGCCTGGGCTGTATGGCACCTTCTGTGATGGAACAGCATGGGCATCTGTAAGTCCCTCGTCCGTGGTGGAGAGGGAGCTCAGTAATGGCCCTCCATAGGAGCACATGGAGGCAAGAGATGAGCGTCCCTATGGTGGGGAGTTCTGGATGCTGTTTCTGGGCCTTCCTCATAGCGGCAAGTCTTGGGGCCACCCTGAGCTCTAGTGGCTGTTACTCTGTAATGGGAGGACAATGACCTTGATCACCTTTCCACAGCAGAGAGTAGGAGGTCATATTTGGAGCTGGGGAGCGTCAGGATTAGTCAGTTCATTTGCACGTTAGACTCACCAGAAGGGATGTTAAAAATACCCATGCTGGGCCCTCCCTGGTGGCGCAGCGTGTTAAAGCACTGCACTAAGAAGCTAAAGCCACTTCAGCATGAGTTCAATCCCCGCCTGCCCTGGAGGTGACCCACATGGCATGGCAGACCTCTCCTGACCCGCCCGCTGCTCCCCTCAGCAGTGTACTTCATCTATCTGCCTGTTCTGCTCCCTGCTCTGTGTGTAGTGAATACTCTCACCGTCCCTGCACCTCTGACCTGTACCCCGGTTCTGTATCCATTAATAAATACATCTTAAAAAAAAAAACAAAACAACCCATGCTTGACCCATCCAGGTTTAATTGTTCCGGGGTGTGGCCAGGACATACGATTTCTAGACATTCCCAGTTAATTCTATAGTATAGGCAATAGTTGCCTTCCTCATTAAGCGCATGTAGAGTTTGAGGTTATATGAAAGGACCTTGCAAGAACTTTGAAAATTGAAGATTTATACAGTTCTCCGTAGAAAGATAGATGACTCAGAAAATATTAAGAAACAGTTGTGGGAGAGGGAGAAATACATACTTTGAGGCTGTCAGGCACCTTGCTCTTGGGTAATTTCCCTCTTCTATACCTGTCTTGTTCTTTCTTACTTGATGTGCTAAGTACCAAAGAGAGAGGCTCATCTTTTCCTTAATGTGAAAATCTTTCAATTCCCATTGCAGCAGTAATGATTTTAAATTGGTCTAAGCTACTTTAGACTCACAGGGCTGGGGGCTGCTCTTGCTCCCTCTGCCGGCTGCCCTCTGGCTTTCATACACACGTCTGTGTCCTTGAGACTCCTAGAGAGTGGGAAGGGCAAATGTTGTCACCCCCTAGATTCCAGCCAGTGGATAAGAATGAATAATAGCTGTTATTATTAGCCTTTCATTTGTCAAGATCTGAGATGTGTGCTCTGAATGCATCATCCAATATAATTCTCCTAGCAACCCTCTGAGATAAGCAGATCTGTTACTGCTGAGGGGAAACTGAGGCTTGGAGGTGAAAACTTGGCCATGTTGCACAACTAATAAGTGTGCAGAACTGGGTGTGAACCCAGGATGCCTGCCCCCCCCCATGTGTGCTCATCACCATCCCAGAGGTCAGGCCTGGCCATGAGAGCGTCACTAGCTTCATCTTGGCATCCACTCACGACTGTGACTCCTGTCTCCACAACTTCTTCCAGTTGCTCAGGATCGGTCTGGAGAGCCAGGCCTTTTCATTGGCTGTCTTCCTGCCTCAGCACCTCTTGCACTCTCAGCGAACAGGGTGAGTGGGCTCTTTTTCTATGTGCTGTTAGTTTTCACAGTCCCTCCAAGATTCGTTTTCCTTGTCCATGGTGATGATCATTTTCTTTCTGTCCTCTCACAGACTGCTTCCTGCTCCAGGGTTCGGGGACCTGACAGTTGCCTTTTGACTGTGCTGTCTGCATCAGGACTTGGTTTGCATGTAGGCTTGGTCTTCATTCTTCAGGGAGTTTCTTTAGTATTCACCCTGGTTCAACTTCTAAAGATCTAAAAGGTGCATAACAAAATGTAGGTCTTCCCTCCACCTGATCCTATTTACTAAGCCCTGCTCCCCAAGCAACCTCCATTTCCAGAAACTTCCATCTTGAGTCTTGCTCCTCCCTCCCCCAACTGACAGCCAAATTCCACCATCTCCTCTCCTTCTGTGCTCCACCCCAGAGGCTTAGTTGAAAATAGGGACCAAATGAAAGGCTTCTCCCCACTGCTAGCCAGTCTGTGGCCTGCTTCTAGATCACTCACATAACCCAGAGGCGACCCTCCCCACCCTGTTTAGGACCTGCATGCTTGCTGAGGGCCGGCCTTTGGAGCTTGAAATCCCCAAGCTTCCTGAAGCTGGTCCTACTCTCATTTTTTAAGTCTCTCCCTTTTTGTGTCACTTTCCTCATCAGTAAGTTGGGGATGATAGTTATATTTGCCTCATACTATATTTAAGGATTTAAAAAAATCTTTCCCATGGTGATTTGGTATCTTGTACCAAACTTATAGGAAATATAACACAAACATATGGTAAGAATGCTCATATACTCTTCACCAAGAATTACCAAATTTTACATGTTGCCCATTTACTTTGTTTCTATATATACCTGTTAATATATGTGCATATACATATCATTGAATATGTATATAAATGTTGTATATGTAAACCATTAAGAGTAAGTTGGTGACTCAAGTTTAAGTTAGACATCATGGGCCCTCCCCAGTGGTGCAACAGGTTAAAGCAGAGCGCTGTAAGGCTTTCCTTAGCCTCTGCAGTCTGAGTTCAATCCCTGGCCAAGGACGTGACCTACACGGAATAGCAGACCTCTCCTGCCCCACCTGCTGCTCCCCTCAGCAGTGTGTTTCCGTCAGTCTGCCTGTTCTGTTCCCCACTTTGGGGGTGAATCCTCTCACCCCCACACCTCTGGCCTTACTCCAGTTCTTGTTTACATAAATAAATAAATCTTAAAAAAAATAAAGTTTGTATGTATTTCCTATGAAGTACATAACCATTCTACTTCATGCCATTTTTACCTCATGCCATTTTAATAAATTTTTTAAAGTTAAATAAACAATGGGAAAAAACTTTGCAGAGTGCCCAATGATGGTAATTGTTAACTATAGTTAACTGAGTTCTGTTCATTTGTCCTGTGCTTCTAGCCCATCCTGGGTGGGTGGGCAGTACCCAAACATACCCAAACATCGCCATTCTCCACTTCTGGGCCCCCATCTCCCAGCCCTCTGACTCTACTGAAGCTGCTCCTGGATCCATGGAAACCCCACCTCTTCCAGGCAACAGGAGATGAACTTGCTCATCTCCTTCCTCCTGCTCTTGGAAGGGTTCTGCTTTCTAGGTCTGATCTACACAAGATGCCTCTAGAAAAGGAAGGCTGTTTTGAGGTTCGAGATTTCACAGGAGCCTAAGGTCGGGAGTAGCAGCCTCCATTGCCTGTCAGGAAGGAGCTGCGGCTGGAGGCCACACGGAGGTAACTGCTGCTTCCTGAAACCTACAGACTACAACAAATCTAAGACCTGCTCATAAATCCATTATCCTTGTGAGTCCATTCTGCTGCTTACTTTCATGTGACTAGGGCAAGCCACTTAATCTCTTCAAACCTCACTTTTCCTCACTCTGTACGGGTAAGGCTGAGTAATAAAATAATAGCCAACATTTTATTGGGTGCCAAACCCTACTCTAAGTGTTTCATATTTATTAGCTCAGTGAACTGTCATACTGACCTCTGAGAGAGGTTCTGATACAGTCCCCATCTGGAGATAAGGGAGTGGAGGTGCAGAGAGGTGGAGTAATTTGCCCATGATCACATAGCTGAAAAGTAGCAAAGCTCGGGCCCAGGCTCAGGCTGGCTAGCTCCAGAGCTCATGTCCTTCAACTGCCAGTTGCTTTGAAGGTTACTGCAGAAATTACAGCAGGGGTTTCAGGAACTTATCAGAGACCTAGGCTCGGGACAAATAATCTAAAATGTTAACCACTGTGACATCATCACTGCATCTGTGTGCAGGTAACCCAGATGTCTTTCATGGCCCCCACCCATCTTAACCTTTCCACTCAGCAACTCTGACTTGCCTTTTCCATTTTAAAAAAAGATTTATTTTTTATTGTTTCACATGCAAGAACTGGAGTACAGGCCAGAGGTGCAGGGAGTATGAGGGTTTACCAAAGACAGAGAGGGGAGCAGGACAGGCAGATCCACTGAAATATACTGCTGAGCGGAGCAGCTGGTGGTGCAGGAGAGGTCTGCCATGCCATGTGGGTCAGCTCCCAGGCTGGGGATGGAGCCCATGCCACAGTGGCTGGCGATAACTTAATAGTTATGAGACTTAACTCCATGCCCCTCTAGCGAGGCCCCAGTTTTAAATCTCAGGAGTGAATCTGATTTGGAAAGATCACAGAGAACTAAGCTTGAACTGGATTACCCAGGTGATAGGAAGCCATGGCAGGGGTTGAGGGCCCTGGGGTACCAACTGCCACAGCTGCCCACTGGGGAAAGGCCAGATGCTTATGGCCTCCTTAGCCTATTCCCTAAAGCTGCTGGGGAAAAAAATTGTGGGAGAGCTGTGGCACGTAGTATGATGTGGAGGGACTGCCTCTGAGCGTGTGTGAGATTCATCCCAGCAAATTCCCATCTGTTAGGGTCCCCCTGCCCGTCTTGCTGACTCTCATTGGCTCTGCTCTTGGGATGCCGGATCGCAGTATCAATAAACAGAGAGGTTTTATCATCAGTTATAACCACTATGGATAGGAGGCTGCTGCCCAGCCTGGTTCTGAGCCCCTCATGGAATAAGGAAACTGAAGCTGCATGGGGAAGTGGGGCTTCATTGCGAAGATCACAGCTACTGAGCAAAGGCTGCATGCTAAGGCCAAGGCATATCTGCCAGTGGAGTCAGAGGTCAGAGCAACTGCAGGTTCTGCAGGAAGCCCAGGTGGTTCTACCTTTTGGCTATTTTGAGTAATGCTGCTATGAACATTTGAGTGTAAGGATCTGTTTGGAATCCTGCTTTCAGTTCTTTTGTGGAATTGATAGATCATAGGGAATAGAATTGATAGGTCATATGGTAATTTTGTTTCCCTTTTTGAGGACTGCTGTTACACTGGTTTGGGATTCTTTAGGTCCTTGTGCACATAAGGTGCCACCAATGTCTTGCATTTTCTTCACTCAGACACTTCACTCTTCATTCTCCCTGGGCCATCAGAAGGTAGGAAGGGCGCAGGAGGGTAGTGCCTGTGAGCTTGAACTTGTAACTAGGCAGGAAGCTGGCAGACATGATCATGAAACCAGATTTCAACCTGTAGAGTAAAGTAGCCAGATCAAGACAGAGAGGCCAGGTTCCCAGTACACTTCCCAGGCAGGGGCTTGACTCAGCAAAATGGACCACAGTCCCCCTAGAACTAGCTCTGTGTGGGGCAGAGACAGTTCTGAGAGGGGACTGCCGGAAATAATGTGTTTGGCCAAAGTAGAGGCTGGTCAAGCCAGGGGCCCTGCCTGCCAACTCTGTTCTGAGTTAGGAGAGCTGTATGGGGTGGCACTGGGCCTCTGGGAGGGGCGAGCAGGAGGAGTGGACAGCCTAACCTTTCTGCCCTTAGGGTATCGAGGTGTGGCCGGATTCCTGAGGGCTTTCCTGTCACTGCTTCTGCCAGCCAGGCCCTGGATTGCCTGTGATCAATGTTTTCAGCATCAGTGTGGACCTTGCCCCCACACATTCCTGAGATAATGCCCACCCTCGCCTCACGGAACATAGTGACACCCGGTGCTGTTACTAGTGAACATAGTGACACCCGGTGAACAAGGCTCCAGACACCCTCCCTGCCTTCATTTCTACTTTATTTGATGTTGTGTGTGTGTAAAATGACTGAAGCACGAGTCACTCTCGAACTGTCCAAAGTCCCTTTGGGACCATTCCAGGAAAATAAACCAAATATTCCATCAAAACCACAAATGACTTCTTTTTCCTCCATGCCTTCAAAGTGGGGGTTTCTGAGTGTGGCCCACATACCTCCTGTGGTAGACTCCTCCAGGCTGCTTGTAAAACTTAGATCCCTGGGCCTTTGCATGAAACCTGCTGGAAGAGAAACTCAGTGAGGCTTCCAGAATTCGGAATTTTGAATGTGCTCCACAATTCTAACTCACCTTAAATTTGAAAACCTCTCCCTGCCCTGGCCCACAGAGGTGCCCCCTTTCCTTTGCTTAAACCTGCTGAATCCCCCTTTCTATGTTGCCACACCCAGCCAAAGGACCACCTCTTCCAGGGCGCCTCTCTTGCTTTCTTGGTCCCAGATTGTGTAAGGGTCCCCTACACATCCTCGCCACAGAATCCACCACACAGCCATCATTTCTTTATGTCTCTATTCTCCATTGAAGGATGCAGTATCCTATCATGTATCCCCAGACCCAGCAAGCCACTCTGCATATCATCAGAACTAAGTGTATGAGCAGGAGTGATGGCAGCTC
Organism: Condylura cristata; assembly: GCF_000260355.1. Taxonomy (NCBI): domain Eukaryota; kingdom Metazoa; phylum Chordata; class Mammalia; order Eulipotyphla; family Talpidae; genus Condylura; species Condylura cristata. The sequence continues at coordinate 55,469,887 of NW_004567109.1, forward strand.
AGAGTAGAGAGTGATGAGTAGATGCTTTCCATTAAGAAACTCACTTTCTTGGACAGCTAGAACCCCTAAATCAAGTTTTAGAGCCAGAAGGCTTCCCCTGAACCCAGGAGTGCTTGGGGGCTCCTGGTTGGCTGGGGGCACTACCCACCTGTCTGGAGCTTCTGAGCTGTCCCTAGTGGAAGCCCATTGTCTAGCTACATTTTAGGAAGACGTCAGAGCTTGAAGTAGAAAATTAAGACAAATTAAGACTAATTCTCATGTAGAAAATTAAGACAAATTAAGACCTCAAACCCAGGGCTACCAGAATGCTCGATCCTCCCTTCTGTAGAGTTAAACTAGAGCTCTGGGCCACCAGGCCTTTCTCTTTCCCCAGCTATTCCCAGAATTTGCTACCTTGATGTTGTTTGCCAAATTGATCACTGTTGACCCAACAGAGATCACACAAAGCTGGGAGAAGCCCTGGACAGGCTGTGGACAGGGGAAGGGGGTTTGGGAGCTGAAGAATGCTGCCCATCACCTTGCTCAGAAAAACAATATGTATTTCCTTATTCTTAACCACCTGAGCACCAGGAAACCTGCTTGACCAGTCTGAGGTGCCTCTGATCTCGCTGGCTTATCTGTGGGCATGTGGGGAGCAGGAGACCTTTGGGCGAGTGGGGGAGGGAGGGCATAGTGGCTTTGGAGAGACCTGACCTGGTGAGACTCCAGGGTCGGCCCAAACTGCTGTGGCCACAGGGGACATCGGCCCTGGAGACAGACTGACCTCTTAAGAGGGGAGGGCAGCCCGCTCTCTTGAGCTGCCCGGGTAGGGGCAGCACTTTCCTTGATTCCCCAGAGAGGAAAAAAGGATTGACTGAATGGCAGTGCCAGGGTGGAGCCACTGGGCCCAAAACAAATGCTTCCCAATGCTTCTCAATTGAGGTGGTGAACGAACGGGAACATCCAGTTTTAGTTCAATGTGGGCTGTGTCAGAATTCTTCAGGCGTTTTCCTGTCATTCCAAGGGGGAGTAAGGTTTTATAAGATTTTTAGATAATTACTGAGTTTCTTTGAGGCTTTTTTCATGGAGGATGTTATTTCTAAGTCCATGCCCTTTGTCTTCTCATCTCTCCAGATTACATTTGATTAGCTTCCAGGAGGAAGACAGTGTTATCATTTGCTCAGAATTTCCTACTCAACAAATGATAATGGGATGATAAAGTTCAAAATCTTGGTAGGTGCTGCGGGGAGCCCCCAGCTGGAGGCTGTGACGGCAGCCGTTCACTGAGAAACTTTATATGCCTGCACAGCTTCACTTGTCCTCACCTTGCAGATGAGACAGCTGTGATCCAGACCGATTAGGGGATTTTCCAAGGTCACACAGCAAGTTGGGGAAGAGGTTGAGTTTCAGTCCAGGATCCTCTGCCCTGAGCCCTGGAGGTTGCTGGTGTGTGTTGTCATGATAACGTTAACGTGGCATTCTTCACCATTTCTTGGAGGGTTTTGTATGTGTGTCCTCATTTGAGAATGAGGTAGGCTTTAGGCTCCCCATATTCCAGGGTGCAGTGGTGGGAATCCAGGCACTGGAAAATGTCCCCAAAAGCGCACAGGCAGCTGGATCCCACAGGCAGTGAGCACAGGCGATGTGGCACAGTGGTTGTTGGGCTGTCTGGCCAGGGGTGGTTGGTACAAGAGGGCATGATGGGACACAGGCTATTTGTCAGTTTCCAGGCCCTGAACCTGCAGCCTTCCTCCTTTCAGGCCTCTTCTGTTTTTTTTTTTACTTCTGTGGCTACTGGGCAATGTGATACTGAGGCCCCTTCAGAAAATACTGTGGTCTCTCTCCACTGTTCCCAGAGTCCCATTCACTAGAGAGGGAGGCAGAAGTGTGTGGGAAGGCCAGGAAAGTATAGGACCAGTTTAGAGCTAACTGTGAGCAGCTCCTGAAACATGTCTCCTGGATATCCCTGCTTGTATTCAGGGATATCCAGGTGGAGTGGGGGGCACACTCCTGAGCCACGTGTGGCTGTCAGTGCCAGGCACCAGCTTGCTGACAGCCTGCAGCTCCAGCTTTATGAGAACACTCTCACAGGCGAGAAAGCAGGGCCATGTTACACTGCATGAACCAGCTTTGTGTATGACCTTTCATTGCCATTCTCTTAGACAGAGGGTGCTTTTTTAAACTTTCTGATTAGAAATTAGTAGTTCAAGCCTGCTAATCACCTCTTTGGTTTGACATGTGGACCATGGCAAGACCAAAGTATTTCACCTGTTTGCAAATGTTTGCTCAGTTCCAGAAGCCAAGATGTCTCATCAGCCCCCATTTTTTTTTTTTAAATATTAGAGTGTTATTCAGGAAAATTCCCACTGTAATTATAATACATGTCCTGAGAAGGATGATACTCATTTACTTTTTTTAAAACTTTACTTTTAAAAGAGGCAAAATGCATGTAACAAAGTTGACCATTTTCACCATTTGTAAGTACAGTGTTCAGAGGCATTAAGTGTATTTGCATTGCTGTGTAACCATTACCCCCGTCCATCTCCAGAAGGCTTCTGAAAACTGAGACACTATACCCATTAAACACTAGCTCCCACTCTCCCTCTCCCCCATCCCTGGCAGCCACCATTCTCCTTTCTGTCCCTGCCAGTGTAACTGCTCTTAATGCCTCCGATGAATGGGCCATTCAGTATTTCCCTATTGTGACTGGCTGATTTTACTTAGCAGAATGTCTGCAAGGTTCATCCATCCTTTTTAAGACTGAATAGTATTCTATTGTGCATCCACCATGTTTTCTTTATCCATTCATTCATTCCCAGACACTGGGTGGCTTTTACCTTTTAACCATCATGAATGATGCTGTTATCAACAGGGGTATACAAATATCTGTTCATGGTCCTGCCCTTAATCCTGGTGATGCATACATACCCTAGAGTGAGATTACTGGAGCCTATGGCCAGGATGGTTTTAACTTTTGGATGCGCTACCATGCTGTTCCCTACATGGCTACACCATCAGAGCACAGGGGTTCCCGTGAATCCATTCTCACCAACATACTTGTTTTGGGGGTATTTTGGAGTAGCCATCCTCGTGGGGGTAAAGTGGTAGCTCACAACGGTTTGGATTCACATCTCCCTAGTGATCAGTGCTAGTGAGCATCTCCAGATAACTTTTTAAAAAGATGAACTCATGGGTGTCTCCCTGGTGGCCTAGGGGTTAAGTCTCAGTGCTATCACTACCATGGCCTGAGTTCATTCCCGGACCAGCGAGCTAACCCATGTATAGCACAGCAGACCTTACCTGTCTCGTCCGTTGATCCCCTTAGCAGTGTATTTCAGTCATCTCACCTATTCTGTTTCCCACTCTGTCTCTGGTGATTCTCACCCCCACCCCGTACTTCTGGCCTGTATCACAGGGGAGCAGCAGGTGGGTCAGGACAGGTCTGCCATGCCATGTGGGTCACCTCCCCAGCCAGGGATAGAACTCATGCTGAGATAGCTTTATAGTGCTGCACTTTAACCCAAGGCCACCAGGGAGGGCTCAGAGCTTTTTAAAAATACGTTGAATCTTCGAAAGAAACTGAACTGCACTAGTTTAATGTTGACTCCAGTGCTTATAACTTAGGGGTTTTGTGTGTGCCAGTGACCTGTCTGTGATTCTGTTTCTCAATTGTAAAATGGAATAATAAGCAAATTACAGGAAGGAGTCGGTGAATGAAAGCAGAGAAGTCCCTAGAACATACTGGACACCTGCCTGTTTGTTTAACCTTGAGCACCATTACTCTCAGTAAGTGGAGTGGAATCTGTCACTTGTCTACCTTCTAGGATGGGTCTCACTTTGCCTGCTCGTTATCAGGTGGGGCATAAGATTGGGAAGTGAGATTGGAGGAGAGATGGGGGCTGGAACACACTGGATGTTCATACCAGAGTGGGGGACAGTGACAGCCTGTGGTTTCCATCCTGAGTCTTGACAACATCTGGCTTTGAGATGAGTGCAGAGCTGGTGGGGAACGGGACAAGGCTTGGATGTGGGGTAGAAAGGTAGATGCTGGGGCTCATTCAATCAGTAACTATTAGAGCCAGTAGCCATCTCACCAAGAAGAGGCTCCTCATGGCCTGAGATGAAGGCAGTTAGCTAAGACACGCTGCTCTGTGTTGCAGGGGCCTGGGCGACTGTCACCAGGCCTGTGTCCCCTCACGCTCTCCTGGGCCTTCGACTAGTGGTCCATCTGTGGGATGTCACCTCACCCCAGACAGAGACCTCAGGATTTCCCTGTCCAGGGATAAAGTCCAGGAGTGTCAATGGTGCCTGGGTGACAACTGCTAAGCACAGATCTCTGATGTGGTCTCTTGTGCCTAAGGAAGATGCACTCCTCACTCATGCTTCCTGCAACCTAACCCAGTTTCTTAGCAAGGCAGAAAGCAAAGGTACTAAATACAAGGAGAATGCCTCTCTCCTACCTTCACCTGCTTAAGCACCTGATCTGGGTCCAGCTTTCAAGATCACTGCCTCAAAGCGTCATTCCCCAACACCCTACACAGGACTGGGTTCAGTGTTGACAGCCTTAACAGGGTAATGTTCTTTCGCAGATCCACTGTTTGGTGGTAACTGGTCATGACTTCCTACCATTTTTGTTTCATGTCAGCCTGGGATTTATCTAAACCAACCCATCTCAAAATGTGGACCTGAAGGTTTTTCCCTCAGAGACTCTATGAAGTCAAAACTTGATCATATTAGAGAACTACTTGCCCTTTTTACTTTGTACATGTTATAAGAGTACAATGGAGCTTTTCAGAACCCACCTGACATGTGATTTTGCAACAGATCGATACAAAAGCAGCTCTTAGGACCTGGTTTGTCTTTTTAATAAGCGAGACACTAAAGAAATGGGATGGCGTGTGAAATATGCCACTTTTCTTACTAATTTCTTGGCGCGGATTTAAAAACATGATTTATCATAACACTGTTTTATGTTAACTTGTGATGGGTTTATTTCAGTGGACTAAATAGTATTTTCAATTGTTCTCAGATTAGATTTCTAGTATGATAAATGTTGAAAATAATGAACACATGAACCAAAATTCTTTGGGGTGCTCCATGTCTTAGGAGTTTGACAGCAATTGACCTGAGCAATTGACAAGAGGTTTGATAGCAATTGACAAGAGTTTGAGTCTGACAAACAACTTTATTTTTTTTAAAAAAGATTTATTTATTTATGCGTACAGAACTGGTATACAGGTCAGAGGTTCAGGGGCAGTGAGAGGATTCACCAGAGACAGAGTGGGGAGCAGAACAGGTAGATCGACGAAGTATACTGCTGAGGGGAGTAGTGGGCGGGTGAGGAGAGGTCTGCCGGGCCATGTGGTCCCCTCTGGGCTGGCGGCAATCGAACTCATGCGGAAGTGGCTTTAGCTTCTTAGTGCTGTGCTTTAACCCTCTGCACCACCAGGGAGGGCCCCAACATTTTTCTTAGTAGAAAAACTATATAGTAAGTATTTTAGGCTGTGTGGGTTATACCATCTCTGTATTAACTATTCAAGTATGTAGCATGAAGGCTGCCAGTTATAATATACAAATAGGCAGAACTGTGTCTCATTAAAAACTCCTGTTACAGAAAAAGGCAGTGGGTGAGTTTGGCCTGAGGGCTGTAGTTTGCAATCTCCTGCTCTAGATTATAAGTCCTAAGACATTTTAAGTCCTAAGCTTCTAACTTGTAAATTAATTTACCCACTGTGACATAGGTCCTGCTACTTAGTAAATACTTAATAATATTAACAGAAATAATTTTGAACTTCTGAGAATACAGTCAAAAATAACAATGGCTTAACTTTAAGATAGAACTTGATATCTTTATCACACATACCAAAAAAATATTTTATATATGTAAAACAATAATTTTATATATATATGTAAATACACATATACCTATATTGTAAGTGGCGAGCCAGGGCCATGATGGTGGTTCTGCACTTTCCCTGGGATTGAGGTTCCCTCTGCCTTTCTGTTCTACCACGCTTACCATGCAATTTCTATTATGAAATTCACCTTGTGACCACAAAGCCTCAAGTGAATGAAACTGATCTGTCAATAAGTTAACTGCCCGTCAGAACAGATTTAACATTCTTTTAGGAAAGAAGACAGAATCCAGATTTGCAACAACTTTGTGGTCACAATGTCCAGCATACTGATAAGACACTAGATGTATGAAGAAAGGCAGTCAGTAAAAAAATGATTCAGGAATTACAAATGACTTAAATTATTATAAATATGCTTAAGAATCTCAAGGAAATAAATCATTAGAGAAATGGAGCCCAGTGCAAGTTCCAGCTGAAAATGGCAATAACTGAAATAAAGAATTCATTAGATGGATTTAACCATGAACTGAATGATTTAGGGAGAAAGTTCATTGAATATGAAGTCAGAGCAATGAACATAATCCAAACAGAAGCACAAGAAGAAAAAGAGAAAATATGATCAGAACCTCAGTGATCTCCAGTTTTACTAGGCAGTCTAACAAATATATATTTGGATTGCTAGAAAGGAAAGCAAGGGAGGAGAATGAGGAAGAAAATATATTTGAAGAGATGAAGGCTGAAAATTTCCAAAGTTAATGGGAACTAACAATCCACAGGTCCAGGATACTGAGCAAAATGGTCATGTTTGCAAATAAATCTAGTTGTATCATGACCAAACAGCTAACAACTAAAGATAAAAGGAAAATCTTAAAATTAGCTAGAAAATAAAACATATCACCTATAGTAGAATACTTAAGGATTGTTGCTAACTTTTCATTAGAAACAAATGCAAGCCATAAAAAAGGTTTTACTAAGTTTCTGAAAGTGGAGAAAAACTACAATTTTATATCTAACAAAATTATACTTTAAAATGTGGGTAAATCAAGATATTTTCAGATGAAGACTGAGAAAAATTCTCACCAGCAGGATTACACGATGAAATGTCCAAAGAAATACTTCAGACTGGAGAAGCTATCAGACAGAAACTTGGATTTACATGAGAACTTAAGAGCACCAAAAATATAAAAGGCTTATAAAAAATTTCTGATTTCTGTAAAAGAGAATTGCTTTCTGTAAAAGTAAGCATAATAATAGTATCTTATGGATGCATTTTTTTTAAAGGGGAAAAACAATATAGATGGGGCAAACAGAAAAACAAATGATAACTTAATAGGCTAAAATCCAGCCTTGTCAATAATTTATTTAAAATAAATGGGCCAAATGGCCCACTTAAAAGGCAAATTGTATCAGGTTGGGAAAAAGTCAAAACTCAAGTGTCTAGACTGTAAGAGGGAGGTTCATTGTATATGTAAAAACACAGGTAGGTTAAAGGTAAAAGGCCGGGAACAGGAGCAATGCCAAAAACAGAAAGATGGCTTTTATTGTAATAGGTCAGTTCATTAAGAAGAAATAATATTCCTAAATGTGTGCAATTAATAGCTAAGTTCAAAATACACAGAAGGGACTGAATCCAGTAGAGCAAGCTTTCCAGCTCTTCTCAAGGGGAAGGATTGACGGGCACATTTCCTCATTCTCGGCGCCATCTCCTCTGAGTCAGAAGGGCAGACGTTGGCAGAGCAAGCTGAACTCCATGGCCTCATCTGTGTTCAGCATAGTGCCATTTGCATCTAAGGCCCTGGGGTTCTCCCGTGGAGCCCTTACAGGTCCCTCACACAGGGGCCCCCCATCTCTTCTTGCCATAAACCATCTTATGGAACAATCCGGGATTTAGGGCCAGTGTTGGTCTCCAGAGTGTTCCAAGGCACAAGAGCAGGTGGTACTGTCCATCCTCAGAATGCTTCCTGCCATTCACATACTGAAAGGCACCAGGTGGAGCAGGGGAAGTGGTTAGGGGGACTCTTGATCAAACGTATGAGAAGTTGTCAGAAGAGGAGGAGGGTCCCCCATGCGATGTGACTGGCTGACAAAGTGGCGTTGTTTACCCCAGTCCCATCTGCCGACAACCCAGCAATGATTTCTTCCCCTCCTTCTCTTCCTCTCTCCCTGTTTCCTTTCCCTATTTTATGAAGCACCAGTGGTTTATATCCTTTTCAGTGTTTTGAAATTACTGGATTTCTCCCCTCAGGTATAGCCACTGAAGCACACCCACCATGAAGCACCCATTGTCCGCAATTGTAGTCCATTGTGATCTTTCCCCACTTGGTCTAGGTTCTCCCTCCACTGATATCTCAGATCTATGGTCAGCTTTTAAAGTCTGTCTTTGTCTAGCCTGTTGTTTGGTTTCTTAGTATTCCACATCTAGGTAACACCATCTGGAATTTTTCTTTCTTCTGGCTTATATAGCTAAGCATCATCCCTTCCAGCTCCACCCAAGTTGCTGCGACTGGTATGAGTTTATTTATTCATCCATCTATCGATCGTTCTGTTTGTTTATTGAATCACTGGTTAGTCTTCCATTGTGTAGGTACCACATCTTGATCCACTCTTGTTTTGGGCACTTAGGTGGTCCATAGCTTGACTATTGTCAGTGGTGCTGCAAAAACTTGGGAGTGCATGTTTCCCTTCAAATTAGTGCTTTATAATCTTCAGGTAGACATTTAAAAGTGGAATTGCTGGGTAGTATGGCAGATCCATTTCTAGACTTTCAAGGAACCTCCAGACTGCTTCCCCTAGGGGCAGGACCTGTCTGTGTTCTGACCAACAGTGGAATCAGATTCCTTTTTCTCTATCTCTCATCAGCACTTGCTTCTGGTCTTTTTGATATGAACAATCTCACTGGTATCATTTATTGTGATTCTGATTTGCATTTCCCTAATAACTATGATAAACATTTTTTTTCATGTGCTTGTTGACCATCTGTATGTTTTCTATTTATTTTGCCTTTCTGCCCATTTCTTTATATATAAACTATTATATATATATATATACACACTTATATATATATATGTATGTATACACACACACACACATATGAAAGTTTATTTTTACATCATTTTGTGCATTTTTCCATCTCAGTTGCAATCCTCCTGGGCTTCCCATCACCAAATCACCCATGTGTCATCACCATAGTCCAGTGCATTTTCTTCACCCCACTGTTTTTGATTCCATTCCCTACTCCACCCCCACAAAATGTCTCAGGTATATAGCTGTTCATCATTATCATTATTTTCTCGCCTGTTCTGTTATATTCCTGCTATGAGAGAAACCATCCAGTATTTTCCCTTTTCTTTCTGGCTTATTTCACTAAGCATGATCTTTTCCAGCTCCATCCATGTTGCTGCAAGTGACATGTGTTTCTTTTTTTTTTAGTTGCTGAGTAATACTCCATTGTGTTTATGTACCACATCTTTTTAATCCATTCATCCATTTTTGGGCATTTGGGTTGTTTCCATGTCTTTCCAATTGTGAATAAAGCAGCAATAATCATGTCTGCCCATTTCTTGATTGGATTTGTTTTCTTTTTTTTTGAGCTGCTTCTTTTATGTTGAGTTGTATGAACTCCTTGTAGATCAGTCTCTCATCAGAGGTACAGTGTGCGAACATTTGCTCTCCCATTCAGAAAGGTGTCTCTTCACTTTAGTTATGATTCTTTTCTCTCTTTTTAACTTTCAAGGCAATTGTGGTAAAATACATATAAAGTTTACCTTCTTCAGTATTTCAGAGTGTATATTTCAGTAGTGTAAGTACACTCACATTTTTGTGCAGCCATCACCAGCCTCCATCTTAAGAATTCTTTTCATCTTCCAGATCAGAAACTTCTGCATCTGTTAAGCACTAACTTCTCTTCTTCCCCGGCTCCTGACAACCACTGCTTTCTGTCTCTGAGTCTGACCACTGTAGGTACCTCAGATGAGTATAATCATACTTTGTTTGCCCTCTTGAGATTAACTTATTTCACTTAGCACAATGTCCTTCTGGTACATTCATGTTGCATGTGACAGAATGCCCTTCATGAAGGCTGAATTTTTAAAAAAGATTTATTTATTTATGCATACAGAACTGGGGTACAGGCCAGAGGTGAGGGATGAAAGGATTCACCAGAGACAGAGTGGGGAGCAGAACAGGCAGACTGGCTGAAGTACACTGCTGAGGGGAGCAGCAGGTGGGTCAGGAGAGGTCTGCCATGCCATATGGGTCACCTCCCTGGCCAGGGATCAAACTGGTGCTGCAGTGGCTGCAATAGTGCCATAGTGCCTTGGTCCAACTTGTTGCACCACCAGGAAGGGCCCAAGGCTGAATATTGTTCCAGTGGGCATCCATTCCATGGGTTGTTGTCCATTCATTTTCCAACAGACATTGGGTTCATTCTACCTTCTGGCTACTGTGAATAATGCTGCTGTGAACATGTATGTATAGCAGTGATTTATCTTTTGATTAATACTATTTTGCTTTAAGATAACAAGGTGAAATGGGGCAGTATTGAGTGGTTCAGGACATCACTTGGAGAGACCGAGGGCAAAAATCAGTCTCTTAATCTGGGAGTTTATTCTTGCAAATCTGAGTTTGTAAAGAGAAAGGTGATTGAGGTCTAATAAATCTGCTCTACCCTTCTGCCCACCTTTTGCCTTTCCTGGTCCCAAAGCCACTGTCTGAGTTAAGGTGCCATCTCTTGCATTTGCTTTTGTAACAGTCAGCTAACAGGATGGCCTGATTCCAAGATCATTTTCCAGCAACTCATGTTGCAACTACTTTAGGAATTTTCTTCCTCAGGGCTTTGCAGAACAAACCACTCCCCTTCTCAGAAACTTCTCATGGTTCTCCAGTGTCCATAGGAAACCCCGAAACTTCTCCGTATAACTCAGGGCCTCACTGGCCTTTCCAGCTCCCTCTCCTTTTCCTTTCCCTCCATTCCATCATTTATGGGTTGGTTCATTTGTTCATCCTGGGTCCTATATTTTTGTATTTGTTTCTGCATGTCTAATATTGACTCAATCAAATACTGTGTTGAAAGATCTAGTACATAGGATGTGCTGGGATGTTTTATGATGGAGAGAGTTTTACCTTTCACTCTTCCCTGACAACTTTTTGAAATCAATCATTTCATTCCCTACTGACAAGTCAAACAATTGAACTTTAGCAGTGCAGAGAAATGAGTTTATCATTTTGGTCCTTGAATCAAATTCAGAATCAGAACTAGAGTTTTCTCTGAGTAAAACTGTGGCTTTATGAGCTACTTGGAAGCTAGAGGTAGCAAGAACATATGCACCTGGACTCTGAATCAGCTCTCTTCCTCCAACTAAAGTTGAGGCCTTGCTGGGGTTTGATTGAGTTGGATTAAGGAAAGATGTCTGTGTAAAGACAGCTCACCTGTAAAATGGTGCACTATTGCTTTCTGAAATCTGGAAGGAAATAAAATGAGAATATCTATTCCTAATGTTGGGAAGAACACACTTCTCCCTTTACAGGGGATCCAGGAACAATGAAGAAGCCTTATCCAAATGTGCTGTAACCCTGCTAGTAAAACTCTTAAATATTTGGCTGGGTCAGTTAGGAAATTGAAGCAAGAGGGTGTACATGGTCTCAGTCCTCCAAAGTGCCACCCACTGTGGGCTACAGCTGAGGACAGAGTGGATCAGAAACCCCTGCAGAGAGGACTGTGTGACTGACTCATGACCACCTAGGTAAAAATGGTCGAGCTGGGCCTTCCCCAATGGAAGAGTCCACACTCAGCGCTGTTTCTGACACATGTGCACCTTGCTTTTGAAGCACACTGTCCTTTTGGAGACGGTGTAGCTCCTGAAAGGAATGTGAGCTCTTTCTTGCAAGATTAGTGAGCCTAGGTGACTTCAGCTGCAAGTGTGGCTGTAGGCCCCTGCCTAACTGATGCACGGAGGCCCAGGAGCTAATGGAGCCGGGCAGCTGGTGGGGGCCCGAGACAGCTGGCTAGTCGTGGTGCTGTTCCTGATCAGTCTTTATTTCATTGGCACTGCCTTCCCTTGCCGATGCCATGAGCTTCATCTCCTGGGAGATGTGAGCGTCGTCGAGATTCTTGGTGGATTTGCTCCTTCGGTGCTAGTAATGAAGGAGCAGGACGCAAATATCCTGTAACTGCACTTGCCCTTGTTTTTCTTAGTAGAGCATGTCCACGTAGTAGAGCTACACCATCAACAACTCCCATTTCCCAAAAGTACCTGCATGACCTCAGTGATGTGACTAACTTGGTACTACCCCATCAGCTCAGCCAGCACTCCCCGCTGGCAGTCTGTGCTTCACCCCTCACCCACCTCCAAGGCAGTTCCCGACAAAACTCAGACATGCCTCATTGAGAAAATGGGCATTGCCAGAGTCACCACCTGGGTCTGTCCCTGATGCAAAGTTGGCTTTGCCCTTGGGCTGCCCAGTGGTTAGTTCCCTTTTCTTCCATCTGCTTGGCAGTATCTCAGGATAGGAAGTGCTACTGTAGATAGAGCTTGCAGGGAACCCCTTGATTGCACTACCCAAGGATAACCCTGTGTTCTCTGGAGTAAGGGGACCTGTAATTTTGAGTTAGACTTAGGTTTTGATAGAGCCAGAGTCAAGACCCAAGTGAATAATTGAGAAGGCTTGGTTCGTTGGAGCCCAAACCAGACATCACCTAGAGACTACAGGGTTCCTATATGATGTACTTTAAGGGGACTCCTTCTTTGGGGACAGAACTTCAAAGGAAGCATTCCAGGCCACACTTAATTTTGGTAAATCTTAACCAGTGTAAATGTTTACTTTTGTGTTGTAAATCCTAGGAGGTGGGGGAAGCAGGAATTTCAGAAGCAGGTGTCCTGCCCTTAAAAGTTAAAACTTAATCTGCTGTTTGGGGTGCTTAGGAGAAAGGGCTGTGGGGGAGGGGAACATTTCTAATTAACAAGCCCTGCTAATGAACCTGCACTGAGACTGCACCTTTTTGCCAGGTTCTGCGAATTCCTGCACTTTTGGAGAAGAGGAAAGTTTAGAAAAACCCACAGAGCAAAGCAATAATTAAAAAGTAGGAACAGAGCAAAGCAATAATTAAAAAGTAGAAAGATAAACAACAGGGAAAGTGAAATGATGAAAAGCAAGGCTCATTTTACTGGCTTTGGTAAAAAATGTGAATCCTTCAAAAGATGATGAAGCAACCATCCCCCTACATCTCTCCTCCTTGCACCCAGGGACATGAAGCATTGAAGGGGAGGATCTTGGGAAACCCCACTCTCCAGGAAAGACTTTTCATTGTCCGTTTGTTGCCTGAGAAATACCCCCTTGGATGAAGCCCTTAAAAACTAGGGCTTTCTCTGGCTACAGGGCCAATGTGTCTAGTGCAGCTTGGGTGAAGACATTCACCTTCCCCAAGACTCAGTTTTCCCATCAATAAAATGGAGCTAACAACAGTCGCCTTCAGAAGTGTGAGGCTTAATTGGGACTGTGTGTGGCCAGCACCGTGTCAGTGCTCTATTGTCACCTCCACCCTTGCAAAGCCCACAGATGTGCATGGAGTGTGCTGGAGGGAGTCCTGCCTGAAAAAACCTCCCCACACCTCCACCTTCTCTTTGAAGTCCCTTTTACCTCTATTCCTCTAGAAGGGTGAGGGCTGAAGGGGGAGGAAAGGGGGCACAACAGAGAAAAGGGTGCTGTGTTTGTGACTGAGGTTATGAGCAGGCAGTGGCTGGGTTTGGGGGCTTCTCGTCTCGGCAGTTTAGGAGGGATGGGGAAAGAGCTGGATGCACTTTGCTACCCTCACCCCAACACTGCTCTATCTTTTGACTATACAAAAGAGCCTGTACATCCAGAATCCTCAACAGGAACCCTTCCTGTCTCCCCAGAGGCTCAGACCTCAAGGCAGAACTGCTAAGAAGCGGAGTGATTCACAGCTACCCCATTTGGAGCCACAGCATGTCCTCCCGGGGTCATATTTCACACTTCAACTTCCTCACTTAGCCTTGTGTGTGAGAGCAACAAACCAGGAAACAGCCTATATTGCTGGCACTGGGTGCTGCCTAGGTGCATTCTGGGACTCCAGGCATGTGTAGACAATGGACATAAGTGAGCTGATGCTTCAGATGCTGCTACAGAAAGAATTCCAAGATATATGATTAAGCAGACAACAAGGTTCAAGAAGTATGTTTTGTACTGAAAATCAAATTTGGAGTTCACAATACTCACATACCCATTAAACTCGATCTTTCAGAGGTGACTGAAGAATCCTCCGTTCCACAGAAATGGTTGGCCACATGGGATTAAAATAGCTGCTGAGGAGTATAATGGACCAGGCAAGAAAATAATAAGAATAATGAACAGCCATATACCAGAGACATTTTGTGGGGGTGGAGTGGAGAATAGGATAAAAAATGGGGGCGTGGGGGGGGGGAGGGAAGTGCACGGGACTATGGTGATGGCACACGGGTGACTCAGTGATGGGAAACCCATGGGGATTACAATTGAGATGGAAAAAAAATGTACAAAACGATGTAAATTAAACTATTATATTATTTAAAAAAAAAAAAAAGGCTGCTGGGCCAGGACCACCTTTGGAGAACCACTGCTCACCAGATGGAGATCACTGCCGCTCCACCTCTCCTCTGCTCTGTATTGTTGGTAGTTTTACAATGATATGTCTTGCTGTATTTCTCCTGTCGCCATGGTAGTTTGGTGTTCTTCTTGCTTCTTGGATGTCTATTTTCATCTACTTCTCCTCTGCTCTGTTACCTGCTTGGCTCTTGTTGTGATTTGAATTCGCAGCACTAGGTCAGCTGAGTGTGAGCAGAGGGAGCTTATGTAGTCCATTCTCATCCATGTTAAAGTCAACTTGACTCTTCATTCTACAAAAACAAAATGGTAATTCCTTCCACTGTTAACATCTTCAAGTTGCAGAGGAATCTTGGAAATGCCTTTGGCCGCTGTCATTGCCTACACGCAACCCAAAGCTGGTGGTTCTCCCTCCACCACCACAGGCATTGTGGCCCCTCTGGGCTTGGGTTGGGCTGTTAAGAACTATTATGAACAGGCCTTTGTTCTTATCAAAAAACCTTTCTTTGACATCTTTGGTAAAATCAAGAAGGGACCAAAATTGAAATTCAAGGTTATATTCAGTAGCTTGTGAGAACATAACAGAGAAATTATCAGAAATCTCTTTTGAGAAATGCAGCTTTGATGCTTAGTGGCAGAAAATGTCATTTTCCTCTGTGAGGAACACAGAGGTACAGGTGGCTTATGGCTGAGAAGTGTTTGGTTTTGTCATTACTTTAGCTAATTTATTTTCTTTTCCAACATGAGAAAAGAGAGCCATAGAATTAATCATGTGTCTAAATAAATCTAGTGAACTTTTTGCAATACATATAAATATTTAGGTAAAACAAGCATTGGGTCATGGTTTATTGGCAGTTTTTCTTTCTTTGTTTTATGTATATGGTAAAACTGTTTTGTAATTTGGAATTTTTTAGGTGTGATAAGAGTGTGTATTCAGCACACATGTATATTTTGCACACGTGTGGATGAATGCAGTACACATGTGTATTTCTGCACGGGTGTGGATATGTGCAGCATATCTCTCTGTATCTGTATCCAGCACACATACCTAACTACATGTGTGTCCCACATATAGATTCATGTGTGTTGCACATGTGTATATGCAGCATGCACCAGTGTGTTTTCAGCATGTGCTCATAGGCATGTGCACGCCCTGTTGAACATATGTGTATGCACACATTTGTTCAGCATAAAGATGCACATGTATGTGCCTATTCAGCAAACACGTACATATACACATGCACTTTCACCCAACATATATGTATGTGCTAGACATGTGTGCATACAAGCATGCCCGTGAAAATATTTCTAGAAGGACACACAGAAAATCTTAACTTTCCTTTGACTACATGGGCTCACATCTGTGTGTAAGGAGGGAAAAAATTTCTGTTGTCTGTGTTTGTGGGTTTTGGTGTTTTCTTTTGTTTTCATTATAATCTCTGATTTTTTGTTTTAAAAAATAGTATGGGACCTCCCTGGTAGCCTAGCAGTTACATCTCAGCACTATAACCACTAAGGCCTAAGTTTGATCCCTGGCCAAGGAGCTGACCCACAGCTTACCAGACCTCTCCTGTCTCGGCCGCTGCTCCCCTCAGCAGTGTATTTCAGTAGGTCCTCCTGTTCTGCTCCCCACTCTGTCTCAGGTGAACCCTTTACCCTTATACCTCTGGCCTACAACCCAGTACTAGACAAAATTAAATAAATAAAATCTTAAAAAAAAAAAAATAGTGTGGCGCAACCCTCAGAGCTCAAGCCCCATCTAAAACCTCCTGACTCAGAAGCTCTCCAGATGGGGCTCCAGACTGGTGGGTACCCACATTTGGTTTTCCATCTCAACCAACATGAAGTCAGCCAGGATCTCCATGTTCTGGTGACCAGGAACTCCATGAGACTCATCCGGGCTTCAGACAAACCATTACTGTCAAGTAGCAAATTATCTTCTTCCTCTCTTCACCTTCCCCTCTCCTTTTTTCTCTTCCTTCCTCAGATGTTTCTTCAAGCACCTCTTGTATCTGTAGCCTCCTCATCTCCCTTCTGGAGCTGGAGTGGATGCCCATTTTGCCCAATGCTGTATGGAAAACATGGATGTCACTACAATCTTGAGCATCTCTTCGCAATCTTGAAGTCTGATCATGAGCCCTCTGTGAGCTCCAGGGGCAACTGCCTTCCTTCTGGGAGTGAGCTGGGTGCAGGACTGGGAGTTCCTGTCAACTTCCTACTGACCAGCAGTGCTGCTGTGATTCCAACCACTCAGAGAGGCTGCTCTGAGGCATGTCGGGTGCTGAACTCAGGCTCTGCAGCTGCCTGAGCCTTCCTGCAACAGAGGGACATCTGGGCACCCCATTTGACTCTTATTTGCACCACTCATTAGCCAGGTCCACTTTCTGAGGACCTTGGCAATGGCTACTCAAATTCCCTCACTGATTTCTTTGCTTTTTATCATTACTTCCCTTCCCCCACTCCATTCTCCAAGGTGATCTTATTACAGGTTCTTAGAGATATGCAGGCTGATCTGCTACCCCTTGCATTAAATACCTTGACGGGCCACTGTGGCCCACAGGGTCCTCATGCATGTCTGATCCTGATTTTGCCTCTCTAGCCCCACAATGCCATACCTATTCAACCCCCTTGGTTTTCTGGCAACAGGTCTACAGAGCCATTGCAGGGTGGGACTTTCCAGAACCTGTACAAGTGCTAGTTCTTCCTTCTGGAGTTTTCTTCCCTCCTTGCATTCAACCTGTTTACACCTACTCATCTTCACCCCTGAGCCTAAACCCCACTGATTCACCTCAATGCCTGGGTCAGACCCCTTTGTGCAGGGTTATGCGTGATGTGTTGCTGCTCTGTAGAGCTGCTCTGTTGTGGTGGACTGTCCATCTCTGCTACATGGCTCCTGCCAACAAGGGGTCTGGCTGCTTTTCCATAAAGCTGTATCCCCAGTGCCCCACCCCAGAACACCAGATGTCTATGTTGGACAGATACTGAGTGGACAGAGGTGCATGATGCTTCTCCCAAAGCCAGGCAGCCCTGCTCCCAGCAGGAGTGAGTGAGGAGGCTGATTGGTGGGATGGAATGCGACAGGTCCCTCTGGTATCTTGGAGACAAGGTTGGGAATGTAAACTGGGCCCAGAGGCTGCATTCTTGAAATTGCACTTGAGCCCAGGAGGAGCCTGCAGGGAATTGAACCTGACCTTGAAGTTCTTGTCTTTATTTTTGCCCTTGTCTTTAAAAAACAAATCAAGATAAAAGGTGCAATCATGCAACACATTCTTCTTTGGGAGCTGTAAACTGGGGGCTTCTAAGTCATGCTGTCCTCACCCCACAGACCTGCCTTGGCTGGGGCAGAAGCACCTCCCAGACTTCCTCCACATCGTGAACTATGTCTGCAGTGAGTGTGCCCCTGGCACATGCTCCCCCAGCTACCCCCAGGAGCATCTCAGTGACAGGTCCCCAAGCATGGTGTCACAGCCATCAAACAGTGACTCTGTGATAACAACAGCAAGTGCTTACTGAGCACCTGGAACATCCCAGGCAGCACACTACGCCCTCGGCATGCTTCCTGGGGCCCAGGCCACCCCACATGGCGGCCAGTGAGGATGATGGTGCCAGTTACACAGAGGAGGAATTAGGAATCCAAGAATTGAAACAATCTGTCTATAGTCACACAGTTGGAGTGGAAGTGAGGAAATTCAAGCCCAGATCCGGCAGGTCGCACCGACAACTCTGTCTGACCCCTGCACTGGTTCCAAGATGCCCTGACAGCAAGCACCTTCCCCAATTACAGTCTTCCCAGCACTTTACCTTCACAAGTTCATTTACTTTACAGAACCTGCCAAGGAAGTGATGATAACTCTCATCTCTCTACTCATCAAATCGGGGCTTAGGGAACTTAGTTAAGTGGCAGAACCAAGAATCTGCCACCTGCAGAACACGCCTCACCCCTTGCTCTCTGTCAGGGAACCAGAAATCTGTGTCCCTTGGCACAGATCACTTTTCCTCTCTGCACCTTGGTTTCCTCATCTAATCTATGAAACCAGGACATTGAGCTCTGCGAGTGGTTTTCAAATATTTTTTTTAGCAAGGGTGTTGTCTCTTCAAGTGGAATCTTTCCCTGAAACCCGGACTGTGAACCTTCTCTGCCCCCCTTCCCTGGCCTCCAGCCAACCTTGATAGGTGGGTTTCATTCCCCACAATATTCTCAAAGAGCCCAGTTTAAGAACCGTAGGAATAGGCGACTCAGGCCTTTTTGTGTGCTGAGGCATCTCAGCATCATAAGTGGGGGCCTCGTAGAAGAAAGAGTAGAGTCAGTGCTCAGGCTCCCGTGGTCTTTTATTTTATGGTCCTCCAGCACCTCGGGACCCCAGTCAGGAGCTGAGCCTAGACCAGGAACACCCCACCTGTGTGAGCAGATGCCAACTTAACTGTAGGGAATAAAAATAAAATTTTCTTAATGGTGCAGCTGGTGTCTCGACTTACTAGAAATTGGTATAAATTAGTAGTTACTTCAAGGCAGCTGGAGTTCAACTAAGTGGGGCCAATCCCTGCATGTGCTTGTCACCACTTGTGCCTGTAGGTGAGATACTTCACCTGCTGCTCTAATTTCTCCCAGGTCTAGACAAGGCAGCCATGCTGGTCTCTCTGGGCTGTGGGGGAGCTATACCCCCCATTCCAAAATAAAATATTTCACTTTGGGATGATATAATAGCTGATTTTTAGGTCTGGAAATGCCCTCACTTTTTCCATATGAATTAATAGCAATAAGCAGCCCTAGACCCCAAAGATAACGTACCAAATCATTTTAAGTTGGAATGTTCTACTTTCTGATAGCAGGGGAGACCTGTAGTAATATACAAGGTGAATGTGCTCTGTGAATACTGATCATTCTTGATAGTTTTGATTGCAGAGCACACACTGTTCCCCATGCGCTGTGACTGCAGTTAGAATCTGGCACAGAGAGAGATGACCCAGGACTGGGTAGAGATCAGGGGATGTCCTCAAAAAGAAGCATCCCCTCTGCGCCCCTTCCAGCACCCCAGCCACCTACAGCACCTGATGCGGGAAGAATCTTTAGATGCCTTCAAAGCTGTGGACTTGAACTCCCCCACCCCATTCTTATATATGAAGGAGAACAGGCCTTGCTTCATGCCTGATTCTAAGTAAGATTTTGATACCACCTTCCCCTCCACCCTGCCCTCTGCCAAAGGAACACTGGCAGTGTTGGAAGACCTTTATGATTGTTACCATCGGGAGGGAGGGTACATGGAATATTTAGGAGGATACATTGAATGGGTAGAGACCCGGGAAGCTGCCAAACGCTCTCCAGTGCATGTGACGGCTCCCCTATACCAAAGAATTATCTATCCCCCAAATGGTGAAGGACAGCAGCTATGGTGAAGTCCAACAGTGAAAGACCCTGAAGCCCTGTTAAAGCAGCTGCTCAAAAGCTGCCCAAAGATGAACAGACCCAGACCATGTGACCCAGTCTTGTTGAGTTGATGCTGTGGCCTGGTGTGAAGAGGTTAAGGGTCGGGGGGAGGGGGGGAGCAAATTTTTTTTTTTTTTTACCTCTGTCTCTTACACCCCTTTACCTTTCTTCCCTCCTTTCCTCAGAAACCCCAGAGCTGGGCGTCCCTAGTGGTGCAGGGGTTAAGTCTTAGCACTATCAAGCTATAGCCAGGCACTGTGTCCTGAGTTCGATCCGTGGTCACGAAGCTGACTCACATGGCGCGGCAGACCTCTCCTGTCCAACCCCTGCTCCCCTCAGCAGTGTACTTCAGTAGATCTTCCTGTTCAGCTCCCTACTTTGTCTCTGGTGAATTATCTCACCGCCCCCCTCCCCCTGGGCTATTCCCTAATTCATGTATGGATAAATAAATAAAAATAAATCTTTTTTACAAATTAAAAAAGAAAAGAAACTCCAGTGCTGTTAGCTTACAGTTACTACGTTAGTTAGTTCAGTTACTACGCTTTGTCAGTTCACTGACTTCATTTCCTTATATTTACTCATATTTGTGAAATCAACCAATATTTATCTTTCTGACTTCTCCACTTGGCACGATTCAGTCCATGAGCTCCTTCCATGTTGTGGTAAATGGGAACATGTCATCTTTCCATCTGGCTGGGCCAGTATGTAACACATCTTTATTCCATCCACTAGCAGTAGACACTTAGGTGAGTTCTAAATCCTTGCTATTGTAAATACTGCTGCAACAAATATGTGGAGCATGTGATTGTTCTAGTTGATGATTTTGTGTTCTTCGCATAGACATCCTAAAGTGTGGTTGCTGGTGAATCTGGACACAGGGTATTTTCATTTTTAGTTCTGAAATGTGAATTGAGACTGCTTTTCAAAATGGCCGCACCAATTTACAATCCCACTACATGCATCAGGGTTTCTCACTCTCCTCATCCTCTCCAGCACTGATTGCTGGAATTCTTTTTGATGTTGGCCATCCTCAGGGGTGTGAGAAGATGTAGTATGATTCCTGCCTTTCTGTGGGGGACAAAACTAAATGATCCAACAAAGAGATAAACATATAATTGCCAATGATTATCGGTTCCATGCTAGAAGTATTAATACAATGGTACCTTGGTGGAGAATAGATGAGACGTCCTAATTAAGAAGATGAACCCTCTGGGAGGTGTCAGTTAACCTGTATCTGCTAACCCAGGACCTAGGGGTTAGCATAGGTCTGATGCCTAGGGGGGCATTCCCAGTGGGTCAGGAGGAACTGGGTGCTGGTGTAGAGTTTAGACAACATGGCAGGAGTTGGAGGACCAGGAGGGTTGGCCATGGGAGTGAGGCCTTTTGATCCAAATGTGGATTTTGCCCCAAATGCAGTGAGAAGCCCCTGGAACCCTTTAATATGGATGTGGCAGTATCTTAGGCTTTTTTTTTTTTAATGATTATTTATGCATACAAAACTGGGGTGCAGTCTCGAGGTGGGAAGGAGTGTGTGTGAGGATTCGCTAGAGACAGAGTAGGGAGCAGAATAGGCAGTGTTTTGGTTTTTTGGGTTTTTTTTTTTTTTTTTTTTTTTTTTTAAGATTTATGCACTCAGAACTGGGGTATAGGCCAGAGGTGCAGGGGTGGTGAAAGGATTCACCAGACACAGAGCAGGGAGCAGAACAGGCAGATTGAGGAAGCACACTGCTGAGTGAGGGCAGCAGCAGGTGGGTCAAGAGAGGTCTCCTGTGCCATGTGGGTCACCTCCCAGGTGTTGAACTGGATCCCTGTGGCTGCAGAGGTTGCAGATAGCTTCATAGCACTGCACTTTAACTCCTTGTGTCACCAGGAAGGCACTTTTTTTTAAGACACAAAGCGTGAACTGGATGGGATTTTTCCTGTGTTAAGATGTTGAAAGGTGCTAAGAAACCAGGCCATTTGTAGAGGAAGAAGTTCCCAGGGCCCTGGGTAAGCCATTGACCTAGGCAGGTGAGAATGTAAGGCTTTCCTAGAATGAAAACGCTTGGAGAGTGAAAGAGCGTCAAGAGAAAAGCACAGGGCATCCCCTGGGCTCCTCATAGAAACCAAGTGCTCCTGGAGCAGAGGAATGGCAGGGGGTTCCTGGAACTCACAGCAGGAGCGGGCCCATAGCTGGGGCCTGGTCAGGAACATGCAAGCAGGCAGGTTATAGTGCCTTGGGGACCCGAGTGAGTGCTGCTCTCACTTGATGTGATGGAGAACGTTGCTTGTGTGTCTGTTTAAGCCAAATGGTTCTCACTGGATTTGGGAAACATTGTTCCCGGGATGATTCCACCTATAGGCTTGGCCTGCTCTGCTACTCACCATTTGATGGATTAGGGGCTATTTCCTCTTTTTATATTTTTAGTAACTTTATTATGAACATTCACGTATAAGCTTTTCTGTGTATGTAGTTTTCATTTCTCTAGGTACGTTTCTTTTTATCCTTGTTTTATAAACAAAAAACCCAAAACACAGAAAGGTGGCATCACTCTGTTGAGTCTCAGCTCACGTGTAATGAGAACCCCAGAGTGCCTGGAACCAGGCAGTCCAGCTCCAGAATCTGCTTCCTGCACAACAGGGACTAAGCAAGAAGCCGGAGAGACCAGGGAAGCAATGCAGAAACGCCCCTGCCTTAACCAGCTCCCCCAGAGGCCACAGCGGGCTAGTCAGGACATAGCCACAGCTGCGCTGCCAATAGCATCATCTCATTCAAAGCCCTTTCTTTTTTCTTTAATTTAATTGTATATGTGTGTGTGTGTGTGTGTGTGTATGTATATATGTATATACATATGTGTATATATATATATTTTTTTATATCATTCTTCATTTTTGTATAATACGTGCTTTCTCCTCTCAGGTATAGACCCGGTGAAATTCCCCCACCAATTCACCTCTGCACCAGCACCATAGTCCCTGTGCTCTTCCTTGCCCTGCTTTGATCATGCTCCCTTCTCCTCCACTGCAGAATGTCTGTGGTTTATGTTGCCTGATATTTACTTTTATTTTCTTGTAAATACTTTTCCCCCTAATCCATTTCTCTGGTTCCCCTACATTCCTCCTGTAAGTGAAGCTATCCAATATTTTTCTTTTTCTTTCTGGTTTATTTCACTGAGCATGATCCCTTCCAGATCCATCCACGTTGCTGCAAATGGCATGAGTTTATCTTTTTTAATTGATGAGTAATATTCTGTTATGTATATGCACATCTTTTTTTATCTAGCCATCTATTTGGGGGCGTTTGGGTTGTTTCCAGAGCTTTTGCAAGTAGTGCTGAAATAAGCATAAGGGTGCTAGGTGACCTTTTGTCATTCAGAGACTTTTTACTAGAACATGGGCAATGGAGAACCAAACGCTAGTCCAGGACTTGCTTATACGATATGTTGTGTCATGATGATATGTTGTGGCACTTAAGTCAAAGTTTCCAAGAACTTGCTGACAATGCTAAGTGGCAACTCAGTGCAATGTGACAGCTCACGGTGGAGCATGGCCAGGTGGGCTGGTGGCCCTGCAACTCTTCCTCAACAGAGACTAGAGAGGAAGGCTGCCCGGTCACAGGTGTGTGGGCCCCCATCTTAGAGATGCTGACCAGGCCAGGGTGGAGGGAGTGAGCTATTAGTCCATGGTGGCACCAGCCTCCAGGATAGAGACAGCAGAATGGGCCCCCTGCAGAGGCCAGCATTTACATAGCATCTGTCCAGCTCCCACAGTGGGCACAGAGACCCACAGACAGTGGCACCCAGGGTCAGTGCTGACTGAGAAATGTCTCTCCAGCTCCACCACTGGGCATGAACACATCTTGCTGTCAGCTGTTACTAATGTCTCCTTCAGGGAAACCCAGATTCCAGCCTCAGATCTACACCTGGGGTGCTCTTTTTCTTCTCCTTCCCTCCAGGTAACTGGTCTTTCAAATGCAGAAGATCCACTTGTCTTCCAAGGCAGGCAGGTGTCATGTGCTGTTGAAAAGTGAGCTGGGAGAAAGCAAGATGTTAGTCACTAGATACAACCCTGCCAGGGATTTGGCCAGGTGTACCCTGCACCCCTTACATGAGCCATGAAGCAACCAGGCGACTCCCCCATGGGAGGTATGACATCTCTGGCAAGCAGGGCAGCATTTGTGCCCATTCCCATTTCTCTTGGGG
This sequence comes from Condylura cristata, assembly GCF_000260355.1. NCBI lineage: Eukaryota > Metazoa > Chordata > Mammalia > Eulipotyphla > Talpidae > Condylura > Condylura cristata. Next base: position 55,493,922 of record NW_004567109.1, read on the forward strand.
TTGGGAGGGGGTGGGGCTCTATATAGTCACCCCACATGTTTATAGTGCCCTACTGCTCCCAGCCTGCTCTGTGCTGGCCAGTGCCAGGGTCTGGAGAATCAGACACCAGCCTTTTTGCAGTGGGAGGAAGCAGCTCGCTCTCCTGGCACAGATTTCAGATGCCTCCTTCAGAGTCAGAACTGGCCCCCTACGCAGAGGTGGAGGAGAATGGGAGTAATGGCAGAGGGATGGCTGAAAGACCTCAACCTGGGGAACATTAGACACAGTTCAAGTGAAGCGCCACTGATTTTATTCTGAATTGTGTGGAGCAGAGGAAGGGAGTGGGAAAATGTCAAGATCAGGGTAATAGGTTCAGAGGCTGCTGGAACTGAAGTAGGGTGAGTGTGTGGAGGGTAGAGTTATGAATAACAGTCAGGCCTTTGGCAATTGAGGCCTTGACCAGGCCTAAGTCCCAGTGGATGGTGCTGCAAGGGTTCACCCAGTGGGTGAACTGCAAGGTTTGGCAGACCCCTGCCTCCCAGGAGCTCAGTGATGATGCACATACAAGGTCGTAGCGTCACAGTGGGTGAGGGAGTGCATTCATGTGCAGGGGCCAGGCAGCAGGAGACTCCCGTCAAACAGATAGGGGTCCTCAAGGTTTGCAGGAGCTACCAAGACAGAGAATGATGTGTGCGGGGGTGGGCTGAGCTGACGTCTTTGACTTCCCCATGGTGAGATGTTGGGGTGGAAGAGCTAAGGGACTAGGCCAGATTGCCTGGTGGAGAGGGAGCGAACTCCAAGGCAGATGAGGAGTCTTCTGAAGGCCTCACTAAGGACACCTGTCGAGACTGGGAGCTGCTGAAGGCTCATGGCCGGAGCAGACCTTTTGTGCCTGGGTTGAGGGCCCTATTGTGTGTCTCCCTACCATATCTGCCATTCTGGCCAGTGGGCTTATCAGATACCCTTGGTAAAGTCCCTTCTCTGGGCACCCAGCACCCAGCCTGGAGCAGGCTGTTCTCACCTCCACTGTCTAGCCTTGCCTTGTTCTTTTTTTTTTTTTTAAAGATTTATTTATTTGTGCATAAAGAACTGGGGTACAGGCCAGAGGTGCAGGGGCAGTGAGAGAATTCACCAGAGACAGAGTGGGGAGCAGAACAGGCAGACTGTTGAAGTACACTGCTGAGGGGAGCAGCGGGCAGATCAGGAGAGGTCTGCCACGCCATGTGGATCACCTCCAGGGCAGGCGGGGATTGAAGTCATGTGGAAGTGGCTTTAGCTTCTTAGTGCGGTGCTTTAACCCACTGTGCCACCACGGAGGGCCCACCTTGCCATGTTTTTTTTTTTTTTTTTTTAAAGATTTATTTATTTGTGCATACAGAACTGGGGTACAGGCCAGAGGCTCAGGGGCAGCGAGAGACCTCACCAGAGACGGATTGGGGAGCAGAACAGGCAGATCCACGAAGTACACTGCTGAGGGGAGCAGTGGGCGGGTCAGGAGAGGTCTGCCACACCATGTGGTCACCTCCAGGGCAGGCGGGAATCAAACTCATGGGGAAGTGGCTTTAGCTTCTCAGTGCAGTGCTTTAACCTGCTGCGCCACCAGGGAGGGCTGCCATGTTTTAATACTGTCAGGGAACACTGGGCTCCCAGAAGTTTGTCCTTCTTGCTACATAATTGCTGTTCCCAGCTGGATACCTCTAGGCCCTACATGTTCTTGCCAATGTACAAGCTAGCTTCCCACCCCCAAACTTGCCCAACTTGAGTTCTCTCACCCCTTCGCACAAACCTGTAGCATGGATTTGAAGGTCTTGAGGTCCCCTCACCAGGGGACTTGGAAGAACTTCCTCGGTGGAGGAACATGGCGTTCACAGAGCCCTGTCTGTGTCTATGGCCCAGCTGATCACAGTAGCCCCTGTGTTTGCTGGGAAGCCTGCAGGTGCTGTGCTATCTGGGTATCACATTATCACACACTTTTCACAACAGGTGGCAGTCATCACCCCCATCTTATAGACAAGGACAACTGACCCTCTGTGCCCAGGGTCACAGAGCACAGGTTGTCCAGACTCTAGGTAGAACATTCCTGCTTTCCCCACACCACGCTGCCTGTGAGCAGCAGCACACACCTCCGATTGCACAGATGTTGCTGTCTCACACCTCAAGAGTTGAACCCTTGTTTCTAGGAGTGCTTTATTTCTAGTCCTCTGGGGTTTGCAGGGCTTTTCCCAGAAACTCACACTCAGTTTTCCACTGATGATATGTCTTAATTATTCAGCTGCCAGACTTAGTTGGGAGTTAGAGAACACTGTCACATCTAAGCCAGTGTAGCTGACAAGATGCTAACATGCACCCAACCCAAACACTGGTTTACAAGGCCCCCTGCATCCTGAACATTTGACCAAGAACACCTCTGAGATCTATTTTCCATCTAGAATAGTCAGGAAAGGCCAGTGGAATGTCATAATTATTACTGTTTTGCTTATAGGCTTTGGACTGTTTCTGTGAAGGGAAAGAAAATGTTTGCATATTTTTAAGGCAGCCTTGCACATAGTTTCTAAAAATGTGCTTTGCCTGAATAATGTTCATCAGCCTGCAGAACTTTCATTTATCTTTCCTAAAGCTGAGAGAGCTGAGTAGCCCATCGAAAAGAAGTGGTTAAAACTTACTCATTTAGGTTCCAGGCCTAAAACTTGCAATGTGGGGAGTTATGGCGCTTCCAGCATGTTCTTTTAGTCTGAATCTCAGTTGCCTCACCTGTGACAATTTGTTGCCTCATCTGTAACCTTTGTCTTGCAGAATTGTCCTGTGGGTCAAGGTAAGATAGTGGATCTGATAAGGACTTTGAGAAATGCAAAGCACATCCACATGTGTGAGATAACAGCACAGTTTCCTTAACTCCTAGAGTTTGTGGAGGCATCAGATGAAACACAAGATAGAAAAGAAGCTTTCTGAGATCCTGAGAAACGTTGTTATTGCTCAGCCCTTGGCCATGTGTCTCTCATAGCAGAAAGCTGGGAGAGCTGGATGGAGCAGTGCAGGGTGGGGCTATTTTCCAAGGAGAGGGTTTATTTAGAAGAGAAACTACTTAAAGTAAATACTTAAAATATAGTAAATACTGGAGGAAAAATATTTGATTAAGACTATTCTGAGAAATACAACTGAATGTATACAAGTGATTCTTGTTGTGTTTAGCAAAATGTGTTATAGTTGCAACTATGCTGCAATTAGTACAAAGTGTTGATGTATTTCTTACATAATTGTTTTTGAAACAATTAACAATAGCAATAGGAATAGCTTGTTCTTCTCATTTGACTTTTCCAGCTCTTCAGCTTTTCCATTAGACTTTCAGTAGACTCATAAGGCCATTTCGCAAAATACTGAAGAGAGCTTCCCCAGTTTCGAAGGCCCTCCTTTAATCCCTCTGTCATGGAAGTTGTTCTCTCTGGAAGGATCTGTTGTCTCTTTTTCATTCTGGTAGATTTTTTCCCCTCGGTTGTGATCTCAGGAACTCTGTACTCCTTGGATATGATTTGAGCATCACTTTCACCATCCTCGAAATTCTGCAGGTTTTAACATTAGCAATTTCCATTTCACTTGTTGTGCATTGTACTTGCATTGTTTTGTCGGTTGTGAAGCCATGGAGCCCAGGAAGATGCTGATTTGAAATGCTAGTGTTCCAACTGAACACTGCTATTAATTGGGGAGTAGCACTGGAGTAGCTCTGATTTTGTAAGTGTTCAGTTTGTAGGTTAAACTTTCAAGTTGTGTTCACTCTTCCCCAACTGATCTTTTTTTTAAAGATGTATTTATTCATAGAAGAACTGGGGTGTAGGCATGGGGTGTAGGCACGAGGTGTTGGGGTTGAGAGGATTTACCAGAGAGCAGAACAGTCAGATTAATGAAATCTACTGCTAAGAGGACCAGTGGGTGAGGCTGGAGAGGTCTGCTGTCTCATATATGGGTTAGCTCCCTGGCTGGGGATTGAACTCAGGCTGTAGCAGTGATACTATGCTAATGCTGATACTTAACTGCTAAACCACCAGGGAGGTCCCCTAACTGATCTGAGTATAGAGACCAAGAAAATAGAGAGTCTAGCTATTGAGTATCCCATCATCAAGACTAAGGCCTGTGGAATCAAGTCCTTGAGTTTGAATCCCAGTGACTGTACAATCTGTGTGATTCGTGATAAAATAATAATTAAATTATCAGTCTCCATTTCCCCTACCTATTTAAAAGGGATAATGTTAACCTCTAGCTCTTAGAGTTTTATGAGGATTAAGTGAACTATTTGAGCTTAGTTCCTGGATTATAGTATGGTAAGTCCTCACGTAATATCAGTAGGTTCCTGGAAAACAATGTAGAATGACAGCAGGTCCTTGAATTAACGTCATTTTTTTTTTTTAATGTCAGCCAGGATTGCTTTTTCTCATCAATATTATAATAAAATATCACTGAACAAAATGATGTATTTGAGGGCCTACTGTACATTCTCAGCAAATGTTAATTATTATTATTATTATCAAGTGTCACTGTTCATGGTTTTCCCAAGAATGTGTTTAATCCTTTGGGGATCACCTCCCAACACACACATTTTCACAGTATTGCTCTACATCCAAGTCCAAGGCATAAAATAAACAAGGCAAAAGCAGGAAGGAGGCATCACAGAACCCACATTAAAATTGGGAGCACGTGGGGCTCTCCCTGGTGGCGCAATGAGTCAAAGCACAGCATTATGAGCTCTCCAAAGCCACTGCAGCACAAGTTCAATCCCCAGCTAGGGAGCTGACCCACATGGCTCAGCAGACCTTTCCTGACCTACCCGCTGCCCCCCTCAGCAGTGTGCTTTATTGGTCTGCCTGTTCTGCTCCCCACTCTGTCTCTGGTGAATCCTCTCACCCAATACACCGCTGGTCTGTACCCCAGTTCTGTAAGCATAAATAAATATGCTTTAAAAAAAAGTTGGGAGCATGCGTATCCCAGCATGTTAGACCTTTGTGTGGTGCGAGAGGCTCTACCCAGCCCACCCTGACCCCTTGGCTGGGGGTCAGGGAATCAGAGAAATAACTGACCATTTCATACCAGAATCAGACAGCAAGTGAAGTGTACACCCTTGAGATGTGTGGACCAAGATGCCACACCCCTGGCTTCCAAGCAACCTGTAGCTCTCTGCTCCCCAAAATTGATCAGGTGCCTTGTGTCTTCCATGAGAAACAAAGAAAAGAAAGGTCTTGGAAGGGAATTAGGTTTGGAATCTGTATTTTGGAGGTGCAAAAACACTGTGAAAAGATAGCATATACATTGCACTTAGTAGGATGCCAGAAATGCTTGCTAAGAGAATAATGCACGTAGAATACTTTGGAATTCTGCCTGTGTTGCTATGAGCAAAGGAATTCAGCTAAGCCATTGCTGAGAAACTTGTGTGACTCGTTAAAAAGTGAAACCTGGGAACCTCCCAGGACCCAAGTTTGGTTTCCTTTTGGTGAAGTGAGTGAGACTGTTCCACAAAACTGGTAGTTTGGAAATGGTCACCACATATGCCCTTTTTTTGGTCTAATTACAAATAAAGATTATTCATTGTTTATTTACATATAATTTAAACAACAAGATAGCCTTGTTGCCTAAAACTGTATGCATAATACATGCTTAATATAGAAAAGTTCAAAAATAAATAAGAAAAACTGAGAAATGCATACAACTTTGACATCTGGAGGGAAATATCATTTTGGTACTTTTCCTTCCTAATGTCCATATTTCATATATGTCTTTAAAATAAAAAAGTGGCAGTTGATGCACAGGTGCCTGTAAAATGATTTGAGTAGGAGTCCTCTGTGTCAGTCAGCCTTTCTTCTGACGTTGGGGAACTGGACAGATGTTCTGAGGATCTGAGTGTTGGGAGCATTCAGGGCGGGGGTGGGAGGGGAGAGCTGAGCAGGACAGGAAATGAGCCTGCATCCCTTGAGGTGGACAGGATTATTTCTCTACTCAAGAAAATCATTTGGGATCTGTGATTCCAGGCTTGTACCTGGTTTTTCTTTCTTTTCCTGTAGGGACCTCAGATATCACCCCTGTTTTGTCAATAACCCTAAGCCCCCAGGACTGGCTCTGGAGTGACAAAGGTCCTCCCAACAGGTTCCTGCAGGTCTGGAGAAGCAAGGTTTTGCCAGGTCAGCTGCAAGGACTGTGGGGAACTCTGGGGTCATTAACTGGGATGGATTTACAGCCTGGAATGCTGACTTCTTGCCTTAACTGGTTTGACCCACATACCTTACAAGGCAGGAGATGTGGTTCCACAGAGGCTGCTTTTCCAGCCCACTGTATTGGAGGGCCCATTCCAAGCTTGCACCTCTCTCCCCATGCTGGCCCAGACAGGAGTTTGGGATTCTGTGCCTTGCATCCTAGAAGCCTCTGCAAGATCTCCTTGTGCCTTTTGTTGTGATGGCTGTTAGGGAAAAAAAAAGGCTTTGCAAAGTGAAGTCCTTGCTCATTCTTTTGGGGCCTGCTTGAGGATGCCTTCCTAAAGGGATTCTAAGTCCTGTGCTTACCATTCTGTGGGCCTGATGTCTGATCTTGACATAGTCCTCATCTTCCTTCACATGATCCTTCACAGATCTTCACATCTTCCTTCCTCATCTTCCTTCATCCATCTGAGGAAGTATAGAGGAATCCACATGAGGATCTGTGGATATTATTTTTATAAAGTCACTTGAAATAAATTCAGACCCTAAGAGCAAATTCTCTATATCCATTGTCATCAATGGATTACTGATGCATTACTCAAGTCATTGTTCTGTCCCCTGGGTCCTCTGTGTGACCTAAGACCTTGGAGAGATCACTGTTGACAGGGAAAGACTGTAAGTCACTGTGAGGCAAAGTGGGGACTCACCTAGTCTGGGGGGTTGAGGGTATTGTTTGGTTGTGGTGATTTTTTTTTTTTTTAAAGATTTTTATTTATTTGTGCATACAGAACTGGGGTACAGGCCAGAGGCTCAGGGGCGGTGAGAGGCTTCACCAGAGACAGAGCGGGGAACAGAACAGGCAGATCAATGAAGTACACTGCTGAGGGGAGCAGCGGGCGGGTCAGGAGAGGTCTGCCACGCCATGTGGTCACCTCCGGGGCAGGCGGGAATCGAACTCATGCGGAAGCGGCTTTAGATTCTCAGTGCTGTGCTTTAACCCGCTGCGCCACCAGGGAGGGCCTGGTTGTGGTGATTTTATTATTCCATGCACCCAACATGATAAAGAATACTGAGGACAAGTGACCCTTGAAAAACATGGGGGCTGGGACACCCACCACTGTCCAGTAAAAATCTGCATATTAATAGTGACTTTATGTGGTTTGTGTATTCCATGCTGTAGTCTCACAATAAAGTCAGCTAGAGAAACAAAAGTGCTATTATGATGGTCTTGGGCCCTCCCTGGTGGCACAGTGGGCTAAAAGTGCAGCACTGCAAGCTAGCCACAGCCACTTCAGTGTGAGTGAGGTGACCCATATGGCGCGGCAGACCTCTCCTGACCCACCTCTCAGCAGCGTACTTCATCGATGTGCCTGTCCTGCTCCCTACTCTGACTCTGGGGAATCCTCTCACCGCCCCTGTACCTCTGGCTTGTACCCCAGTTCTATATGTAAATAAATAAATAAACTCTTTAAGAAAAAAATAAAGAAAACCATGGTCTTCACAGTGAGCGGGCTGAGGAAGAGGAGGAAGAAGAGAGGTTGGGGAAACCCATGTTCATGTGGCATGCATTTCAAACCTGCACTGTTCTGGTCAGCTGTATGGCGTATTGGGCACCACCAAACCCAAGCAGTGTGCCAGCACCTGGCCACTGAGAGCTCCTGCTCCCCTCGCAGCCTCTGTGAAGTGGTCTGTGTCAGCGCCTTTAACTAGTGGGAGGTGAGGCCCAGAACAATGAAGGATGTGTACAGGGCACACTACTGCCAAGTGGCAGCGCTGGTACCTGAGCTCAGGGGTTGCAACTGCCCTGTGTGAGTGTGAGTGTGAGTGAGTGAGTGTGTGTGTGTGTGTAGGCAGAGGTAGGTACAGATCCGGGAGACACGAGTCCTCACCCTCACCCTCACCCTCTCTGCTGCTTTCCTGCCAAGGAGGGGCACGTCCCCAGGATGTTTGCCGGCTTTATTCCGCCTGGGCACTCACCCAGGCTGCTTTAATCCATGGCCGGATGGGAAGAGCTGCTGGCACTGTGGGCAGAGGGAAGGACCACACTGCATTGTCCCTTAAATGAAGCACACCTCTCAGCGAGTTCCGGGGTGGGGTGGGAGCTTGGCCGGGAGCACAGGCCTGCCTTTATCCCACCTCGATGTCAACGGGCCCCGGGGGGTGGTGGCCTCACAAACACCGGCTTCTCCAAGAAGGAAGCACAGAGGCTCCCTCCGGAAGGCTGGGGATGGGAGGACTGTAGAGTAGTTGTCTGGTTAGGGTCCACTGGAGAAACACAAAGACAGACAGAAACCATCAAACCAGGAAAGGGTCATGAGGGCCCCTTCCTGAATGTGGCCCAGAAGGAATCTGGTTAGGGTAAAACTACGGGTCACTCGCCCCCAAATTATAATCTGTCAGAGTCCTTTGCATGGGAATATGGGAACAAAGGGGTTTCTTTCCCGGTGGAAAAGCCACTGAGTAATCTCTAAATTGATTACCAGCAGGCCCCAACAGCTTCCCACATGCCGGGTATAATTCCCAGTTGTGTCCGTGTGCTCCTGTAAAAACCTCCCAATGGCCCTGCAAGGTGCAAGCGACTACCACCCCCACTGTGCAGACGAGGAAGTGGCTAGGTGACCGTGCCCTGGCTTCCTAGAGTTGCTTCTCCTCCCAGCTTCTCCTCCTCTGTGTACCCGCAAATAAGTCACACGCCCTCGCTGGGATCTCCGTTCTCCCCTCTCCACACTGGATGACCACACACGCTGATTTCTAGTTCCTTGCACTGCCCAGTGTCCATGACACCGTGATGGTGACGTGGGGACTTCAGCGCTGCAGACGGTCAGCCAGCTGGGGTGACACCCGTGGGCCCCGATAGCCCCGTCCAGTCTCCTCCCCGTGCACACCTGTGCCTCAGCCTGCCCCTCGAAACCTCCTTTTGTAGGTCGCATCTTCTACCTCACAACTGAAGGGAGTCGTTTGCTATCATGTTTTAAGTGTTTTCCAACTTGGAGCTCAGGAAGTTCCTGTTTCTCTTCTCTGTAAAACTTCTTCCCGGGTTCCTCTCTGCAGGTCCATGCCATGGCCAAGACCAGAGCCCTGGTGCCCTTTGCTCTCTAACCTTTGTGGCACTTGTTCCAGGACTTCCCATGCCAAACTGTCGTGAGAGGCAAGGGAGCGCCAGGACTTAACCTCTGATCTACTTCTGGGCCCACAGTAGGTCCTCAGGGGGTGCTGCTTTCCTTCTCCCTCATTAGCTGGCACACCTTTCCTCTGCTTGTCTGCAAACAGAAGGTTGAGCAGGCCTGGGACCCAACTTGACTGCTCCTAGCCCACTGGGCCCGGCCCCCCAAGCTCTCCGGAAAGGTTGGTCTGACTGGCAGCTTCACGAGCCTAGATTCTGTGACCTTGACAGCAGCCTCCGTAGTCACCCTGCATCTTTAAAGCAGTACCCAACAGAAAGGCAGTAATCCAATGGGCACCGTCTTCCTGGGTCCCCCAATCGTGAGCTCTTAGATCTTGGCTGCTTAAAATGCCTGCTTCACTGTCATCTCTGGTCATTCCTCAAGGATCTGATGGAAAAGTTAAGATGGATATTAAATACTAGAGCAATATAGTGGTCACATACTGGAAAAGTCCAGAAGTCACTGTCAGCTCCAGCACCTCAGTTCTGGCATCAGGATGTGGCTTCTCTCAGACTCTACCTGCTGTTGACTTGGCCTCATGCTTACTTTCCACCTCATGGGCAACTAGGGTTCAGGGAGATGCACGTGCTCACACAGAGGTGTGGCTGCTGTCCACTCTCACTATCCATGTGGGGTCAGGCTAGTGTCAGGGCCTCTCTCCAGAACAAGGGTGGAATCAGCACCCCACCAAAGCGTGCCAGACTTTCTGACGAAGCACCTCCTCTTCCTGGAGCCTTGGTTTCTTCATCTGAAAAATGGGACACCTACTTCAGAGGTTAAATACATCTACAAAGTCAGTTCTACACAGTTTGTCATGGGCAAATATTTCCTTTGCTTAGAGGCTTTAGCTATGCTTTGGATTTATCCAAGAATTATTCAGCTATTAGTGACTAAGCTCTAGTTTGATTCAAAAGGTTTCTGTCATTTTTACTGTATTCTGATTTTTAAAATAGCTCTGAAAAATATTTTTAGTCCCCATGTCATTAGTAGTGGGGTGCCTACCTGGGTTTACATTCCATTTCTTCCATTTCATAGCTCTAATTTTATAAGTTTATTTATATATATATTTTGTGCATTTTTCCATCTCAGTTGCAATCCCCCTGGGTTTCCCATCATCAAATCACCCATGTGCCATCACCATAGTCCAGTGCATTTCCCGCCCCCCACAGTTTTTGATCCCATTCCCCACTCCACCCCCTGCAAAACGTCTCTGGTATATAGCTGTTCATCATTATCATTATTTTTTTTTTGGTTGCTGAGTAATACTCCATTGTGTATATGTACCACATCTTTTTAATCCAGTCATCTATTTTTGGGCATTTGGGCTATTTCCATGTCTTTCACTTGGAGACATTTTTATGTCTCAGGGCCTTTCCAAGAGGCCTGAGAAACCTGGCTGGTGCCGCCTGTCATCCCAGGGCCTTCCAGGACTCACCCAGGGGGCTTGCTCACCTGCCTCTGCTGCTTCCCACTCACCTTTTTCCTTAGACTTCGAGTTACCCTGTGACTGTATTGGCTCTTCTTCCTGGAATTTTCTTACCATCCCATGCTATTCATCCAAACCCGAAGGCAATTCTTGCCCTTTGCATGTGAAGCTCTTAAGTAAAGAGACAAGATGCACAATTGCTTGAGAGCCAGCTCTCACCTCACTGAGCCTTCTTGTCTCCTGCCCACAGAATGGGGGCTGCTGCCACTCCCCTACCTAAGCCCCAGTGATCCCGACCCCCTTGCACCTGGACTGTGGCCCCCCCCGGGGGGGGGCACAGCACCACAGCTGTATGCCCATCAGCCCCTCCCATGCCTCCGTGTCCTCTGCACGAGGTGCGTGGCTGTAAAGGTGAAGACGTAAGGCTGTTTACGTGGCCGAACAATGGCTGCCTTCAGGACAGCCTCCTTCCTTTCAGGAGCCTCCTGGGAGCAGCCCAGGATCCCAGGGGTCTCTCCTTTCTTGAATCCCGTGACACCTTTCTGGAAAGTTTCATTTGGAACAATGTCTCCGTTGTTTTCGTCTCTCCATGTACACGGTTGTGTGTGCTTATCTCCACCTGGTGTGGAGCTCACGTGTAGTCACTGGTGCTGGGCAGAGGGGAGCAGTGAAAGGTGTTTGTTAGCTAGCCTGGGCTCTTTCAGAAGTGAATGTTTTTCATCTCTTGTTTTTCAATATTGATGCACTTGAGCAAACACCAGTCAGGGTTCATTGTGGAATCCTTCCACATGGGTTTGTGTGTTCCCCCAGGAAAACAAATCTTCAAGTGAATGGGATGAATTTCTGAAATCTGTTTTCAAAGCTTGTGTTTTCTTTCCTCCAGCCTATACTGTTTGGGAGTCTTGGGTGTAGAGGTACTGCTCTAGGTACAAAAATAAAGATTCCTGAACCTTACCATTCCCTTCAGTGTTTGCTGTGGACCCAGCTCCAGCCCACAGATTGCTCCTTCATGGACTTGTGTTGGTCTTGTCCATCTCATCCCCCAGGGGGCTCTCAGCCTGTTTTCTGGTCATACCCAGTTCATTGCAGGAGCTGGGCAGGCATGGAGGTTTCCCATGAACAGTTCTGTGGCCAGTAGCCGGAGCTGGAAGGGGCCATGTGCATTGTGCCTCGAGCTCTGTAGGAGGCTGTGGCACCTCCAGGGCTCTGCCAGCAGAGGCAGGGAGACAGAAAATGAACACGCTCCCAATCTTTCCCTTTGGAGAAGAAGGGGGTGCACAGAAACCTCTGCTTTGTCCACTCAGCAGATACTAGGGGGCACCAAGCCTTGGGCTCCACCTGGATCTAAGACAGTGGAGAGCTTGACCCACCTGCTCCACTTGAGTGGGGAAGATAGTGAGCGTTTCAAGGGCCAGAGAGAAGAGACAGTAGTGGGAGAGACCCTCAGACGGGGCTGCCTGGGAAGGCCTCTAAGGGGCATATGGTAGCTGGGAGCTGAAGGACAGAAGACAGCGGCCATGTAAACTGTAGACAGATGTGTGGGGCGGGACAGGCAGTGACACCCTGGGCAGAGGGTTCCTCAGGAGCACAAGCTGTAAGGAGGGAATGAGGCTGTTGAGTTTTGAGGATGGAAGAAAATAGGACTGGAGAGAGGTAAGCAAGGAGGCCGTGGAGGTCCCAGTAAGGTGTTTAACTGTAGAGGCTGAAACAGGAGAGCCAAAAGAGAGAGAGAGAGACGGAGAGAGACTGTGTGTGTTTTAAGAGGAGGGGTGCCAGCAGGAAGAGGGGGATGGAATAACCAAGAATACCAACAGTCACCAGTTGAAAAAGTAAGGAGAGCTGAGGAGAGTGAGGGAAGGTCTGCAAGAAAGAGACAGAACAAAGGCTGTGATTCCCTTGGGGCTGTGATGAAAACAAATGGGAGCAATCCAGGGTCTTTTGGAAATACAGCAGGAAAAGCTCTAGGCCACCTCTAGACCACCGGCTGGGAAAGCTCAGAGCTCAGAACTCAGTTTCCCCACTCTTGAAGGGCACAGAGAGTGAGCCATGAGGGAAGATCCTGGTTCAACAGCTGATACAAAGCCCAAATATGTGCTTTTCCACCAGAAAATCTTGCCACACAGTTTCCATTGGTTAGACTCCTTAAATAGCTGAAGAGCATATTTCTTAGAAGCCTTTATTCTAGAGAAAAAAGTAGAAGGAAGCACAGGAGCCACCATTTGCAAGCTCTGTTCGGTGCTGAGGAGCCCACAGAGAGGAAGTTTGGTGTAGATTCAACTGGGAACCAGTGCTCTGTGGTCCCAAAAGCCTACCCTGCTACCCTAACCTAGAAGGTCCTCTGTGTTGGATCTGTGAAAAGAAACCTATCCATCCATGAGTGGACGCAAAAGCACTCCCATACTTTGCTCTGATCTGGGGATCTTACGTGGTGATACAGTGATCCTAAATAACTGGAATCTTAGAGATAATCCATGGAGCTCCTTTCCACCCTTAAGGATCACCTTATCCCCTAGGACTTTGAGCAGAGCTATGCAAGACTGCAGAATGCCTGTACCAGAGAGTTTCACTTCTGCATGATGATTATACTAATGAGATTGAAACAGGAGTAGGAGACACAGGCCTCCCTTGGCTCCCCAGTGGGCTATCCGGATACTCCCAGGGGAAAGGGAATTGGCTGTTGCTACACGTCTCCAATTACTAGCTGGGAGAGGGGAAGCACACTGAAACAGTTAGCTCAGATGGTTCCTGTCCAATCCTGGCACAAACCTTTGACTCATGGGCCCTGCAAGTTTAGGAAAGTTCCAGCATGGGTTTGCTCATCTGTAAAATGGGGACATAATAATAATGGAAGCATTGCTGCTCTTGTGATGGTTATTTGGGAATCAAAGCCAAGACTAGCAGCATTTTGTGGATTCTGCAGTATTTCTGCCATCACAAATTTCTCTTTGCTCATGTATGTATTCAATGAACCAATTCATTTAGTACCACTTATAAAAGAGGTTGAGGTTATGGCGGTTAAGAAAACACACCTCAGGACCTCATGAAGCCCATGGAGGCGACAGACATATAAACCAATATGGAGAGTGTATATATACTGTAAGCTCTCTGGCCTTTACCTGGATAGACAATTGCCTGGTGACACTTCTCGGCAGAAGGAACAGGGACAGAGCATGGAGGTGTGTGAAGTAAAATGGAGTATGTGTGGATGGTCACAGAGAAAGTGAGGATTCCTCCTAGAATGACGTTTTTGTAAAACGTAGAAGGAGGTTCTGAGTAGGACTGAAAGTAGGTAGAAAGGTTCTTGGTAATTTTAGGGCTTTTTGTCTTTATTTCTGAGTATAAAAACAGAAAACCAACAAAAACACTTACATAAAATGTATCCCCATGAAAGACAAGCATGGTCAACATTTTTTTTTAAAGATTTATTTATTTATGCACACAGAGTGGGGTCCAGGCCAGAGGTGGAGGGGATGAGAGGATTCACTAGAGACAGATTGGGGAGCAGAACAGGCAGATCAATGAAGTACACTGCTGAGGGGAGCAGAGGGCGGGTCAGGAGAGGTCTGCTACACCGTGTGGGTCACCTCGGGGTGGAGGATCGAACCTACACTGAAGCTGCCATGGCCAGTTTGACAGTGCTGTGCTCTGACCCACTGCACCACCAACGAGGGCCCCATGGTCAACATTTGGACAACCCCCTAAGTCTTTTCCCTGTTCTTGCAGTCAGGTAGAATTATGCTGCACACATGTGATATCCTGCCCTTTCCCTTCAAATTCTGTAATATCAGAAGCAGTCTCCCTTCTGTCATTCCAGTTGTTTCATGAGCATACACTTCAAACAGTTGCAGCAATTGGCTATCACCACAGTTTACCAAGCCTTTATTCCCTGCAGGTATTGTGGCTCTGTCTTATTTTTATTTTCCTATGTTAAAAACAACACTGCATTAAACTATATTGTGTATATATCTTTCCAAGGGGGCAGGCTGGGAATAACATCACTGGTGCGTTTATCTTCAGTGATTCCGTTCTTCAGGCCCCTTCTTTTTGGAGCCAGGTGCTTCTCCAACTTGGCTGATCAGCTGTGACTTCTTTGCCTGGGTGGGACCCTAGAATGATTCCCACTGATCTAATAATCCAATTCTTTCTCTTCTTGTCTTCCGGAGCCAGCCATCTCCTCTCTCATAATCTTTGCCACAGCATTTCTGATACCTAGTTTGTAGATGGGGCAGAAGTAGCCCTCACATTTTCCCTTCTTACTAGATTTTATAGTTGGGATTTATAGAGGGTTGTTTCAAATTCCAAGGTATTTTAAAAATTCCCTCTTCTGGCCACCCAATTACGTAGTTGGCTATCTCCATTCACTTTCTGAATAGGAATTAAGACCTGAATTTAAATCCTCAGTTGACCTCTTAGCAACCCAGTGATCTTGGGCTGTTGTTCTCTAAGCTCCATACACACACACACACATGTATATGTATATGTGTGTGTGTATATATATTTTAACATAAATTCCTTTTTTTAAGATTTTATTTTTATTTATTTACAAATAAATTGGGATATATGCCAGAGGTACAGGGGGTGAGAGGATTCACCAAAGACAGAGTGGGGAGCAGAACAGGCAGACCTGCTGAGGGAAGCAGCAGGAGAGACAGGAGAGATCTGCTGTGCCTTGTCAGTCTCTGACCGGTGATCGAACTCTTGTGACTGGTGATGTCTTGATAGTGCTGAGACTTTAACGCCTGCACCATCAGGAAGCCCCCATCGTATACTCATATATTTAATGGGTTTGTGTTGGGAACCCCTTAACTGAATTTTGTGAGAATTCAATGACACTGACTGCATGTAAAAATGCTGAGCTGTATATGCACTATCATTCTCTAAAGGTTTTGACACCAGGTGTTGACAAAGGTGTATTAGTCACCTCTCAGATGCTAGATGTTTATGACAAAATGGCACCATGGAACACCAGACCTGGAAGGCTTGGTTAAGATGGAATCTATCCCTCTTGCTTCATTGGCAGAGAAATGAGGCTCACAGAGGGGACAGGACTTGACCAAAGCCCATTGCATGGATATAAGGTACATTGCAGAGCTACTCCTGAGGTCAGGCAGAGAGAAGTGCTGGGGGCTTCAGCCCCCACATGGAACCTTGCAGTAGGCTGGGCCCATTCTTTAATGCCTAGACATTGAGTGGGCTCTGTGGGGACCAGCTCAGGCTCCAGATTCCACCCAGGTCAACCCCAGAGCAGCTTGAGAACTTACAATCTCTCTTGCACTGTGCAGGTGGCTTCTTGTTGTTCTCTCTCTCTCTCTCTCTCTCTCTCTCTCTCTCTCTCTCTCTCTCTCTCTCTCTCTCTCTCTCACACACACACACACACACACACACACACACCCCTCTTAGGCCAATTAGAAATTCATACATTCTCCCCTGGCACTGGAGCTGAAAGCATCTGCCAACCTATGGGTTTCTTTTCCGTGTGGCTCACCATCTGGAATGGCCACCTGGCTTCTGTGTGTGCGTGTGCGCACACACACATGCATGTATACACACACACACACACATGCATATGCACATGGCTGCTCTGGCACCTGTACCCCAGGGTCAGGGTATTGTGTCCTCTCTCTGTGCTTGAGTGGCTGAATGAACAAGAGAAAGAGAACAGGCACAGAGGACAATGCCCAGAAGTCACCCTGGTGATATGAATGAATAATTTATAGTGTAGCTGCTTTTTCCTGGGCTTCCCAAAATAGCTGTTTTAATTGCATATTTGTCTCGCTGCTGACTTTAATTCAGCTGTCTTCTGCTCAGAACACTTAGGTGTGTAATGTTGACTTGCAGGTAGGGCTTCCCTTTAGGGAAAAACAGTCTATTTATTTTCTTCTTTATAAAGAAATGTGAGAGGAAGATGAACCCTTAAAAGAAAGTCATACTTCTCAGAGGTGAAAACTACTTTCTCTTCAACTCTGTACAGAGTTTTTGGAATCATTTCCAACAGGCATCTGTGTTCTTGGAACTAAAAGAAATAGCAGTTAGACCAACAGACAAAGACAGGGTGGGGGCCAGATCAGTTGGCTCACTGTAATGTAATCATCAAACACTAGGGTGCCCGCAGCTTTCAGAACCGCAGACATGCCCAGGCAGTGCTGACTTGGGCTTTCCTAGACCGCCCATCTGCAGCGTCTAGGAAAGAGATCAGAAGGCCCTGTCTGCCCAGGCAAGTGACACGGGGGCTGTCCAGTCCTCTGCGTCTTACAAAGTGAACAGAATGTCTGTGTCCTGTCCCTCTGGGCTCTGATAGGACACAGCTAGTTTGGAATGCATGGCTTTGCTTAGGCAGGTCTCTCTCAGTGATCCTGGAGAGAGGCTGTGTGCATGGGCAAAAGGATGCATTGTGGGTCACAGCTGAGATGACAGATCTCAAAAAGAAGACATAAAAGGCCCCTGAAGTCTCTCGGTGGTTGTAGAGAATGTACCTGTGGGATCTATGATCTAGTCCTGCACTGCAGAGTTGGTTGTCTGTAGAAAGTGTGAGCTAGCTATAGTCCACTCCAGCCCTGTACAACCTTACAGTCTGCAGATGATGCAAAGGGAATGTTGGTGATGCTCTCTGAGGGCCTAGTAGGTGCAGAGCAGCAGAGTGGTTGAGAACCAGAGTTCCTGGATCAGATCCAAACACTGACTGTGCTTACTGGCCATGTGACCTCAGGCCAAACAGTGGGACAGGCACTGAGCAAACCTTGTCAAGGGTGCTCTCTCTTAACTTGCAAGGCAGGGCTCAGGGGGAGGCTGGTGGCCACAGGACCGGCTGCAGAAAGAGCTAGAGGTGGAGAAAGAGAAGGACGCCATCTGAGGTTAACAAGCCCTGCAGGGCAGCATTACCTTGGACAAGTCCTGTGTCACAGTCATAGAAACTCAGGCATGAAAGGTCCCTTAGTGAGCCCTGTGTCAGCTCATGATGGGGCTGAGGAGTCAGCAGTCCCTGGCTGGAGAAGGAATTTGGCCCCAGTCACTCAGTAATTGACCTGAAAATTAAAGCCAGTGGCATTTGCCCTTCCATTGGCTAATTGAGTGTCCCTGGATGTATCATCTAACTTCTCTGTGCTTCAGTTTCCACATCGTAAAATGGAGTTAATAACAGTGCCTAGATTATTTTAAGCAAGTTAGTATATTGCATTGAATATGAGAATGTGGGATTGAGATGTTTTCTTTATCTTTTCCTTGCAACTATATTGAGGAATTATTGATGCACACTAAATTGTATGTACCGGGTACAGGTTACTGCTGTGTTATACATAATGTATTTCCTTCTATGAACATACCTTTACTATCAATGTAACATCACCCACAAAACTTTCTTTGTACCCTTTGGTAACCCCTTTCTCCCTCTACGCCCGTTCCCCAGAAAACCACTAACTAACCTGCCTTCTGTCCCTGTTAGGTTAGAATCTTATGTATGTGGGGCCATACAGTATGGTCTCCTATTTCTAGATTTCTTTTCTGCAGTATAATGTTTCTGAGATTTATCTGTGTTGTTGCATGTTTTCATAGTTCCTTTTGCTGAGCAGTGTTCTGTGGTGTGAGTGTACTCGGCTTCTCTATCCAGTCCCCTACAGCTGGGCCTTTGGGTTGTTCCCAGTTTGGGATTATTACCAATCTACCTTACATTAATTTTAAGAAATACCTTTCTTTTCTATGCCTCTGAGAAATGAAAAACACTACCAGTTAAATAATGATGCAGTGTTTTAAAAATTAATCAGAATATTTTATATTCACTGAAACAAATCTTAAAAAAATTTTTTTAGCTCACCTATCCTTTTAAACGTATAAAACCCCCAGAGCAATACACAAGCAAAACAAAATCCAGTGGTCCTAAAATAGCTTCTCACTCCGAATCCATTTCTCTGGAGTCCTTTTTGAAGTCAGTGTTACTCATGGCTGTGCCTTTGATATTGTGCTTTGTGCCTCCAAGAGCTGGTGGGGAAGCCTGGATAGGAGAGCCACGGGGAATGCAGGCTTCCGCATGGTGGCAATTATGCACTTAGCTTTCTCTGCACTCCCGCTTTGGGAATGTTGCTAAACGTGTTCACTCACTCCTCCTCCACCCCTGCCCAAGCTTCCCGGGGGTTCAAGGCGCTGCAGTATTGTCTCTGGGATTTTAACCCAAGCCTCTGACACCTTTGATGTTTGTGCACAGCAGGCAGTGCCAGCACCAATGAGGGTGTTGTAAGATGTCAGCAGTGGTTACACGCATCTCAATTTCAGAGCTGTTTGACTGTGTTTAAAAATGTGCAGCTTGAAATCATTGAAATGGATAGTAAGTCAGGGACCCCAAATAGTGCCTGTCACTTTGTAAGCACTCAGTGAAATTTAGCTTTTATTATTATTGCCATAAATATGAAGTGTCTGTTTCCTTGCTGGTTTAGGGAAGGTGGTAGTGCCTGTCTTGCAGACATGCTGGAAAGATAAAGGAAGTGGTTATTTTACCTACATAGACACAGGCATGTGCTCCAGTGCCTGGGACTTAATTGACCTTCAGCAAAGGATGTTTTAATTATTGTTTCATTCCAACATCCCAAAGCCCTTGAGCCTCGGAGCAGACAAATGCCGCAAAGGGAGCCTAAAGAGATGTACCATTCCCTGTTTAATATTCCAGCTTCCTCATTTGCACATGGGAAGCCCAGGGAGGGTCAATGCCTTGCCCAAGGGCATAGCTAATCCGAGGCAGCTGAGGCTTCTAACTTACATTTTGTCCTTCCTCTTCCAGGCCTCTATCTGAACCACGCTGTCATGGAGGGGTCCTAGGCAGATTCCCCGAGAAACTTTCACAGCCAATCCCATTTCTAGAAAGACCAACTGCTCAGGCTGATGATGGGGTCAAGATCTGAGTTCAAGGAATGGAGGCATGGCCAGGTTCCAGGGGATGGTGGCATTCTGTCTCTGCTCTTTGAGCTAAGGAGGCTCCTGATCAGCCCAGCACCTAAAAAGACTTCTTGGAAACTCGGCTCATGGGACTGGAAGGAGTGAAGCTGGGGTTTGAATGTAATCCGGAGCCTGGGTTCGGTGTGCCTGCCCGGGATGGCAGGCCAAAGGCTGTGTTGAGTCATTCCCATGTGCAAATCCATTTAATCCCTGCAAGAGCCCTGTGAGGCAGATTTTCTTGACTGGGTTCTCCCTATAGCAAAACTGCGGCTTAGAGTTAGAGAGAGAATGAGCTAAGACTAGACAGTTAAGCAGGATGGATCTGGGAATCCCACTTGGTTCTGTTGGTCCTTCCTGTAGAAGAGAGAACTTCTGTAGCCTAGAGCCCAAGTCAGGAGTGAGGATGGAGCTGTACCCGAGGCAATCAGGTATACCAGGTGCTCTGCTGTGCTGTGCAGTTAGGCTTCCAGGAAATGAAGAAATGAGCAGAATGAAGGGCCCTTCTTCCTGCCTCATCTCTCCACGAAGGCGAGCCTTATGTTCATAAGACTCCTCCTTCCAGTCTAATAGGGTTAATTAGCCCAGGGAAGTTCCATCAAAAACTATTTCTTGGAGACTGTCCAAGCATTTACTACATGTTAAATGGAGCCAAACTCAGGGCCCGCCCTGGTAGCACAGTGGGTTAAAGCACTACACTGCGAAGCTGGCCACAGCCACTTCAGGGTGAGTTCAATCTCTCCCTCTGGAGTGACCCACATGGTGCAGCAGACTTCTCCTGTCTCGCCCACTACTTCCCTCAGCAGTGTATTTCAGCCAGTCTACCTGTTCTGCTCCCCACTCTGACTGGTGAATCCTTTCACCCCTACACCTCTGGCCTGTACCCCAGTTCTGTATACATAAATAAATAAATCTTTATAAATGAATGAATGAAGCCAAACTCAAACTCAGCCCCAGGCTGACGTGATCTATTGGTGTCACAAGTGTGAAGGAGACCTGGGCTCATGTCACCAGATTTGAGTTTCAGCCTTGTCATGGGGTCCTTGGTGACCCTGGGGAAAGACTTTCTCCCTGTACCTAGTGTTCTCATTAATAAAACAAAAAGGTTGATCTGTCAGACTCCAGATATCCCCTTATTATTTACATTACTTCAGTACTTTTACATGCAGGACCTCATTAGGACAGCAGTGAAAATAATAACAGTGGCTGGCTCACATCTGTGTGCCAAAATGTGTTTTATGTTGTATCTCGTTTAATCTTAAAGGAACACTGGGAGGCAGGTCTGAATAGTAACTACCTGAAAGGTTGTTGTTGAGGGAGGGCCACGTGAGTCATCTGTGTAAAGCGCTTGAAGAACAGCTCCTGGGACACTGTGAGTGCCATTTTTCCTATTTTGTAAATGTGAAAAGTGAGCCTCAGATGGTTTAAGTACCTTACCAAAGGTCACATAGATCAAAAAAGGCAGAACATGGATTCAAACTCAGAGGCCGCCTCCGGAGCTCTGTGCTCTTGTCCTCTTGTCCTCCTCCTGAGACAAGCTGCAGGGGAAACACAGTAGAGACCAGCGGGTCACTGTGCATGTGGAGCATGCCCACCCCTCAGAAGCACCCTTCTTCCACCTTTCATGTGGGACCCTGTTGTAGAAAGACAGACTTACAGGCTGAAGTTGGTCTTTGGGGAGTTCATTGGCCGTGCCCACTCTAATTCATGATCAGATTTCAGAACTGAATCTTAAATCCCAGCAAATGATATGCAGGAGAAATAGCAGCACACATTATGGAAAGCCTGAGGGGATGGGGGGGTGAACAGGTACAGAGACATCAGGATGGAAACCCGGGAAAAAGAACAGGCCCAAGGCTGAGGTATGTGACCCCAAGAACTCAGTGGGGACAGAGTGTAAACAGACAGTGTAGACACAGAGTGTGAGCAGTGGGAAGTGAGCCACTGGTTTGTGGGAGCCCACTTTGAAGGTGAGAGGGGGATGGGAAGCAGTCTGGACCTTTCTCTCCAGCTCTCTCTCCCTCTTCTCTTATCCCCATACAAGAGAAAAGAATTTCAAGAGTGGGAGTGACTAGACCAAGAAAGTTCCTGAATGAACCAGCCCAACCAAAGTAGGGAAAACAGGGCATCTGGGGGTCGAAAGGCCAAAATGTTGAAAGACAGGTGTTTTGAGAAGGAAGGGAGGAAGTGGTTAAGAGTGAGGGAGCTTGGAAATTCCTGGTGTAAAGGCCTACTTCAGAGAACAGCCTGAGAGACCCACCCAATGCAGCTGCCCTGGCCCTGCATCTCTGGTTTATTTTCCAAAAACAAAGAGCATAAGTGGTCCCAGTTACTCTGGGAAAGGAATCTGGGGAGGACAGTGTAAGGCCTGTTGGCTTCTTTGCCTCAGTTTCCCCATCATGAATCTGGGCATATAAAACCTAACCCATAATAACAGCTAATGTCTGTTGAGCCCTATGTGTTACAGGCACGGCAGAGGTCACTTTAACCAGCTGGTTACTTGGAGCACCCCCCTTGACAGATAAGCTGACTCATACTAGTTAGGGCCCAAGCCAAGGGGACAGAGCCAGCAAGTGGCAGTGTGGGAGCCCAGGTAGCTGGCCCCAGAGCCTGAGAGTTGTAGCCATCACTCTTCAGGTGTCAAATGGTGATGGTGACGATGATAGGACATGTTGACATTACACAGACCGTAAATTCTCTCCACCAGCCACATTAACAGTCCCATTGCTCCTGAGTGCTCCCTGCCAGGCTCCACACAGCGTGCTTTCTGTGGGTTATCTCATTTGATCCCCACAACGCCCTCATGAGATTGGGACTTCTCCTAAGTTTCACCGAGAAGGAAACTCCTAACCAGGTTACATAACACACCCACAGCCATGGAAGAGGTGGGGCCTGGCTGCCAGACCAGCACCCATTCCTCAGCCTCCCCATCCCCTACCAAGCTGACTAACCATTCTCCTCATGGCCAGCCCACCTCTCTGGACTCCTGCTTCTCCAGCCTCCCTTTTCTCTTCCAGCCCCCGCTGACTGCACCCCATCGCCTCAGTATCTCCCTTGACCTTTCACATCTGCACGGCTAACCTAACACCTTGCTGGCCATCCCTAATTGCCGAGCTTGTCTCCTCGCCAAACAACACAGGTGGGGGGAGTTGCTAACTGTTCTGACTATGAATCTCAGCTCCCTGGCTAGATCCTTTACACTTGGGGGCAGAAACAGAGTTTATCCAACCTTCCGAGTTCTCATCATGCCTGGCACTGGATTGGGCTGGTGTACAGGCCGTGAAGGCTTGTTGCTTGGAGCTTAATTGAAATGAGGCTGAAAGCAGGGTTGCAGAGGGTGAAGCAGGAGGTTCTCCTCAGCTCTGCATAGGCATCACACTCTGCCTCTCTTTGCCTCTGCACCATCACTCGTCACATAAAGACAACATGTGCGGTTTTCTTTTCTGTTCCTGCATCTCCCTCAAAAGTCACCTTGTCAAAGAGGCTTCTTCTGAAACCCCCTTCACCCGACTTGATTCCACCACCCATTGTATGTTTCCTGGCTGGGTGTGTCTCCCCGTGTGAATGTAAAGGGCAGGGCCCTGACCATTTCGACTGCTTCTGTAGTTGGCGTTCATCTTAATAAGCCACTGTGTGCTGGGTGTCAGCCCTCCCAGCTTGTCAGTGGCGGCTTTCACCTCCCCAGATTTCTTAAATGAATGAGTAAAGGTATTTGGACAGAACTGAATTCCAGGCAGGAAGGTGAATTTCCAATATTGCATCGCACCTTCCAGGCGGGAAAGGCAAAGGGCTGCTTGGAAGTGGAGGCACACAGCCACCAGGAGATGGAGGCCTGCAATAGGGATTTGTGCAATCACAGCTATGGGAACTATGCGTGTGAAACACCCCGGGGTGGGAAGGACCCGCCTGCCCCTCGTGTTTAGGCCGGGAGGAGCGGTTCCGCTGAAAGTTTGGACAGTTCTTGGCTGGGAGTCTGGAGGGCTCTTTAGAAAATGACTCTGCCCAGCTGGCCCTCAGAGAGAACACAGTCCCGGTTGGGGGAGGGGGTGGTGGGGGAAAGGTGCCATAAAGAGGTTAGTGTGGGAAGGGTTTGCATTGCTGGGGAAGCACTGGGATCATGAAAGATATATTAGGCGTTCTTCAGTCCCCAGGGAATCACCACCCAGTGTTAGACTTGGCAAAAGATGCCCCCTCTCCTCTGAGCTGCTGCCTTAGAAAAGATGCCCCCATCTGAATACCTAATGTGCTCCTGGGGCCTCTCCGGTAGCCCAAAGGAAAGCACCATGGTATGGGCAGGAGGGCCAGGGCGCTGCTGTCCTGGACCTGTGTGCTCTGGGTTGGGTGATCCAGAAGAACCTACCTGTCTCCAAAGTGACACATCCGGCCGCTTTTCGCCTGTTGTGAAACATTCAGGAATGTGTGTGCTCCTTCAGAGATTTGTAATTAAGAAGAGGCAGAACTAGTTCTTGCTTGGCATCCCTCCCTCCCTCCCTCCCTCCCTCCTCACACCTCCAGCATGTAGGTCATTTGATTTCATGATGGAGGTTTTGCAGCAGCCAGGACGTGGCGTCTGGGGCTGCACCAGACTGGATTGGGGTGAAATGCTTTCTTGGAGGTGGGGGCTGGGAGTTCCAGGCAGGCCCCCAAGTTTGGCCACATTTGAAAGCAGACATCTCTTCCCAGCTCACATTCTTGGCACTAGCCCAAGGGGAAACATCACAAGCCAGAGAAGCACCCACAGTTTCCCAGGGGGGGCCGGTTTAAACAGACAGTCCTCTCTCTGGCAGGAAAAGTGAGTGTGTGCACGTGTGTGTATGTGTGTGTTTAAATCCTTGAGCAGCTAAAAGCAGTTTTTCTTCATCCTGATTCTCTGAATGACACATCCCTGCACACTGAATAATTCATCTCCCTCTTGGCATTTGTTCTCGAGAGAATCTTGCTGTCCAGATTTCTTGTAAGTTGCATAGTCTTCCAATAGAAGTGTTTCTTTTTCCCATGAAATAGCTCTGGAAGTCAGGAGATCAGCCCTTTGGGTCGTTCTCTCCGACGGCACCCTGAATATCAAGCCCAAAGCCTTCCTTTCTCTTCCCGCTTGCTCTCTCCTTTGAACTTTGAGTCCCCTTGAGTCTCCTCTTTATCCATGTGGGGCACACAGTCTGTGCTCACAGCAAGTGCCAGAATGCCAGCCCTAGTGGGCTAGCCACATGTTGATCATATTGCTGATATTTGTAGTTAACCTTTCATTCCGTTCTGGTTTCTCAGTATCTAAGACTGGAACAATCTGTGGAGTTAATGTTTTTCTGGAAAACTGGCACATATTTTGGTGTTTGATTCCTTCCTCAGAGCGAGAGCTCAGTGAATGGCTTGCGTTGATGACTTTGATGGCTGGGAAACATTCAGTTGCCTTTTTATTAAGCAGCTCTGGGTTATCCAAGAGCATTGACTATCTTCTTGCCAAGTCATAGAGCCCTGAAGGCGCAGCCTGCTATGCTCCAGTGCCTTTTACCTGCTCAGGTTCCCTCCAGCTCTCCAGCCCCAAGCCAGCTTCATCACCTATCTCTGGCATCGCTTACTCTGACTTCCAGATTGTTCCGGGGCTCATATGGTCTTATTAATTTTTTTTTTTAACAAAGTTCAAATTTTGGAGTCAGGCGCTGGGGCTTCATGTTGTACTTCTAGTGTGACTAACTACATGATGTTGAATGTGTATTCGCATTTGTGAAATGGAATAAGAGCAACTGCTACCCAGCCAGAGAATATCTCTCTATGTGTGTGGTTATCTAGACCTAGATTTAACCATTATTAAATAATTTAATTACAGCTGATATTTGACCATTAAAAAGAAATAGGAAAAAGGAAAAAAAATATTTTTTGTATCCAGATAACATTTTAAAAGATTTATTTTATTTATTTATGCATAAAAGAACTGGGGTATAGACCAGAGGTGCATGGTGGGTGGTAAGAGGATTCACCAGAGACAGAATGGAGAACAGAATAGGCAGATCGACAAAGTACACTGCTGAGGGGAGCAGAGGAAGAGACAGGAGAGGTCTCTGCGCCATGTGGGTCACCTCCCTGGCCAGGGGGTGAACTCATGTTGTAGTGGCTGCTGAGACTTAACCCCTTGTTCCACCAGGAAGGCCCTCCAGATAAGATTTTAATACATGTCTTCCCAGTATCTCATCTACACACAAAGATAAACAAAATATTGTACTATGACTGTATCTTGTTCTCTTTCACCAAAGTTTTTCATAGTGTAATTTTAAAAAAAGATTTATTGATTTATGCATGCAGGGGTGGTGAGAGGACTCACCAGAGACAAGAGTGGGGAGCAGAACAGACTAACTGATGAAGTTGAGGGGGGGAGTGGGCGAGACAGGAGAGGTCTGCTGCGCCATGTGGGTCACCTCTGGGGCTGGGGATTGAACTCACACTGAAGCAGCTGCAGCCAGCTTGCAGTGCTGCACTTTAACCCATTGTGCCACCAGGGAGGGCCCTCATAATGTAATTTTTTACTGGTTTATTTCTTAGCTCATCTTCAACGTTAGCTAGCAAATTATATGACACTACATCATTATTTTTGGCTTCAACATATTTATTGTGCTATTTATTGTGCTATTCACCCACTGCACAAATAGTTACTGAGCATCAATTATAGGGGAAATAGGATTCCTCTACTTAGATGCACCATTAATGACATGTTTTACTTTGGAAGAGATTTGGAGAGGGAGAGATTTAGAAAGGTGGTGATCTGCACATAGGTTTTGGAGATGCTCTTAAGAAAGGATTTATCTCCTTGGTTTTCTGGGTTGAAAACTGTATAGTATGATTCCTATTATCCCAGTTAGGCTGGCAAGCAGGTGGGTCTTCTCGGAGAACAGTTCAGGGAAAGAAATGAACTGGAAGGAGAGGTTGGCAAAAGCCTCCAAGAGATTAGTCTATCCTCAGAAATAGGTTGATTTCCCCTGCAAGAGTACAGGTTTCCCCTATAATTCGAAAGTAGGTTTTTCTATATAGGATGATTTGATAGGTTATTTTTTAGGTCTGGGGATACTGTTTATATGAATTTTTTCCCCTTAGCCTTCTCAGGCTCAAAAAAATAACTTACCAAATCATTCCTAATAGGAATGTTCTACTTTCAGATAGCAGGAGAAACCTGTAGGTATGTTTTTCTTCAGTGATCCTTTTGCAGATTTGTTGGATAAAATGATATTAGAGGAACTTTGACTCTGAGTTGCTGGTTTTCATTCTTGTAAGGAAGCAGGAGCAACCCATTTAGAAAGTTTGAGGAGGCAGAAGAGCAGAGGTTTGTATGTAGCCTTTTACTTCTGAAGTCTGAGTAGCTTGTGGGGGGTAATGGTCAAATGGGATAAAGGCAGCTTTGTAGAAACTTTACCCACACTGGCACAGGAGCTCCTGAATGAGGAACATTCTGAGCCAAAGAAATCACCTGTGTCTTCCCCAGTTTGATTCCATTTACCCCAAGGCTTGTGGTTTTCCATGGAATTCAGACAATGCAGTGAAGTCATCAACTTTCAAGAGAACCTCTTCACTAGCAGCAGGGACTGTAAAGACAGATTGCCTTTCTTGAAATCCCAGCTTTGAAAGTGTCCTTTTTCTTGGCCTGGGTTTCCCCTCCTGGGAAATGGAGACATTAATAACTAATGCTTTACAAACACTCCTTTACATGAGGATCTGTGCTGAATTTCTTACAAACATGATCTTATTTAAGCTAACCACCAACCTGCAGCACTATCCCCTTTACAGATAAAAATACTGAGGCTCAGAGACGTTAAGTAAATTGTCAAACTCACACAGTGAAAAAGTGATGCCATTGAACTACTGGATAAAGTGTTGTGTCTAGTACATGCCATATATACCTCTGGCTTCATTGTCCCCCATCATACAGAAGTAGATTCCTTATTAGCAAAAGCTTTGGAGTTACCTTTTCATTTAGTCAGTAAGTATTATTCACAACATACGAGACCCTGACCCTGGACATACTGTGCAACCTAAACTAAATTAGTTCTGTCTACCGGAGGTTTGTTTGGTGTTTGTTTTTTCCCCATATATTTTACTTTAAGTTTGATTTGGAGTGGAACTAAGAGGGAAGAGAGGGAATAGTTTCCTGTGTCTTATAGAGCAGCTCAGATCAGGCTCCTAGATACCACTCAGGTGTCTTTTATCCTGTCCCATTGTTCCTTGGCTTGCCAACCTCTAGAATAAATAATTGCCTCCTGGGCTTCCAGAATTGAGTGCAGGTAGGGAGCAGAGAGGACTAGAGTGTTACAATAGATAACTGGGCAGGGCAGCAATGGGGAGAAATCGAAGGCCTCGCTGGAGGGCCCACTGAGGCTAACCATTCTGTGTCTCAATTTCTGGCCCCCTGCACACTGACTAAAATACCTGACAAATATTCTGCGTTATTTTCCAACCTGAACAAACCACTGTACATTCTGTTGGGTGATTTGTCTCTCTGAATTACCCACCGAAGACTGGGAGATCACCATGCTTCTCCCTGCTGCAGAGTGGAGACTTAGAGAGTGGTGACTGCTAAAATATCATTTTGACCTGGATTGCCTAGGAAAGGACAGCAATGGCTGGTACAGGCATTTGGGAACTGGCTCAAGAGGCAAATAAGTGCTGTTTCGGCCAAACTCATGGGGATGGAACATCTGCTATTGTAGATGCTGCAGAGAGTCAGCTTTCCAGAGGGGAAGCGGACATGACAAGCATGGGATAGAGCCAGGATGACGATTAGGGATGGGATGGGCCAGTGAGGTGAATGTGAAGAAGCCAGAGTGGCTGGACACATGGTCAGAAGGAAGAAAACTGACCACCGAACCCTTTCCCACCCCCCCCCCAGTTGCAGAGATGCAGAAACAGAGGCCCCGAGAAAGAAGGTGACTTGCTTGAATCCCTCCCAGGTTAGGAGCAAGTTGAGAGTGGATCTCAGAGTCCCTGCCTCCCCGCGGGTGATCTGGTCCTGCTGCTTTGGCCATGTGTCCACCTTCCCAGACAACAAGGATGGCAGAGCTTGTTTCACTGACCAAAGCTTCTGAATCATGGAGCTACCCGGGAGGAGCAGGGAGGTCATCAGAAGCAGGGGCTTGGAGACCACAGGTGATGGAGTCTTTTTCTCCTCTTCCTTGCCAGGTACACCAAACCGCTCACCTTTGCTGACTGCATTAGTGATGAGTTGCCGCTAGGATGGGAAGAGGCGTATGACCCACAGGTTGGAGATTACTTCATAGACCACAACACCAGTAAGTTCTTGGCCCTCCCTCACCTGTCCTCTCTCTCTCTCCTCTTCCCTTCCTCTCCCTCCACACCCACCCCAAGTCTGGAAGAACTACCAACAGATGCTCTTGATGCCAGATTGTGTTTCATTTTACATAATGTTAGCTAGAGATGTCAGTGTCGATATAGATAGATAATGTATGCTGTTTTAAATCACAATTTAGAAGGACTTTAAATAGAATCTAAGACTCCAACTCTTGCAACCCATCCCCGGTCTTATCGAGGCAAGTACAGTTAATGATGTCTTGTGTGTCATTCCAGGAAGTTCCTAGTCATGTGTGTGTATTTGCAGAGATGCACATATTCTTTTTTGACATGTCGATTTCTGTGCATGCAGATGTTTTTCATGAAAAGTAGATGTGTTCCTGTCGTTCCCAGCCAATTTTGGAGCAGCCGGAGCCCCAGGCAGTCCCCAGGAGCCACGAGCACATGCTTATAGAGAACTGACTGAATGTATGTGTCGCGAGCTCATTGTAGCAGCAGCCCTCCCTCCCTTTGTCCCTTGACGTGGGTGTCCTGATCCAGGAGGAAGACTCCTCATATCTATCTTAGTCTCTGGGGCTACAGTGGACGATGTGTTGGGAAAGGAGGGAGAAGCATGTCAGCTGGCAGGGAGAGGAATCCAGCTCGTAGCCACTGGCTGGGAAGAGAACATATGTGTGTGGGCCTCATCCTTTGTGCTCCTCTTGGCCAGCACTATTCCTGTCCTCTGAACTTTGCTGCCGCATTTGTCCAGGTTTACAGAGGAAAGAGGATTATTCTGTCTCATGCCCTACTGTCCCGAACTGTAGGATTCCCTGTATCCTATCAGACAAACAGAGAATGGAATGACATGGGCTGTGCCTGGCAACGCCTGAAGGGTGAAACAGGCCCCCATTCCCTAGCAGCTACTGAGCATGGACTCTGTGTCGTGTGCTGTGCGAGGTACTTGACAGACGTCATCTCCACTCAATCTTCCCAGCTGCCCTCTGGGATGTTAAGATGATCATCCTCAGCTTATAAATGGATTTAGAGGTAGTAATTGACTACTCACACTCGACACTAAAACACGGCAGAGCTGGACTTTGAACAGCACAGGGAAGCCAAATTTTGCTTCTCTGTCTGCTTTGAGTAGACAGTAGCGCTTGTCTATACTGAGTTTCAGTAGCACCTGGCCATAGCTCTGTGCCTCACAGCCCTCAGGAGTTGCCCCTTTACTGTTACTGCACGTTCTTCTTGAGCAGGAATTCATACCCCTTGTCCCAGGCCTTATTCCTGTAAGGTACATAGTAGGTGTGCACTTTGCTGAAAGGGAAGGGTCTATGTGCAGCAATGCCAGGATCAGAGCATGAATGAGCACACTGTTGTTGGCACCAAAGTGTAGAGGAGTTTCTTTGAGACAGCTAATGGCATTAATTGCATTGTTGGGGGTAGCAGAGGTTTTTATTAGCACTCATGATTGCATACTGGATAATGAGAAGTAAATATGCCTAATTGAGTGTGTATGGGGAATGAGGTTAATGCTTGGAGGGCTGCATGGCTTGCTGGGTTAAACACTGATGTACAGGAGCCCTAATCAGTCCTTTCCTGTTTCTAATTGCTGAGTGCATCCCCCTCATTAAAATCGGATAACAGAGTAAGATTTTAAGGTGCTTCTGGGAGTTGTTGGAGAGCTGGAAGGGAGGAGTAGCAAGCAGTAGGAGAGTATTCCTGAGGGGATGATGGCAGAAATAGGGCGTAGGGGAAGGGTGAGTAAATGGGAACCACAGCAGTAATCCATCTGGTAATTTTGCCAGCTGTCAGGTTCCTGGTTTCATTTTGGTTCAGAGGTGCTCTCAGTAGATGGAGGTACCCGCCTCTGTATATAGAGCCAGGGAGAGAAAGGCAGTTTGACAATAACCACTGAGACCCAAGCATTTGGAGTCATGAACCCAGACAGATCCTGTGTGTGTATTATTCATCGACTAAAGTTATTCTCGTAAAAGTTATAGACACAATGTAATTAAACAATGACTTGAATCCACCATCCAAAAGATTCATGTAGCAAATACTTATTGACCACTGACTATGTGTCAGACTCTATTCTAAAAGCTTTGGATGTGTGAGAGAGCGAGAGGCAGAGATCTTTATCCTTACAGAACTTTCGTTTAGACAACAGCAAAAGAAAATATACAGAGTAAATGAACAGATTGTATGGATTAGAAAATTTTCAGCGTTGTTGGAGAAAGGAGAAAGCAAAGTGGGATTATGGTATACTTAAGGAAGAAGATGTGGTTGAGAACCTCAGATTTGAGTGCAGGACATTTCAAGTAGAGAAGCTAGAAAGAACTAAGACTGTGAGGTTTGATTGAAGCTAGGGGGCTGGTGTGTGTATAGAAGGGTGAGTAGGGAGACAGGGAGAACGTGGGGCCAGAGAGTAGCAGGGCACAAAAAGGATAGTGGGCTCTCTCCCTGGCTTTTGCTCCATGAGAAGTGGGAGTCACCAGAGGGTTTTTAGCAGATGTGTGATATAATCAACTCTATCTCTTAAAAGAGTGACTATGGCTGTTGTGCTGAGAATAGGTCTTAATATGGGACAAGGACAGAAACAGTGAGAGTTGTGAGAAACAATGAAATAGTCCAGAAGATTGAAGACAGCGCCCCAGACTAGGCAGTAGGGATGGAGGTAATGTGGATGCTGGCTCAGCCCATAAGGCGTGCTGATGGAACACGTGTGGGCGAGAAAGAGAGAGAAGAGTTTGATCCTGTTGCTCCCGAGTAACTGGTGGGATGGCGCTGCCCTCAACTGGGTGGAGAAAACTACAAGAGAGTGAGCTTAGGGAGGACGAACAAGAGTATCTGTACATGTCAACATGTCAAGTCTGTGTGCCTGTTACACAACTAGGAGAAGCTGCTGCAGGTCAGTTTGACAGGGGAATCTGGAGTTTGGGAATGAGAACTGGGCTTTGGATTGTTTTGGGGATTGTTGGCATAAAGGTAGCATGCAAGGGGGTGAAGCTGGACTAAGAGAAGAGGACTCGGGAATGAGGCATGGTGTCCCCAGACAGTAAGGGAGGGAGGGGAAGAGGAAAACCAGATGTGACTCTGAGGAGTGATTTGAGAAGTGGCAGAAAACCTGAGGTGTCTGAGCGGACTGTGTCAAGGGAAGGGTTGTCAGATACTTCTGACAGATCGAACATGAAGAGGGCTAACTGATGGCCAGGGCGACACCAGTGACCCTGACCTTGGAGGGCAATTTTGGACAAGGATTGGAGACAAAAGCCTGACAATAGTGAGTCTGAAAGAAAATAACAGGATGAAATCGGAAGGGTGATGTAAATCAAAATACAATGACCAAAAATGAAGTCTTTCCAAATATATAATATAACCTGTTTTCAACATCTCACACAAGTGTTCAGCATTCCCACTGACAATTTCCATCCATCAAAATCCAACTAGTGACCAAGTTATGTGCTTTGTTATTTTCTCTACATGCCATATCGTGAATGTTTGAGAGACGTTACATCACATAGATGTATCAATATATTTTACCACATAAAGCAAATGTAACCTAATGCCTTTATTCCTATTAGACTCTTTCCCTTTATATATTAGTATAGATAACTAGGAGTAAGAACTTCCATCACATTGCTTTTTTGCTTATGTAATAATTTTCCAAAGATACATTTCCATACATAGGATTACAAAAGTGAAAGGTCATGGGTACTTTTGAGCTTCTGGTCCAGATTCCTACATTGATGAGTATTTCTGAAAGATTCTGTCCCTCCACCTACCCACCCATCCATCCATTGTCAAGAGATAAGGGCATTCTTTTTTCCTAACACCCTCATCAGGATGGGCTATTCCATTTCTTTCATTTTTGATGAAATCATCCTAGGTTTAAACTGTTACATTTTCACTCACATTCCTTTGCATAGTAACAAGATGAATTGTTCTCCAGATGTTCTGCTATTTTTAAGACACTGGTTGTTGTTGAAGCCCTTGGAGAATAGAGTAGTGTTAGCCATGTGAGTGGGTAGGTGTGTGGTGTAGAGGAGGTGGGCTGTGGAATGCACGAAGAGCTCATGAGTGTGGTGAATATGTGTAAACACATGTGGAATGTGTTTTTAGATAGAAGTTTGAGCATGAGGGAGAAGGAAGATTTCTCAACCATGGCCATTCTCAGCTGTACATTTGTTGGAAAAAGCTGCCTTTTGGGAAGGGTGACCTGAGGAAGAAATTATTGGAGGAATAATGTTTTAGCCAGCTAAGTTTGTAACCTACTGAAGAATTAAACATTACCTATATGTAGCTTTTAATAAAAACGAAAGAGTAACAATGGCTGACCACATGATCTGTAAGACCCTGTCCAAGCATAAAGTCATCTATTCCGGAGGGTAGTGTCAGCCGAAGTGGGGTGCTGGAGGAGGAGCCTCTCAGAGTGAGACTGTTTAGAACCAATGGCAGTTGATACCACTCCTTAGACCCGCCCAAGTTTCTCTTAAAATCCCAGTGCCACCCACAAGGGGCCTTCTCAGCAGTTCCATCTATAACTGGTATCTACATGGAATGGAAGTGCACGTCCAGTTCTACCACTGCCTCACACCCTATGCCCCCAAAATGCAAAATGATCCATAGACTTTAATATAAAAGGTAAAACTAGAACATATGTAAATGAAAACTTGTAAGATTTTAGGTGGAGCCAAGATTTTTTAAACTAGACACAAAAAGCACTAACCCTAAAAGTAAAATTAATTGGGCTGCATTGTATTAAAACCTCCATTCATCAAAAGACACTAGTAAGAAATAGACATGTATTAAGTAGATAGTATTGTGATAAACAGCTGGACCTACATCAAATTAAAAACTTTGTGTACAGTAGAAGAGAGATTAACCAAAACAAGGAAACAACCAATGATTGGGAGAAATTTTTTTTTTAAAGATTTATTTATTTGTGCATATAGAACAGGGTACAGACCAGAGGCTCAGGGGCGGCGAGAGGCTTCACCAGAGACAGAGTGGGGAGCAGAATAGGCAGATCGACAAAGTACACTGCTAAGGGGAGCAGCAGGCGGGTCAGGAGAGGTCTGCCACGCCATGTGGTCACCTCCGGGGCAGGCGGGGATCGAACTCATGCAGA
>NW_004567109.1:55528077-55585383 GCF_000260355.1 Condylura cristata
CGCACCAGCGAGGGCCGATTGGGAGAAAATTTTTGTACACAATAATAATGATAAGGGGCTGATCACAAAGATCTAAAAAGAGCTGATGAAATTCAACAGAGTAAACAACATAGTCAAAAAATGGGCAGAAGAAGTAAAAAAAACACCTTTCCAATGAGGAAATGCATATGGCCTATAGGCATCAATAGAATATTACTCAGCAATCAAAAAAGATAAACTTATGCCATTCCCAGCAACATGGATGGAGCTGGAAAGGATTATGCTCAATGAAATAAGCCAGAAAGAAAAAGAAAAATACTGGTCTCACTCTTAGGAAAAATATAGAGGATCAAACTAAGGGATGGAGAGGGGGGGAGTAATTATAATAAAGTAAATATCAAAATGAATAGGCAACTATAAACCAGAGACTCTGCAGTGGGGAAGAGGAGAGTAGGATCAAAATAGAGGTGGGAAGAGCACAAGGGACTGTGGTGATAGTGCAAAGGTGAGTTGGTGTTGGGAATTTCAAGGGGATTATAAACGAGATGAAAAAATGACTTTAAAATATATAATAAAAATAAATAATAGTAGATAAAGTTTGCAATATGTGTATGTGACAAAAGACTATACTAGAATTGATGCTGAACTCTAACTTACTAATAAGGCACCCAGCAAAGCAATGAAAAACACTAGCAAAAGATTTAAATAGATCCTTGACTAAAAAAGACATACACTGGCCAATAAACACACAAAAGTGTGATTTACATCTTTAGTAGTTAGGGAAATGCACATTAAAGCACAACTAGAGGGCCCTCTCTGCTGGTGCAGCGGGTTAAAGCACAGCACTAAGAAGCTTAAGCCACTTCTGCATGAGTTCGATTCCCGCCTGCCCCGGAGGAGACCACATGGCGTGGCAGACCTCTCCTGACCCGCCCGCTGTTCCCCTCAGCAGTGTACTTCGTTGATCTGCCTGTTCTGCTCCCCACTCTGTCCCTGATGAATCCTCTCACCCTCCGCATCTCTGGTCTGTACCCCAGTTCTGTATGAATAAATCAATAAATCTTTAAAAAACAAAAAATACACAACTAGAAGGTTTCCCTGTTGGCCCAAGAGTTGTCTCAGCACTATTACCACCATGGCCTGAGTTGTAAGTTCCATCCCTGCTAGGGAGCTGACCCACAGGGCACAGCAGACCTCTCCTATCTCACCTGCTGCTCCCCTCAGCAGTGTGTTTAGTTCAGTAGATCACTCCCCACTCAGTCTCTGGTGAATCTTCTCACCTCCTGTGCACCTCTGGCCTAAACTCCAGTTTTACACAAAAAATAAATAAAAGAATAAAACTATAGCAAAATATCAACATACCTGCTATGATAACTAAAATGAAATAAAGGGCTGCCAACATGTCATTGCCTGGCATGTGGAGGAACTCCTGGGGAGAATGTAAACAGGTGCAGCCACTGTGGGCAAATAGTTTGCTTGTTTCTTCAAAATTCAGCATCTACTTTCCATACAACCCAGCCATTTCTCCCTCCTCACCTCCCCCCGCCCCCTGCCCCCTGCCCCGGTCCTTTTACCTAAGAGAAACGCAAATGTATCCACACACAGACTTGCACATGCATGATTGTCACAGCTTTATTCCTAATAGGCCCAAACGGGGAACAGTCTGAAGGTTCATACAAAAAGTATATTGCATTATATTCATATAGAAGAATATTATTCAGCAGTAGCAAGAGACAGACAACTAATACAACAGAAATGAGCCTCAAAAGCTGTGTGCTGAGGCAAAGATGTGAACCCAAAGAGCACATTCTGTATGATTGTGCATGATCCCATTTTGATAAGAAGTTTTAAAATAGCACCAGAAAGGAGGAAGTGAGTGAGGTGACTGACTGGGAAAGGGGTCTGGGGACCCCGGGATAAAGGCAGTGTTTCACATGTCGATTTACATTTATGGTCCATGAACATACCAGTACTCACTGAGCTCCACACTTTAAGTGCCTGCGTTAACCGTATTGAAATTACGCCTTAAAGAACTAGATATAAGTAATATCTTGATGCCCACTCCATACCAGAGGCCAATCAAATGAAAAGCTCCTGGATAGCGATTCTCCCACGAGGCTAGACTGAGACCAGGGCTCTGCTGTGGGTTTGTGAGCTGTGTTTTTGTCTCTGCATCCCTCTATCCATCTTGGTTTATACCACAAAAGAGGCCAGCCAGAAAAATGATAGCCAAACCACCTGGCTTGGTCACACCTTCCATTAATATACTTTTATATTCCAATGAGCAGGGCCCCAACCTATGAGTGCCCTTCCCAGAGTAAGCCAGAGCCCCTAGGTGCCCAAGTGTGCCCCAAGGGCATCCATCAAAGGCTAACATTTCAGCAGGTGGTTCTACCTGGAGCTCAGCATCTCACCTGACCACTTTGTCCTAGTCATTACTTTTTTTTTTTTTATGCATACAGAACTGGGGTTCAGACCAGAGGTGCAGGGGGCTGTGAGAGGATTCACCAGAGACAGAGTGGGGAGCAGAACAGACAGGTCGACAAGTACACTGCTGAGGGGAGCAGTGGGCGGGTCAGGAGAGGTCTGCCGGGACATGTGGTCACCTCCGGAGCTGGGATAGAGCTCGTACTGAAGCAGCTGGGGCCAGCTTTGCAGTGCTGTGCTCTTACCCGCCGTGCCACCAGGGAGGGCCGGCATTACTTCTTAAACAATGGCTCTCCTCTTTGGTGACACACTGAAATTGTTTGGGGAGCTTTTCAAATCACCATTGCCTCATTCCCACCCCCAGAGATTCCCACTTCGTTGATCCAGGAGTGGGGCTTGAGAATCAGAATTTTAAAAATCCCCCAGATGATTTTAACGTGTAGCCAAGGTCTCGGCCACTTCTGCAAGGCAGGCGCCTGGGCAGGTTTTGGAAGCTTTGGAAGCCTGGCTCCCACTCCTAGAAATTCTGATCCAAGTGTTTTTGCACCAGGTTCAGACTTTTTATGGTTTTGGTTTTTGAAGCTCTTCAACTGATTCTAATGCACTGCCAGGCCTCAAAATACTGTTATCCACTATTTTGCTGAGAATCTGAACAGTCACTCAAAACCATGGCAAAAGAAAAAAATTGCTACAACCTTTTGGGCAATCATTTGTTTAGTATCTATTAAAGTTTAAAATAGTTATACCCTCTGACCTGGTCATTTCTTAAGAAATCTCACCTACAGGATTTAATAGCACAATTTCATAAAAGTGGGTTTTTAAGAATCCACCCTAGTGGTCTGGTTACATAAGCCCTAATTCTACATTGTGGTATGTTATTCAGCCTCTGAAAAGACTGTGGAAAGTTAAATATAGAAATAATACAAGCAATAATAAAACTGAAGAAAAACATGAAAGATTAGCTAGTGCTGTATGCCTCTAAAGAGGGATGAACGTGGTCGGTCATTTGGAAACGAGAGCCCATTGAGACTAACGTAGAAGACCTTGTGCCACGTTGCATTAAAAACAAGCTTGAGCAGAGAGACATGTGTCTCCAAAGAGATTTGTTTATCATCATCGGGCCTTAGCTGTTAGTAGAGGAGACTCCTAATAGTACTTGTCTCTGAGGGATCAGATTGACTGGCGAAAGGAAAGCTCTCGCTTCTTGTGTTATACATTCGCACTGGTGGAATTGTGAGGTTTTTTCCTTTTTATATTTTCAGCATTTCAAATCTTCACATTTTTTAAAATTGCAAACTTTACAAAGTCCCTCTGTTATTGGTCAGGGAGAGAGGGGCATCCCTGAACCCCCAGACCTGCCTGCTCTAAATAAGTTCTGCCATCCACTGCGTCAAGACAAAACATATAAGATCTTTAATGGAAAGGAACTTTAATACAATCTATGTGCAACACAGAAAAGACAAAGAATATAGTTTTAAATCAGACATCCAAAGTTACCCATCCCCTCGTGGGTTAAAGTTTACCCAAAAGGGATTGACCCAAAGCAAGGCCTAAAAGCCAGACACAAGACTACAGCTCCTTCTTGCCGGGACCCATAGAAAAGGGTCAGAAATGGCCAGACAAGTCTGGGAGGAAAAGAGCAAAATCAAATCAAGATAAATGCTGCCATAGTCAACCTCTCCACTGGTCTCTTAGCCACATCTGTTTTACCTCCAACCTGGCCATGACAGCCAAGTTTCTTTCTGTGGGCCTGTGTCAGCAAGAAGTGTGTGACTGCCCACCTTCCCTCCCCAAGAGGACTCCCTGACCTGAGGTGGGAACCAGCTTTATGAACTCTCTCCTCCCCTTTGTCTTCTTTCCTTGTCAGTGTTCCTTCTTCTTGCATGGTTGACACCTTGCAAAGCTTTCCTTATGGGAAGCAATCTTGTGACCCCTGCCTACAATCTTCTGACCTCCTTTTGTTCCTCAGAAAAAGGGAGGGGGAAGAGCTTGAAGAATTGCTGTTCACAGCCCATTCAGACTCTGGTCTTAGGGAACAGCTTGGTTTTACTCTCACCATCATTTGTTTGCTTTACCTGGGCTGAATAGCTTTACAGCTTCCTGAGAATCTGTGACTCTGGGCCCATTATCCCCTTTACTAATTACAGAAGTAGACTGAGAGGTCAACAGCCTTCTATGTAGGGCGGGGTCATTGGCAGAAATGAGGGCTTAGCCCTGCTGCCCCTGTGATCCATCCTGTCTCTTCTTGCTTTCACTGGGGATGCTCTTTCTGGCCTTTTCAGGAGGAATGAGAGCTAAAAGGCCAAGCTCTGAATTCTTCAGGAACCAGTCACATGACAGTAATGAGACAGATGAAGTATTCCCAGATGGGATGCTGGGTTTGTGGTGAAGGGAGGACCCAAGGTGTCCAGATCTTCTGAATGATCAAGAGGAACCGGAAATCAGGATTTTAATACACAAAGCTCCTGTTTTTACAACCAGTGATTGATTTAACATTAATTAAATAATTCTTTGAGCTAAGTTAAACCTGCAGATGCAGGCTGAATTTAGCAGTACGGTAGTACAACTTCTAGTGGGCCAGTGACCCCAGCACCCTCCCACTACCTGGAAATGACTGAGGAGTGGAGAGTCAGTGGTATTGATTTTGTGACATTGTTTTGGTTTCTGCCTTGTCTGGTCAGTTGTCAGATGTTCTCTTTGACCTTTTTTCTCCCAAATTATTGTACACATAATTTTTTTCTTTACATAGGAGAACTGGAGTGTAGGTTAGGGGTACATAGGGTGAGAGGATTCACCAGAGACAGAGTGGGGAGCAGAACAGGCAGATCAATGAAGTACACTGCGGAGGGAAGCAGCAGGTGAGGCAGGAGAAGTCTACTGGGCCAATTGGGCCACCTCCCTGGCAGGGGATCTAACTCAGGTGGTAAAGGTGATGGTGCCGAGACTTAACCCCTGACCCACCAGGAAGGCCCTGTACACATAATTTTTAAAAATTGAAAAGAAAGTGCCTCTCCCTTGTGATGCAGTGTGTTAAAGTGAAGGTAACCTCTGCCACCTCAATACGAGTTTGATCCCCACCCTGGAGCTGATCCACATGGCGCAGCAGACCTCTCCTGACCTGCCTTCTGCTCCCCTCAGCAGTGTACTTCGTCAATCTGCCTGTTCTGCAACTCACTCTGTCTCTGGTGAATCTTCTCACTGCCCCTGCACCTGTGGCCTGTACCCCAGTTCTGTATATATAAATAAATAAATCTTTTTAAAAACCTAAAAAGAATGAAGAAAAAGTATCCTGCCACCAAGAGACATCTGCTACTGCTACTGGGCTAAGTTTCCTCCACATCTCTTTGAGACTACACAGACTGATTCTGATCCATATAAAATTATCTATGCAGTTTTGTACCTTGCATTTTCTCTCCATTTTTTTTTTAAAGATTTATTTATTTGTACATACAGAACTGGGGTACAGGCCAGAGGCTCAGGGGCGGTGAGAGGCTTCACCAGAGACAGAGTGGGGAGCAGAACAGGCAGATCAACGAAGTACACTGCTGAGGGGAGCAGGGGGCGGGTCAGGAGAGGTCTGCCGTGCCAGGCGGCAGGCGGGAATCGAACTCATGCGGAAGTGGCTTTAGCTTCTCAGTGCAGTGCTTTAACCCTCTGCGCCACCAGGGAGGGCCTCTCTCCATTTTTTTTTTATTGTAAACATCTTTCTATTCATTTTTCTTCAAGGGAATTATTTTCAATGTCCATATTGATGTTATTTAAAGCATAATTATTTTTTATGCTACTTTCTGTGTGGCCTTCAGCAATTTACTTAACTTCTCTGTTTATCAGTTTTCTCTTTTGTAGAAAGGGTTAACAGTAGAATCTCCTTTGCATAGGTAGTGTAAGGATTGAAGAAGTAAACAGCCATAAAGTACTTGGTGCTTGGCATAGAACAGTCATTAAAGAAATGCTTGCTATTTGTATTCATTATTATCGTGGTTTGTACAAATACATCTTTGTCTGGATTTATAATTATTTTTTATGCCATATTACTGTGTGAGAATTATTGGTCAAGGATATTAAGATTTAAGGCTCTCAATTTGCACAGAGAGCCCTCTAGTAAGGCTGTCTAATTTACCTTTCTAGCAATGAATGGAATGCCTGTTTCTTCATACCCTCCAAAATATTAGTTATTCTACTTTATTCACCAAAACAGATGCCCTTGAGCCTCTCTCTAGATTGGAGCTCATAACTAGGCCTTCTCCTGTCCATTCTCATACATACTTTATTTATTTATTTATTTATTTATTTATTTATTTATTTATTTATTTATTTATTCATTCATTCATTCATTCATTCATTCATTCATTCATTCATACAGAACTGGGGTACAGGCCAGAGATGCGGAGGGTGAGAGGCTTTACCAGAGACAGAGTGGGGAGCAGAACAGGCAGATCGACGAAGTACACTGCTGAGGGGAGCAGCGGGTGGGTCAGGAGAGGTCTGGCTCGCCATGTGGCTCTTCTCCGGGGCAGGCAGGGATCGAACTCATGCGGAAGTGGCTTACGCTTCTTAGTGCAGTGCTTTAACCCGCTGCGCCACCAGGAAGGACCCATTCTCATACATATTGATACACTGATTTGGTATTTAAAAATAGGTCCCAGCCTACTTGTGTTTGTTAGCCCCATCCACATGAGGAGTCTCTTTTTTCAATAGTAAATTTGACTCATTCCCATTTACTGTGGCTTGCTGTTCATTGTGTTTTTGTTTCCTGGTAGTACATTCCTCTGACCAGATAGATACATGCGATGTGCTGACCCAGGGTCTCTGTGGTCTGTTCCAGAAACCACCCAGATCGAGGACCCCCGGGTTCAATGGCGGCGAGAGCAGGAGCACATGCTGAAGGACTACCTGGTGGTGGCCCAGGAGGCCCTGAGTGCACAAAAGGAGATCTACCAGGTGAAGCAGCAGCGCCTGGAGCTGGCCCAGCAGGAGTACCAGCAGCTGCATGCCGTCTGGGAGCACAAACTGGGCTCCCAGGTCAGCTGTGAGTACCTCCCACCACCAGCGCCCCCACCACGCAGTGGCCTGGAGGAGAAGGGGCCACACGGAGTCCTGCCTCTCAGGGCTTCTCACAATGTCTCTCTTCCTCCAGCCCCACTCACTGCTCTTGCAAACCTCCATCCTCTCTTCTGCTCTTCCTGCTCCTCATGCTTTGTGGTGGTTTATGTGCCATTCGCTTCCCTTTCATTAATTCATGCTTTTCTCAGAATGCCAGTTGGGTGACGTAGCTTCTTGTTGAAAACCCTCCAGGGGCTGTGGTGGAGTCAGGGGTTGGGGAACACTATTGCAGGGTATGGGGTTTCAGATTGTGGGTATGGAACTTGTGGAGATGGGTGATGGTGATGGCTGCCTACGTGCGCTTAGAGCCCCTGAACACGATGCTGACAAATGATTGAAATGGTCGGTGTTATATGCTGTGTGTTTTATCACAGTTAAAATCTTCTCTGTCTCTTCCCCTCTTCCCATGGTCTGCACAGCCCAGGGCTCTGCCTCATTTCATGCTCTCATTCATTTGGCTTTAGATGCACTGAATCCCCACCTGTCACACTGCCCCCCTGGCTTGTCCTGCACCCCTGTACTTGCTGTCGCCCCCCCCCAACCCCCCAGTCCTGCCTTTCAAGCTGTATGCACAGCTAGCTCGTCTCATCTTCCCAGGCTGGCCCCTTCAGGTACTCTCCTGGGAGGTTCACTTGTGAGAATATCTTCAGCAGACACCCTTCCCTCTTGGTAGCACCTCTGTAACAATGCTCAGGTTACTTCACCTAGATCACAGATCACCTGCCTGTGTGTCTGTCATATGCCCACTCCCCAACAGAAACTAGATTGGTCAGGACTCCTTTCTGGTGCACCCTGGAATCTGCCAGGAGAGCAGTCATACCAGGGTCTCCAGTCCTTCAGTCCCAGTGCCATGCTGGACAGAGGCTGTCAGGGAGCCCACTGACCTTTTCCAGTATGTTGGGAATTTTAATCTTTTACCATTATTTCTAATAATCCATCCTTTCCTGTGTTTATTGAATGCTTACTGTATGCGGGGCACTCGCTATGCTGTCATTAATCCTCTTAGAATCTAGTTAACAACTCTGTGGGCAAGTTACATTTAATGTTCTCTTTTAATGGGTAAGGAAACTGGGACTTGGAGGGGATGGGTAACATAATCAGTGTCTTTCAGCTCGTGAGAGGCAACAGTGAGTTGCAAATCCATTTGTCTATGCCCCTGACATTAGCAGGGAGAGACAAGGAGTCAGCATGAGGGACCTGGTGTCGGGGTGGGTCAGGATGACCCTCCTGTGTGCAGCCTTCGCTTTGAGAGGTTCCCTCTACTAGGATAAACTTTTGAGGTTATTCGCTGTTCCAATCCTGCCCTTTCCCTTAGCAACTAAACACAACAACCAAAAACCCCCAGATTCTCAGATTATAGAAAAGAACTGTATTATACTTATTAGCTCTTTCTGAATCAAATAACATCCTGGAGACTAGCATGAGGGTTTTAGCATTAAATCTGTCTTGTTTTAGCTCAAGCTGCCATCCCAAAATACCAACTAGGAGGCATCAACAATAGAAATATTTTTGCTCACAGTTCTGGAGCCTGGAAGTCCAAGATCTTTGGGCCAGGATAGTCAGGTTCTGATGAAAATCTTCTTGAAGATACCATCTCACTGTGTCACCACTTGGCAGACAGACTCATGAGGAGATAGAGGGCTGTCTGGTATTTCTTCCTACGGAGGCTCTAACTCAACCTGCAGGCCCTATCTCCATGGTCTTAGCTAAGCCCACCCACCTCCCAAAGGCCATATCTCCAAATGTCATCATGTTGGTGTTAAAACTTCAACATAAGAACTTGGGAATAGGCTGGGGATGGGACACAGTTCAGTCTCTACCATTTTCCTTGCCACGCCCTGGCAGGGAACTACTGTGATCCTTAGTGGAACAAGTTTGAATATGTGGAGTGATTACTTTTTCTCTCTGAATTTCTGCTGTCTGAAAAAGTGTCAAGTCTATTAAGAACAAACTTTCCTTCCTGTTTGGGAGTCAGGGTACTTACATGTACCCAAAGTATCGACCCACAAATCATTTACTAATTTCAGAGATTAAAATACATTTTCACATGGGATAGAGCCACAGCAAAATTACCGTTACCAAGAATGAGGTGAACTGATAACTATTGATGGGGTACAGTAAGAATATTTAGTAGGATTCTTGACAAACATGTCTGAATCTTAATCAGAAAGAAACAGCCAAACAATTCCATCTTGTGGAGTGGCCTTCTAAAGCTGTTGGTCTGCACTGCTTAGAAAGGAAATGCTATGGGAAACCAAAAGGAGGAGTACTTTTTAAAACCTAAACTTAAACAATCAAAAAATCTCTAAAGAGGGAAGAACAAGCCCAATGAAACGTGTGCACCTTTATTACCTTGATTAGATTCTGGGTGGAGGGAAAGCAGCCATAAAAGACATTGTCAGACAATGGGAGACCTGTCATAGGTGTGCACAGGTGTGATGTGTTAAGGCCATGTAAGGGATGTCCTTGTTCTTGGTACATGCATGTAACATCATGCCTGCAACTTAATCCCAATAAAAGTCCGGAGGAGAGTTGTGTGAAGGTGAGGGTCAGGGGTGGGGACTGATGTCAGTCCAGAGGAGCAGGTGACTAGAGATCTATGACACAGTGATGACTTTGAATCCAGTGCAAATTTTGTGTTTGGCCTCCATTTCTAGTTCTCATTCTCCAAGGCTTTACTATGGACCAGTGAGAGATCCGGCTGAGGGAAAACATTGGGAAGGTGGCGTGGGAAGGAGAGATGGAACAAATGTGGTGGATCTAGGTGAATGCTGTATCAGCATTCATTGAGCTGTTCTGAATTTTGAGTAAACACATAGTCTCCAAAATAAAAGCTAGGATGGGGGAAAGAGCAAAACGGGTTGCAGTGAGACGTCTCCAGAGCCAAAAGGGGCAGGCACAGACTCCGAAGCACAGGCCTGCTTCCAGTGTCCCTTCCAGCACTACTGTGTCCACCGCCTTTCAGTCTCAGGTTCTGTATGCTTAACTAGAAGGTGTACTGTCAC
This sequence comes from Condylura cristata, assembly GCF_000260355.1. Lineage (NCBI taxonomy): Eukaryota > Metazoa > Chordata > Mammalia > Eulipotyphla > Talpidae > Condylura > Condylura cristata. The sequence continues at coordinate 55,538,592 of NW_004567109.1, forward strand.
CTCACAGGCCCACATCAGGATTTCTCTTCTGTACTAGTGACATTTGGGACAGGATAAACCTTTGTTGTCTCATATATCGAGGAGTTCAGCAATATCCTCCGTCTCTCCCCACCAGATGCCAACAGCAATGCCCACCCCTAGTTATGACAACCTGACAGTGTCTCTAGACATTGCCAAAGGTGTCCTCAGGAGCAAAAGTGTTCCCAGTCAGAAACCACTGCTTAAGTAAAATAGTTCCCTTAAATCACACTAGTGGCTCAGTAAATACTCCTTTTTGACAGAAAGTACTTTACATAATGTTTTGGGAGTGTGGACTCTAGAACTAGGTGCCTGTGTTTAAATCCAGTGCAACTTACTAGCTGTACAACCTCATACATGTTATGCCACATCTTTGCCTCAAGTTCCTAAGTCTAGAAAATTGTTATCATTATAGCATCATCTAGAGGGGGTTATGAAGCTTAAGTTAGTTATCAAGTGCTTGCTTAACAGTACATCATTATTTGGTATTATTAATTCATGGGCATTGAAATGACAAAGGTATATAACATTTTTTAGCAGATCCCTGAACCAGTCGTGAAATACATGACCTTTGATAGCAAGGTAATGACAGGGCCCTGTCCCAGACTTCAGAGCTCCACCAGGCTCCACCGTGCCACCAGTCTAAATGCTAAAGCTCTTCCATCTGAAGGAACACAGGTCGTCTCAGGTAACGAGACCTGAGGACCAAACCTGGCAGGAAAAGAGATGTCCCTAGTCCAAGCATTCCAGTTAAAGGGAATGACTCAAGCCCCTATGACTCTCCAGGTTTTACTGCGTCTCGACAGACCGGCAGGGTGGCATGCCATGCCTATCACTCAGCTGGCCTGCTGGGGCTTGTGAGTCCGTCTGCTGCAGGACCTGCCCACAGGTGGGGCCCTGGCCTGGGGATGGAGACATGTTGTCCACTCTGGTACAGCCTCTAGTCCATGGGGAAGGACATGAGGACTTGTATTTAGTGTGCACCTATTATACACTTACAGGGCCCAGTATAGGCACTTACTTGACACATGCTATTTGCAGTCACCTCCCACACACAGCCCAACAAGATGGGTGTTATTCCCATCTTGCAGAATGGGTGTTATTCCCATCTTACAGATAAGAAAACTGAGGCCCCCAGGGTAAAACTGGTGGACATTGGCAGAGCTAGTCATATCCTCAGGAATATCTGACCTCAAGCCCATTTCTCTCAATTTAATCCAAGCCTTCAATTAATCATAGTCAGATTTGCAGGTATTTGAGCTATATTCAGGTCCTCCCATCCTCCTCAAAAAAGGAGAACTCTGGGGTTTTTAGGACCCCACCATGTCCTTCCTCTCTCTCAGCTTTGATTTTGCATTTGAAAAAGAAGCCTCTGGGAGCCTTGCAGTTAAAAATACCCGTTAAACCACCCACCCAGTGCCACTCACTGAAACTATGAAAATAGCAGAAACTAGATGTCTTAAGGCGTATGTGCACAAGGACATGGGCTCAGAGAAAAAGAGCTGCAATAAAATCAGTGAAACAGGCAGAGAAGAGACAGACAGCCTTATCTGGTGGGCTCAAGAAGAGGAAAGATGTACCAGTAGAGAAAAAAAATAGCCCTTGATCTCCATGGGGCACAGGCAGAAGCCTCAGGAATTGGAGGCAACTGTTCAGTCAGGGGGCGGGAGGAAAGTGAGGAGGGGCTCGAAGAGGACTGCACAGAAGTTGGTCTGGGGAACAGCAGGGCCACTGCATCCCCCACCCAGATCTCTACCAGCTAGACAATTGTCCATCTCCAGCTTGGCAAAAGGCTAGAGGTTTATTCTTTGATGAGAGAAAACAGTTTCTGGACTACAGATTATAAGACAAATTCAAAGATGGTGTACTTTTCTGTAAAGGCAGTGATTAAGTGAATGTGGACTGACGGGATTTTGAAGCCCCAGCCCCTGTGTACCACTTGGTTCCAAAATGTTGTCAGCCCATCACCCTAGTCTAAGATGGACATGAAAGAGTTGGGGAACCTAATCAAAGAAAACAGATGAAAGGAGAAAAGGTGCAGACACTGCCTTGGAGGGTTACCGTATGAAACTGTCTAGCAAGTCATAGCCTGCGTAACCCGCTGTCAATCATGGAGCCCTGAGTCAGCAGCTTCCACTCCAGCTAGCTGTTGGACCCCAGTGTTTTGTTTGCTTAGTCACTCAGATCTTCATCCTTTAATAAGGCTTTTGAAAGGGGAAAAAAGCTATCACTGTGTAAATTCACAAAAAATATCGAATGAACATTTCTACTCTCTTGTGAACTGAGCTGTTCAATCATACATACTTTCTTTTCTTCTTTTTTTTTAATAGCAGTTTTAGGAGTACAATTTAACACTTCTTTAAGTGTGGACACCCACATACCCACCACCGAAATACCAAAAAGCTTCTACCATAGTCTACTGGACCCCTCCTCCGTTTTCTCCACTACCTGTCTCCCACCTCAGTCTTGCAGGGTTTTATCTGTTTATCTTTGATTTGGTTTTATCTGTTCCTTTGCTTTCTTTCTCTATGTTCTGATACTTGTCTTTCTCTTTCTGACAGTACACATCCTCTTCAGTTCTATATATGTTGCAAACGGCAAGATTTCACCATTTTTATAGCTGAGTAGTATTCTGTTGTGTATATAAACCATATCTTCCTAATCCTCTCATCTGTCAGAGGATGTTTTCATAGCTGGACTGTTGTAATTAGTGTTGTATTGCATATAGGAGTGCATAAATTAGTGGTTTTGTCTTCTTTGGATAGATACTTGAGAGTGGAATCGCTGTGTCATATGGTAGATCCACTTTTAATGTTTTGAGAAACCTCCATACTGCTTTCCATAGGTGCTGGCCCAGTCCACATTCCTACCAGTAGTGTACCAGTGTTCCTTTTTCCCCACGCCCTCCCCAGCACTTGTTCATTCTTGTCTTTTGATGTGGGCCATTCTCATGGGTGTGAGGTAGTATCTTACTGTCATTTTGATTTGCATTTCCCTAATAATAAGTGATGATGAACATTTCTTTTTCATGGGCCTGCTGGCCACCTGCATGTCTTCTTGGGAGAAGTATTTATTTCACTCTTGCGACGGGCACTCACTCTTAACTGTGAGCAGATAGATAGCCAAGATTCCAGACATTCAAGAAAAGCCTCTAACATGAAAACTAGTGATTAGGACAAGCACATGTTGAAGGAGACATTGTAGGAATATGCATAGAGAAGAAAACCTCAGAGAAACCATGTAACCACACAAAATAAGGACAAAATGCTGTATTTCTTTAAAAAAAGGAACACTCAGGGGCCCTCCCTGGTGGCACAGCGGGTTAAAGCATAGCACTGAGAAGCTAAAGTCACTTCCACATGAGTTCGATTCCCGCCTGCCCGGAGGTGACCACATGGCGTGGCAGACCTCTCCTGAGCCGCCCGCTGCTCCCCTCAGCAGAGTACTTCGTCAATCTGCCTGTTCTGCTCCCCACTCTGTCTCTGGTGAAGCCTCTCCACCCCTGAACCTCTGGCCTGTACCCCAGTTCTGTATGCACAAATAAATAAATCTTAAAAAAAAAAAAAAAAAAAAAAGGAACACTCAGAGAACACAAGCAGGGCTCTGCGAGCTAGAATGTGGCAGTAAAATGAAGGAAGATTAGAAAGTAAAACTGAGCACATCTTTTAAAAAGCAGCACAAACATACAACGAGATGCAAAATAAAAGAGTAGAGTATCAGGCCAGGAAATCTACTACCTGAGTAATATCGAAGTTCCTAAAAGAATAGAAGGAGCATCGATGAAATAATTCAGCAAAGTTCCCAGAACTGATGGAAAAGAAATTTGAAGGGCTCCCTGAGGGCCCAACACAGTGAATAAAAATCAGTGCACACCAAGACTTACCTCTCTCAAGACTTCAGATACTGGAGATGATTTAAGATCCTAAAAAGTTTCCAAGAGAAAAGCGAGAACACCAAAAAGCTATAGGACACAGAATAGCTCCAGGCTTCTCAGCAGTAACACTGGAAACCTAATAAATTATGGAAAACCATTTTCCACCCTGAATGCTGTACCCACTCAAATTGACTACAATCAAGTATAGCCATTCACTGCATAATCACATTTCGGTCAACAGTGCCCTGCACCTATGATGGTTCTGCCAAAATTCCTGTTGCCTTGTGATATCATAGCTGTCATGACATCATAGCTAATGTGACATCATGGCATTTTTGGGCTGACCTTAGCCATATACAACTGAAGAGCATCGCTTTCCCCTGTGCCTGATTTAATCTCATGTTTTCTCATGGCCCCTAAGCATACAAGATGCCACTGTAGTTCAGTCTGCAGTACAGTACATGCTGCCTATATTTGTAGCCTATGAGCAATAGCCAAGTGCCTCCAGTCCAAGACCCCCATCTCTATCCAGTAGTAGGCTAGACCATCGTGGTTTGTGAAAGAATGGTGATATTGCCTGACAGTGCATTTCTCATACCTTGTCCCTTTTATTAAGTGACACATGATTAAATGAAGTAAAATAAATATCCTTTCAGGCATGCAACATTCCAGAAAGTGTCCTCCCTTATGGTGTATTTCTCAGCAAACTAGTGATAGCGATGTTCTAACCAAATTGAGGGGTGGGCCACCAGGGGATAGATGTGGCACTTAAGAAGGAGAAGAGCAGTGCAGAGGGGCTCTCCCATGCCACTCTGCAGCCAGACCAAACAGCTCCCACCACCGCAGGCACACACCTGGGAGAGACAGCAGCAAGAAGATGGCACGAATACGTGCCGGCCTGGACCCCATGAGAGGAGATTCAGGTAGGAGACGGGAGGTCAAAACTGTGATAAACTTGTACAAAGTAAGCAAACATAAAAATGACAATTATTAACTCTAGGGAAAACAAAAAGTGCTGGGAGGGAAAAGTAAGCAAAGGCACTCACATGGCTTTCCCTTGAATGGTGTTTACAGACTAAAAGCAATGCAGACACCTAGGACCGCTTTTGCCAAAGTAAGACTACCTTAGTAGGGCGGGAGCTGTGAGGGGCTTCATGTGCAGTGTACAGGCCACGGGCACAGAGAGAGATGCACATCCTCCAAGAGAGAAGCAAATTAATAATGCATAAAATTAAAAGTCTCACAAAGCAGGAATACCCACAAAATTGACTGAACTCTTCAAAATGGTCCCCCTTTGCAGAGTAATAGGACTAAGTGCTTGTGGAATGTTCTTTTTATAGTAGGTTGAACCAATAAACTGGGTTCATATAGAATAGATCTTGAATTAAAGCTTAAAATTAAAAATGAAGCACTGAGACTTGAAAGACAATTGCTAAGGTATTATTTGCATGTAAAATTCTTTTGCTGGTGAGGTATTGACTTTTTCCTGGTCGGGGTAATGATTATGTAACTGGGCTACATTTATGAAAATCCATCAAACTAGCCAGATATAATTTGTGCATTTTTTTTTCATTTGTATGTTTACTTCAACAAAAGTTCCACCTAAAAACTGCTGATAGACTGCATCCCGTTTCAGGAGCTTTGTTACAAGCAGGACACTCCTAGGTGATAATCCAGAAGATGATGGTCCAGCCCCAAATGGCCCCGTTGCCTAGAGTCTGTCCTTTTTGGAATTCTTTCCCCTCAGCATTTCTGAGCTTGCCCAAGGAACACTCGTGCTCCACACATCAGCCCTGACCTGTGGGTCCCCCACAGCCACCCTCTCCCTATTAAGGACAGGTCTGGCCATATTTACAGGCTCTTCCAGGCTGCTGTTAGGTTTCCTTGCAAGGGTAACCCCAAGACCAGTGGCCCAGCCTCATAAACAAGGTGAATGGCTGGATGGGGTGCTCCTAGAACAGATCCTGAGCCGCCTCTTGTATCTCCCCCTCTTACTTCCTCACTAACAACTGTCCACAATATTTTTTACTGCCAATCAGTGTCTAACAAATAACATTAAGTCCCTTGAAATTATGCTGAAAGTGCCTATTTGGGGAATGTGCTTATGTCAGTTTCTCCAGCTCCTATCCAGTCAGTACAGCAAAGACCAAGGGAACTGGGAGGCAGGAAATGAAAACTTCAAAATGGAAATAAAATCTTCCTGTGTCTGGAGTCCATGTTTATGACAAGGCCACAAGGCACACCTGACCGCGGGTTTCTGCTGCTCATCTTGCCTGGCTTCCGCCTTCCCCATCTGTTCTCCAGACCCCATCTTCATTGGCATCTTCACTGCAAACTCAGTAGAACTGTCAGATTGCCTTGGGTGCAAAACACCTTCACTGTTATCATACAGAGCAGTTTGACTTTCTTTTCCCAAACTTGCTAGTATTACAATTTAACTCTCCGTGTACACAATCAAAATGGCCACTCAAGTATCCCAACCAAATCTAAAGAGCAGCCTCCTCTCCATGACTGTCATTTCTCCCTGCGGACACTGGAAATTGCCAATGATCTCCATGTCAATTTTGCTAGCCTGGGAAACGTCCAGGTCCCCGCAGGTGATCTCGTCTCAGAGTGTCCAGGTGCTGTTAAACGGAAAGAGGGGGACATGATGGAATTTTTCCTGCCGTGGAATTCAGGACTCATGGGAGAAGCACTTCTCCTGCCTCTACAAAGAATAATTGTTCTTCTCCAGAACTGTGTGGGGTTGTCTTTGTTTTAAGGGACACTGTGAATTTTGTATCAGCCTCTTTCCCTTTTCACATCACTAGTTAGGAAGCTCGCAGCCTGACCTGCTGTGGAGGAGTCTTAGTGGAGACTCGGGTCAGGAATTGGTCCTTGTGGTGTATGGGGGCCCTCACCTCACTCTTGTCTGTCACCATTTTGTTTTCACGCTCTTTCTTCCTTTTGCATCATTTTGCTTACTTTGAATGTATTCTACTCTGTTGTGTTCATTTTTTTTTTTTAAAGATTTATTTATTTATTCGTACAGAACTGGGGTACAGGCCAGAGATGCGGAGGGTGAGAGGATTCACCAGAGACAGAGCGGGGAGCAGAACAGGCAGATCAACGAAGTACACTGCTGAGGGGAGCAGCGGGCGGGTCAGGAGAGGTCTGCCTCGCCATGTGGTCGCCTCCGGGGGCAGGAGGCGGGGATCGAACTCATGCGGAAGTGGCCTTAGTTTCTTAGTGCAGTGTTTTAACCCGCTGCGCCACCAGGGAGGGCCTGTGTTCATTTTTGAAAGCCTTAAAGTCCCTTTCCAAGACATAAATAAACAGTAAGATTACAGGTGCTGTTAGAACTACCAATAGACATTGGAAGGCAACCTGAAGCAAAGATCATTGTATCCAGAGAGTAAGATTGCAGGTGATTTATTTTTCCTTTTCAAATGTACATTAATCATGTAAAGTGCACAAACAATCTTTTTAGTAACTTTTTCTCATTAAAAAAGTAATGAAGGGCCCTCCCTGGTGGCACAGCAGGTTAAAACACTGCACTGAGAGGCTAAGGCCACTTCCGCATGAGTTCGATCCCCGCCTGCCCCGGAGGTGACCACATGGCATGGCAGACCTCTCCTGACCCGCCCGCTGCTCCCCTCAGCAGTGTACTTCATCGATCTGCCTGTTCTGCTCCCCACTCTGTCTCTGGTGAATCCTTTCACCCTCCGTATCTCTGGCCTGTACCCCAGTTCTGTATGAATAAATAAATACATCTTTAAAAAAAAAAAGTAATTGTTCATTAGAAAATAAAAAAACTACAAAGCTGAAAATTTGTATTATTCATCACCCAAATCTCTTGATAATGGTGTTATCTTTAGACTTTAGGTGCATATGTGAGTGCATGTATTTGTTTTTTCTGTATATTTTTCAAATCAAAGTTTTTATTTATAGATTTTTTTTACATGAACTATTGTTTGCATGTAACAATGAGTTCTGGACATTTTCCCTTATGATTCAGTGTTCTTTTGTACCATCATTTAAAATTGCACAAATCTTACAGGTCCTACTTTATTTGTCATATTTATTGAACGGATTCCTTTTTGCTGAGTACTTAGGCTGTTCACAATTAGCCATTCAATTCCAGGTTTATCTAGATGGCCCGAAAGAACAAATTTTACCAAACCATGTCTCTTCTACAGTTTTTTTCTTTTTTCTGTCTCATTGCAGTGGTCTCTGGTTCATCATCCAGCTCCAAGTATGACCCTGAGATCCTGAAAGCTGAAATTGCCACTGCAAAATCCCGGGTAGGGGCGTTTGCCTGTCCTGTTGATGGGGGTCATCAGGGTAGCCTTAGGTCGCCAGCCCCTCCAGACTTGAATAGAGGCTTCAGCTAGGCAGTGGCAGCCACTAACAAGACCTGAAATATTAGCAGTAGACGTCTTCATTGTCATAGTAACAATATTGGTAAACAGCAGCTACCATTTTCCATGACATCACTATATGCAAGGCAGAGTGCTTGGTACTTCATGAGTATCACATCCCAACAACTGCACAAAGTAGCTGCTGCCATTACTTGTATTTTAAATATGAACAAACAGGCTTGTGGGTACTGAGTACCACACCTAAGGCCAGAAGCGAATCACGGCTCATGCCACAGTTCATAATGTAGTGTGTTACTGCATGGTCTATTTTACCGTATTTAGTTGCTTCATGTTTATTTATCTTAGGGGATAGCTACTGTTATTCCCATTTTACTGATAAGAACACTGAGGCACATAGTTAAGTAACTTGCTCAATGTAAAGTCAGTATTTTGAACACTGATTTAGTTTAATTTCAAATAGCTTCTGCAGACTCAGATGCCTGACAGAAAACAAGAAGTGGGGGAAGTAGGCTGGCGGTGAGGCAAAGGGAGTAGTGAGGACTGTATAACCCATGTATAATGGGTTGTTGAATTTCAGCTCTGGCCTCTTATGCCCCTGCTGTCATGTGAGTTCACTGTTGGTAGATCTTTAAGTATTTTTAGAGAAGAATTGTATATCTATGTTTACTATATGAGCTCACTCAGCATTTAATTATTAGGCGCTAATTTTTTAAATTTTAGTAATACTGAAGGCTAAAGAAAACATTCTTGCAGGCTGGGTCTGGTTGCCAGGCCATGTATTGCCTCAAAAGTTATTATAATATTTCTTATGACTGTGTACAGCACTCCTGTACTTCTTTAAGTAATGCACAGCCCTGGGAACTGCCATTATCCTCACCCACCAGAACAGGAAAGGGGGGATCAGAGGTGACTTGACAGAGGTCAGCCAGCTAGGCATGGGAGGCCAAATAAAGGCTAGCTAGGAATGACCAGGAAAATGACAGACCAAATGAAGGCCAACTGGATGGCCTTCACCAGTGACATCAGTGAAGGGAAGATATAGTGGCCATGTGAGCTAGAAATGGTGACTGGGTCATTAGAAGGGACAGCAAGGGGTCTTGGATACCTACTGGGGAAGAAGGCAGCCTGCGGCTCACTACCAGCCCATGTGTGTGGTCTTCTGTCATCCAGGTCAACAAGTTGAAGAGAGAGATGGTTCACCTCCAGCAGGAGCTGCAGTTCAAAGAGCGTGGCTTTCAGACTCTGAAGAAGTAAGTCCACCTGCCATGGACCCCTCCCAGACGCTTCTCTTATCCCCTTTTAGTCTGTCTTCTCTCCAGTTCTTTTCTTCCCTCCTCAAAATGCGATTCACCTTCCATTCCAGCTCTGGTCCACTGTGGTATTTAACTAAAAATGTTCTCCCACAAGGTTGAGATTTAGAAAGCAGAAGGGAACCCACTGGAGACTACAGATTTCTTATCATCCTCTGAATTCCTAAAGCTGTTAAGGTCTGTGCCATCCAGCAGAGCTTTACGAACCAGTCATACAAACAGGGAACATATGATGTCACTGTGCACCCATCTCCTCACTCCCACAGTGAATAAAGAGATGTTCCATGACCCCTGAAAGCAAGTATGGACCTCAGTGACCCCTGAGAGCAAGCATGGACTTCACCCAGTGTCTTTCAGTGTCCAGTGTCTTCCATAACGAGCACATTCCTAGGAGAGTGTGTATGGTGCCGTGTGCCCCATGCTTGATGGGCGACCTCAGAGTTTCCAGGGTAACTTTGACCCAATGTAAGTTTCTCCCTTTTAGGAGCTGACTAGCAGCTCCTCTGCAGGGCTCTGCTCTGGCTTTAGAACAGGAGTGTCCATTGTCCCCCTGACAGTCATGCTTGCTGGGATTTGTGAGGCAAATGTGCTGGGGAGCACCTACCTCCACCACTACCTTCACGCTACCTCGAAAGTCTGTAAGGGGTGTTCGTTTAGCTAACGCCATCTCTACAGAGGAGGAAACCAAGTCCCTTGGAAGGACTCAGTGTTAGTGGACTGTTACTAAGCACAGCACAGACCTGAGACTTTGACATGAATCAAGTTCAGTGAGCCTGCTGAGCCAATGAACACACATTCTGAGTGCCTGGGGTCCCCTTGGAGAGTCCAGGGAGGACATCCGGTAGATTTCTCCATCCTCGGGAACATCTCAGAATCCCAGTAAGGCTGCATCCAGACAGGAGGCAGCTTCTGAAGTCATTTACTTTCTCTCTCCCTATTACTGCCCTTTTTTTCATCCTATAAACTTCAAATCTACCCCACTGCTCTCTGGCCACAACCCCCAGCCTCTGGATGTCTGACTGGAGACTCCATTCATTGAGGAACTGTGCCACCTGTTGAGGGCATAGTTGCTTCAGGGTTATTCATATTTTCCCACCTCCCCCACCCCCATGAATTCTCCCACAGCACAAGGTAAGAAGAAATTGTGGTTTTATATTACAAATTGTCTATAATACATTTTTTTTGGTATTACAAAAAGCAACACCAAAAAGTATTTTAAATGATGACCTTATATGTGTGTGTGTGTTATAGAGCTACATATTGATGTGTGTGTTTATGCACATACATGTGTATATGTCATCATTTAAAATACTTTCTAATTTGAAAAATGTGTTACACATGATTCGTAATACAGTCCTGCCTCTTAACCCAGATGCTATAAACTCCTAAAGACAAGGGACTGTGCTTTATGCTTCTTGATACTCGGCAGCACCAAGGACAGTGGAGGGCAATAACGTGAGTTCAGACAGTCCCTGGTTTTTGTTCTATGAAGCAAATAGCTCCTCACTCTCCACTTTGTAGTAGCACCACTTGAGAGCACAGATTTGAGCACTTCTAGCTCCCGGCAACTGCCTCCCCTCCTCCTCTTGGAGTCCCCCCCAGCTCTGGTTAGAACACTTCCCATTATTCTCCCAGCCACCACAAACCTGTTTTACTACTTTGTGACCCTGTAGCAGCATTGAAAATCTTGTCGTTTGGTAAGCTGATCCCCAAGCACCAGAGACCAGCCTCCTTTATTTTTCCCTCCCTCCTCTCCATGCTTGATATCTGGCCCAGATAAGAGTTCCTCACAGCTCTGGCTGCTCAGCTCTGTCCTGGAAGCCAGCTCCTGTGTTTGGTGAGGAGGAAGGCATCTGCCCTAATGCACACCTTGGCAGAGGTTAGGGGTTAATGTAGGCACAAGAGGCCAGTGGACTGGGTTCAAATTCCAGTTCCTTGGGAACTTGGGAAAATGACTTAAACACCCCTCCACCCCCCAGCTCTGGTTTCTTTGTCTGAAGAATAGCTTATTGGAAAGGTCATATTGGAAATTCCACCTCAAGGCAGACCAAAAAAAGCCTGGCAGGGAGGGAGAGTCCAGTGAGTGTGGTGGGCTGGGCACCTCTAGCTCATTGCCTTTTTGAACTTTGGAGGGGACTCAGATGAACTTACAGTTCATCCTGGCCTGAGGCTGCTCAGGGAAAGCACTGGTGCAGTCACTCTGTTTCATTGTCCTTACCCCCATCTGAGGATTTTTGTTGTGCCTCACCTATACATGAGGACACTGATGGGGTTTGAAAACAGCTCCCAAGCCACGGGGCCAGTCAGCATTGGACTGTGTTTTGAGCCCAGAACTACAGGATTTTGAAGCTTAAACCAAATGCTAACCTGTCTGGTTCCCGATAACCTCCTCCACAGACACCCCTTCTTCCATCTCTCTTGGGATCCTTTTCAGAGTCTAGGAAGGGGATGATCCCATTAGCCCCCTCTCTTTGAGGGGGGGGGAGGGGAAATGTATCCCTGTGTTTGATGTGTGGTCAGTAATCCCGGTTCTAAAGCTACAGATTGATGTGGATTAAAGGCCACCTCTTAGAGGAGGTTGGAACATCCAGACCAAAGCTTGGGATTTGGGGCTGTCAGCTGCCCTGAGCCCTTGTAAATAGGAGAGAGTTGAGACTTGGTGTGTCATCCTCGTGGGAGGACAGCAGTTCCGTGTCTCTGCAGGTCCCCTGAGCCGCCCTGCCCAGGTGGGCGTAGTCTGGGCAAGACTGAGAGGAGCTGGCTGCTGCCTGGGCCTCTGCCCTGCTTCCCTGTGGCTCTCCTGTGGCTACCGGGCGTGTGAACCTCTGAAGTGCTGGGCGAAAGGACAGCTGCACGATTTGGAAATCCTAAAACATACGCATCCCCCCACCCCACGACCACACAACTTTTCTTTCCCTTAAAAAAAGATTCATTCACTGAGAGTATAATGGTGACCCTTTGTTCCCTGCCTCTCCCCACCCTCCCCCCAAGTCCCAAGAGTGTTCCCTTTCGGACTACTCTCCACAGCCAAATTCCACAGCCTGGGTTGCTAAGGCCCCTGAGACATCAGGTAGGGGCAGTTTGAGGAGCCCAAGGCCCAGCAGACAAACCCCTTCTGTCTCATCCTGCTGAGGATTCAAAGCCAGCCTCACCCTTCTGGCAGAGGGCGGCTGAGAGCGGCCCCCTCCCCAGTGCCCCCAACCCCTGGGCTTGCTCGAGCAAACAGTGTCTCCCCTGTCCCCCTCGACTTGGGATCGAGCCACTCGATCCTGACACCCACTCGAGGGAGCCTCCTTTCCAGGCCTCTGCTGGAGAGAACTCCCCTTCGTCTGATTTTCTAGACTAAATCTGAGACCCGTCCTGCCCGACCTGTAGACTCGCCAGGTCTAACTCCTCGAAAGGAATAGACAGCTATTTTTAGTGGGGAGACATAAATGGGGCTTTGTTTTCCCTCCATGGAGGCTGAACGGAGGAGGTGTGGACTGTGCTGACACCCCGGGCCTCCCTCCCTCTCCTGCTTAGAGGCATGGACTTGAGACCTGGGTGCCCACCTAAGTCCCCAGTTCAGGTTATTTTTAGCCCGGACAATTTGGTCTCTAACTGGAGAGCAGAATGGCATGTCTGTGAGCGGCTTCTGGCCTAACATAATGGGTTTGTGGTGTTCCTGCAGACTGTAAAACTTCCTTTCCTTTCCTGGAGTCTCAGACCTCAAGCCTGACTTTTGACAAAAGCGTGAAGCAATGACAATGTATCTGTGCCCTCCAGACCATTTCCACAACACAACTCTTCTCCCCTATGATGGGAACCCCACCACCACTTGGTTTGGTTTGATTTTTAGAAATGACTTTGTGACCCCTTTTCCATCCACATCAAGATAAACCTGTATATAAGTCCACAATACACCAATGAGCTCTCCAGTTATAATTATTTTAGTACTTTGCATCTGGTACATCCTAGCTTACCAGGTGACTTTGTCCATCTCTGACCCCATTTGACCCTCCTAATAACTCCATGAACATGGACTAGGCCAAAGACATTATTCAGAATTTTTCAGGGGAGAAAGCTGAGGTGTTTTGCAGTTGAAGATGATGTCCCAGATCACATGCTAAGAAGGAGGGGTGGAGCCTCCCTGTTAGCCTAGGGGTTAAGTCTCAGCACTGTCACTGCTATGACTTATGTTCCATCCCTGGCCAGGGAGCTGACCCACATAATGTAGCAGGCTTCTTCTGTCTCCAGTGAATCTTCTCACCACCCCCATATATATAGCTGGTCTACACCCCACTTCTCCTACACAAAAAATACATCCATACATACACATAAGGAAGTAGAGAGGGCAGCTTTTCGTCCTTCTAACCTTTCCTTTGTTGTGTCAGTTTATGTGCTTATTAAAAGCAGTGGTCCTCACCAGGAGTGATTTTGTTCCTCCCCCAAAGGATATTTTTGGCAGGGTATGGAGATAATATTGGTCGTCACAACTCAGAACCGAGATACTAGTAGCACCTAATGGGTCGAGATGGGACCCATGGGATATTACTACATCTCACAGTGTATAGGGCAGCCCCCACAGCAAAAAATGATCGAGCCCCAAGTTTCAAGAGTACTATGGTTGAGAGCCTTGGCTTAAGGTACTATTCTATGCCAGATACTAAAACTGTTCAAACATGCTCAACCCTGTCTCCAACCATATGCCTGTCAGAGTCCAGGATTCCAGCACAGAAACTGTTAATTATAATACAGTGTAGTGCATAGTGTTGTGGCTGCACACCATGTGTTATGGGGTCACCTAGCCCAGCCTGGGGAGCCCAGGGAGGTAATCAAGGAAGGCTTCCCCTCAGACCTGACATTTAGAGGACCATTAGCCTCAAGAATGCTGTTGCTTCTATAGCCACACACTATTTGCAACTGCACAGCGACCTTCTGTGCCTTTCCCATCTGCAGGGCAGGGAGGATGCTTTCAGAGGGACCGAAAAACCGTGGGCTGTGCTTCTCCCCTCAGGAAAGCCTACACCTGGCCCCGTCTTCGTTTCTTTGTCTGACCTTTCCCATTGACTGTCTCTTAGAATCGATAAGAAAATGTCTGATGCTCAGGGCAGCTACAAACTGGATGAAGCCCAGGCTGTCTTAAGAGAAACCAAAGCCATCAAAAAGGCCATCACCTGTGGAGAAAAGGAAAAGCAAGATCTCATTAAGGTACGCACGTTCCCGGTGACCTGGGCCCTGGCCCCATTGCTCTTGAGCACCCGTCTGTCCAGTACTCCTGGGGCTACTGCCAGTCACTGAGGTCACCTTGCTAGTTTTCTTGGACTGTTGGTTCTCATTGTATAGAAGAGGAGATGGAAGTTCAGAAGCACTCAGTGACTTTCCCAAGGTCACACAGCATGTGTAAATGGCAGATCTGGAAAAGAGCCCTGTTGTCTAGACTAACGACTGTCCTGGCCACGAGCTCTCACCACCTGACTGACTTTTCAACGAGCCAAATGGAGGGCAGGGAGTTTCGACATACTAACCTTGACATCAACACGGTAGTCTTTATAAGCGTTTCATGGTATGTATTGACTCTCTGCTGGGGACAGAACGACTAACAACAGATATGAAGCAGTGTGCTGGGCAGTAGAGCCAAATCCTCTGCATGCATGGTGCTTCCCTTCCTGCCATCAATGCTCACTGATCCCCGTTATAAAGATAAAGACTATAAAAACTCAGACAGCCCATGGTGGGGTCCGGATTCAAATGCATGAAAGCCTTGCTCGGAAGCTGCTTCTCTTAATCCCTCTCCATCCTGCCTCGTCCCCCGGGAACAACCCTGGCCTCTGAGATTGTATTCCTGTTCCTCATGGAAGATAGGAGGCCGAGACTCAGATGCAGTAAATGGCTTACAAAAGGGGGCTTTCTTTACGCTCTAAGACAAACAGTAGCTTCGAAGCTTATGCCTGGGGCTGCAGCCCATTGAGACTATTCAGATGATGCAGTGGGGGACGGTGAGGCAGTGTCCAGGCATACTCAGCAAATGGAAGCCCCGAGTCTTAATTGATGGACCAGGACCAAATCCGGACACTGTCAGTGACCATATTCTCCATCAACAATTGCCTTGGTATAAATTGGGGTGAGGGTGGGTAAAGCCTGGGTCATCCCTCACACTGGTCAGGAGGAAATATGATCGTGGTAACACTGTGTTAGCACCTCCCACTGTTCACCTCATTTCATTGAAATGATGGTCCTGGGAGATTGAACTTGTGATGACTCCCACTTTGCAGGAGAGAAACTGAGGCTCAGAGAGGTTAACCAACTAGCTCAGATCACACAGCCAGCAAGTACCAGAGCAGGGGTTCCAAATCAGGCAGTGTGGCTCCATACTGGTCTCTCTTGGACCCAGCACATGTCTGGCTTGAGTAAGCTCCCAGTCATTGTCAGCCCTTCCCATGATAAGTAGGAGATCTGGGGTAAGCCTGGGCTCCCACTAAGTCTCCAAAGGTAAAGAGGAAATGGGAGCTCCTTCCCAGAAAGGTGGTCACTAATCCCTGCCTCCCCCTTCAGAGCCTCACCATGCTGAAGGACGGCTTCCGCACCGACAGAGGGTCCCACTCAGACCTGTGGTCAAGCAGCAGCTCCCTCGAGAGTTCGGGCTTCTCACTGCCCAAACAGTATCTGGACGTGAGCTCCCAGACAGACATCTCGGGAAGCGTGAGTAGGCAGCAGTGCTGCTGGGGCCCTTGGGACAATCTCCAGAGGGGACCTCCTCACCTTACTCACCTAAGGGCTGGCCAGCAGCTCTCCAGTGGGGCTGGCTGCTAGCTACTAGACTCCTGCACATCTCCTGGACCTAGGATGGAGATGACTCCCTGCCCCTGGTGCTGCCTGCCACATGCTAGCGTCTAAAAGCTGCACAGAAAACACTTCGCTTTCCCTCATAAGACTTTGCAGGCTCGTGCTGTTTTCCTTTCATCCACTGAAAAACAGAGGAGAGCATCCTCCTGTTTGTCCCAAAACGATGCAGGAAGCTCTGAGCTGCCTGATTGATTACCTGTCAAAAGTACAGCCTAGTCATGGCAATGAATTCTGCCAGTGCTGTCTGTTGCAGCTCATGCAGCGTCAGAGCAGGACTGACCCAGTACTTGTCCCTCTGGGAGAACTTTTCTTTTCCTAGAACACAGAAACATTCCTAGTGACGAGGAACAAGGCCACCTCCCAGCCTCCCTGGCTTAAGTGCTATCCTGATGTAATTTCCATAGTTGGGTTCCCACTTGTGAAGAGAAGCTATGTCCACGTCTAACTGGGTGAGCCTTGGAGCTTTTTGATGCCCTTGGCAGACTGGCATGGCACGTGGGGCTGCCTCCTTACCCTGACCACCCAGTGTCCAGCTACTAACCAACTGGGGGCCCAAGTATTGCTGAGGGAGCCTTGTGCTATATCGCAAGATGTAGGACCTTTTCCTCACTCGCCCAGTGCTTCATTTCTGAATTCCCTTTACCAGCACCCCCAGAATGGCTTCCTTGTGTACTGGCTGCTCCTGTGGCCTCCTGACCTTCTGACTGTCTTCCCTGCTTCTGTGGTTTGAATGGGCTCCAAGCCATTGGAGCTGCAAGGTGGTATTCTGAGCCCATGGCTTCTCTCTAGAAATAAGAGATTTGGGGTTCTTCCTGTGGCCTGAAGGAAGACAAGTGTTTTTGCCTAACCAGCTGGCCTGGGAGCCACATAGCCAGATCAATAATTGGGGGGCTATTCTTTTCTATTGCCCAACGTAAGCCGCCAAGTCTCCAGTGAGCTCTTGAAGCCCAGCTCAGCACTGATCACAGCAGCCATCTAATTTTCAGCTTTGTTCTGTCCTCCAGTTCGGCACCAGCAGCAACAATCAGTTGGCAGAGAAGGTCAGATTGCGCCTTCGATATGAAGAGGCTAAAAGGAGGTAATTAGAGGCCGAGGGGTAGAGGGCGCTTTCACAATAACAGCTATTGTGGTCAAGTGTATGCTTGTGTACCTGCTTTCATGCATCGTCTCTTATTTAATCTTCACCAAGATCATGCAAATGGGCATAAAAATCTTTGTATTTTAATCTTCTTTGAAATCAAAAGTGGAAATGACTGGTCCAGAAACACTTCACTAGATAAAGAGTTAAACTATGTTTTGAACACAAATATAGTAAATCTTAAAACCTGCTAGATCTTTCCACCTGCTAGAGTCAGTGTCTGTAATAAAGTACGTACTACACTTTGATTGTAACAGGAGGCATGAAAGGGTATTTGTGGTATTATTGTACACCAAGTTGACTTCAGGCGCACTGGATCCAGTTATTAAAACAGTGTCACATAGGCTCAATATGGATCCTACCCATGTCAGTGCCTCCTGCCCAACAGGAAGAGAACTGTGCATTTCAACCATGAAGACCCAGAAATATTAGGTATTCTGTGGCTTCTGGAATCCTAAGCAATGGGATTCTACTGCCACAAGTAGAATGATGCTCAAAGCAGACATTTTTAGATCACCTGTTATGAGTCAGACATTGTACTAAATTACATGTATGTACACCATCTTACTTAATTTTATAGTGTTTAATAGAGCATAGCTTGTATTACCTCCACTAGTCTAAGATAGTTCATGATTTTCCAAGAGAGTGGTATCAGAATTCAAACCCTGGACAATCTTGCCCCAAAGCCATGATTGTCCAGTGCACTGAGGCAGCCTTACAGGGTAATAAGTGGCAGGGAATGAAGCCAGAGATACTGTATCTATTGCTCAGTAGGCTAAATTGCCTCGCTATGAACCAGAGGGCTGCCCCTCTGCCAACCCTGTGTTAACAGTAGAATCTTTTGCAGCAATGACAGAAATCTGATAGAAACTACAGGAAGCATAAAAGGGAATTTGTTGGCTTGTTGAACTCCAGGCTGGCCTCAGGCACAGCTAAATCCAGGGATTAAAATGGTATCACATAAGGGTCTCCCTGGTGGCACAGGGGGTTAAGTCTCAACACTATGAGCCTATCAGCAGCCATTGCAGAATAAGTTTGATCCCCTATTTCGATCCCCAGCCAGGGAGGTGACCCAGACCTCTCCTGTCTCTCTCACTGTTCCCCTCAGCAGTGTACTTCATCAATTTGCCTATTCTGCTCCCTACTCTGTCTTTGGTGAATCTGCTCACACACACACCCCACCCTGCACCTCTGGCCTACATGCTCTTGTATGCAAAAATAAATAAAAATAAATCTTTAAAAAAAAAAAAACCATGATATCACATAAACTCAATCTCTGTCCCTTTCTCCATCTTGCTTGACTTTTTGTTGACACATTTTCCTATCAAAGTGGCAAGATGAATCTCAGCAATCCTAGGCTTACCTATTACATTTCCCAGCAGTTTTAACAGGTTTGGGGTTTGAGACTCACGGGCTTTTCTGGGTGAAGCAATCATTGCTGCAGATGGGGTACATTAGAATTACCCCCACTTTGGAGATCCAGGCATGGGTCTACTACCCAACTCTGGGAAGGAGACTGTGGTCAGCCTTGTGGGAAGCAAGTGACTTAAACATATGGGAAGAGTGATTTCCCAGAGAAAGCTTGGAATATTGTTAACAAAAGATGAAGAAATTGGAACCTGCTCAGGTAGGGAGTCCTGTGTACTATCTCAGCTCCCCCTACAGGCTTAGCAGGTCTTGGACAGCCACTTTTTGTCCCTAAAAGGGACCACTCTGAACCCTGAATCTATTGTAGCCTTTTGTAATGCCGGCCTTAGATGATCAGTGTTGAGAGTAAAGGATTGAAATGTTCCCTCTGGGGTTGAGTCCTTAAACTTCTCACCACAGATCATCCCAGCTCACTAACTTGGTCCAGCATCTTGTCTCCTCACCCTCCAAAGCTAGTTTAAGCATGAATGCCACAGCAACCTGCTGATGAGAAAGCAGAGGCTGCAGGACTTGAGAGAGGGAGGCCAGGTGGCCATAATGCAAATTCTGGTGTTTGTATGCCAAGCTTTGTCGCTTGGGCATTTCTGGGGAATGAGTCTAGCAGTTTTCATCAGGTTCTCCAAAGGCTGGATGACCCAATGTTTAAGAAGCACTGGCACAGAGAAATTTCACTAGAAAGTACATCCAGGAAAGCATCAATCACCGCTCCTTGTCCCCTGTGTACCAGAGCTGCTGCCAGACCCGCCATACCACTCTCTATCCTCAAAGCAGCCAGAGCCACGAATATCTCCCAGAGCCAGTCTTGATGGGTTGCTAAATATGGGAATATGGGATTTAAAAGATCCCTGCTAAAAGATGGGCATGGGAAATGAGCAAAACTGGAATGCTGACTACATAACCTGGAGTATTTGTCTCCAACAATGTTTTAATAAACTAAAGCTTGGCCGCATAGTATGCAGATAAGTTTGGGAGCCCAGAGACCCGGACTCTTGGCCACCATTGGCCATGTTTATGATTGCAGCCTTAGGGGACATCTCTTGGGATGTCTGTCCAGTAGGGTCAGCCACAAGGATTTTATTCTGGTGGGCACATGGGGTAGGCTGAGGCAAAGATGAGATAGATGAAAGCACTTGGCAAAGGCTAAATCCTAAAGGATCACATCATGACTACTACTAGATACTTGTAGCAGCACTGGCGGTTACCCTGAAAATCTCAATTTGGGCCAAAGGTAATATGATACCTGGTGTTCATATGACCCCAGACAATGTGTAGAGTGCTTCACTGGTGTATTCTCATTTGGTTCTCATTGCTCACTCTAATTTTTCTTAATCTCCACCCAATATATGAAGGTAGTGAGTCTCAAAGAAGCTAAGGGATAGGAATCCCAACTCCTTTAAATATTTATTAAGTGCCTGCAGTATACCATGCAAGAAGCTTGTGATAGCATAATGCTTTTTTTTTTTTTTAACTTAAAGATTTGTGTATGCATATAATAGCTGGGGTACCCGCCAGAGGTACAGGGCAGGTGGTATGAGAGGGTTCACCAGAGACAGTGAGGGGAGCAGAGTAGGCAGATCTACTGAAATGCACTGCTAAGCGGAGCAGTGGGTGAGACAAAAGAGGTCTGCTGTACCATGTGGGTCAGCTCCCTAGCCAGGGGTCAAACTCATGCTGCATTGGCTGCTGCTAACTTTATAGTGCTGAGACTTAACCCCTTATGCCACCAGGGAGACCCAGCAAATGCTTTCTTAAGAAAACTTTCCTTCCATTAAGTAGGCCAGAGCCAAGACTGCAAATTAAGGCTTCTGAACCCAGATCCACAGTTGTTAACGCTCTGACTCCTCCCACACTGCCATCCTCTGAGCTGACAGTGCATGGTTAACAGTTAACTATGTATTGGATTGTTGGGAAAGTCAATGACAACTTAATGGTATTTGCTGTCTTCTGTGTTCTAAAGACATTGTAGTTCATTCTCCAACAATTCTGCCAGGGGGTTTGCTCAACATTAGGCACCGAATCAGTCGTCCAACCAGGTGATGACAGTAACTGCAGAAACATCTACTGAGTGTTTACTATGTGCCAAATACTGTGCTTTCAAATTCTATGAGTTATGTCATAGAATATTCAAGCACAGCTCCATGACCCCTTAAGGAGCTTTTGTTAATTTCCAGCCAAAAAAAAAAAAATGAAGTGACATGGCCAAGGTCACATTAGTTGTCTTTATTAAAAGACTCTAGCCTGGTGACCAATCCAGCTCTGCTACGAAGCTTTGTGTCCCTCAAGGCAAGGTCACTGCCTTGTTTCTCTTTTTCACAGCCCACTCATTGTTGGCACATGGTAGGCATTGCGTGTGCTTGGTACATAATAATGTGTTCCCTGACATGCCATGCCGATCCAGAGGAAGACAGGAACTACCAAAGATGGCACTGACATTTCATGGTTCCTTGGACTTCGTATCCTTGGAAACAGACTGGAACCCCGCTCCCGTAATGCCTTTGGGCACACCAGTCATGTGCACTTCTCCGCCCTCAGGATCGCCAACCTGAAGATCCAGCTGGCCAAGCTGGATAGTGAGGCCTGGCCAGGAGTGCTGGATTCGGAGAGGGACCGACTGATCCTCATCAACGAGAAGGAGGAGCTGCTGAAGGAGATGCGCTTCATCAGCCCCCGAAAGTGGACTCAGGGGGAGGTGGAGCAGCTGGAGATGGCCCGGAAGCGCCTGGAGAAGGACCTGCAGACGGCCCGGGATACCCAGAGCAAGGCGCTGACTGAGAGGTGGGTGGGCAGGGCTGGCGAAGTGGCGGGGCCCCTCCGTTTAGAGACCTAAGAACTTTCTCATGTAGCAGGTGGGGGGGCGTGTCTCATGTAGCAGATGGGGGGGCGTGATCTACCATCCATCTCCCCAGTTCTTCACACAATGTATCCCATAACCAGAACATCTGCTCAGAATTCAGGAATGCTTTTCTGACTAAGGAAAACTTTTCCACTGAAGTCTAGTTTCGAGCATTTGGTCTGCAGCTTTACCCAAGTGTTTCCCCGAGCAGTGCATACTCTCGGTGTATAATATTTTCTCTCATACATTCATTTATTCTCCTGCTGGTCATGACCCACCCAATGGGTCTGCACACCTGCTAAGGAGTTGCTATTTGCAGGTTGCAAAGTACCGCTTTAGATGGGCATTGCAAGCTGAGATGCTTACTGGGCCACGCAGGTGAAATACTAACTAGAGGCCTGCATGGCAGTGGACAGTGGCAGACTGGAACTCCTGGACCCTGCTTGTCAAAAGCAGCTCTGCCACCCACCTTCGGTGGGACTGAGGCTGTAGCTGCCTGAGCTCCATGTCTCAGAAAAAAAGTTGTTTGGCTATTTAATTTTTAAATATTGGCAACTAATCCACATTAAAAACAACAACACTGTGAAAGCTAGCAGAGCTTCTTCTGCCCACTTGATAAGCCTGAAAAGCACTGACTTATTTTCTGTAGTTTAGAACTTTTAACATCCTTTATTTTCTTAGGGGGCCCACCAATCTCCACGTCCACACATTGCACAGAGTACTGGCCTCTGTTCACAGTAGGGCCTCCAACCACAGCTTCCCATTCATTCATTCACTTAGTCCACCAGCCAGTCATCGATCCAGTCATTCAGTCCATCAACTGTGCATATTCTGTGTGCAATGCAGTTTGGAAGAGCCAGCAATTATTAAGGCATATTCCCTCCCCCCATACCCTTAACATGAGTTATTTCCACATTATTTTGACAACATACTTTATTGAGCAATACCTACCCATATGGAGCTTAGAAATAGTGATAGTGATTTGTGTGTGGTGTATGCACGTCTGGGGGCTGAAGCAAGCAAGTGTATTCCTCCCTTCATGAAAGCAGAAGCCAAAGCCCAGTTTGCAAAACAGGTAAACTTGACTGCATTCCAGTGGAAACAGATGGGAATTTAGGTGCCTGGATGTGGTCTTCCTGTGTCACCCTATGATGGGGTCATAAAATGCCTTCTGGAACCTTCTGAGCTCTAGGATACCCAGCAGCAATACAACCCAGGCGACCGAGTGCATACCATTCACATAGGGCAGAATACCAAATGGATGAAGTTGAACAGCCTCTGCCTGGCTCTTGTGAGCACATCGCCGAGTCCATTGACTGGTGGATAGTGGGGAATCTCCCCGCCAAGCCCTTCAGCAGACCTCTCCCACGGAGTGTCACTTTCCTCTCTTCCATCCTCCCCGTGCAGGGATAACTAATTAGCTATTAGTTATCAAGCAGGTGGAAGGAGAAAAGGGAAAGAACTGCCACATAGGAGCTTTGTATCCCCTGGACGACCTGCCAGGTCTCTTCTTTAAGGCCTCACCAAGACTGTCTCACCCTCCCTTGGGCTGTGCACCTTTGGGACCAGGCTTGTATGTTTGTGCCCTATTGTGGTTAGTGCCCGTTTAAAGGAAAATTTGGCAGCTGGCCCCAGTAGCTTCCCAGACCTCTGTGTGCCTCTCCTGGCTGGCCTCCGTCTCTCACTTGTTCCCAGCCCAATAGCTGCCCTAAGTCCATAACTTGGTCAAGCTTAAAGCCAGCTGAAGAGAACAGATTCGTGACTGCTTTTACTCTGTGCAGTCAGGAGAGACTCTTGTCCCTGCTGACCTTGAACCAGGCCATTAACCAAAATATTCAATATGGGAAAATGGGTAATTTTCTCCATATCTACCTAGTTAAGAACCAGGCCATTAACCAAAATATCCAATATGGGAAGATGGGTAATTTCCTCCATATCTACCTAGTCAAAAGACAGGTGGCCAGGCCAGATTGTGAATTGAGGCGCTTCTCTGCTATACTTATGGTTTCTGGAAACTGGGGTGGGATGTTCTTCTAGACACCCCTGTGGTAGACTCCATGCAAAAGCTACTCTTATTTGCCAGACCCCGAAACCTGTATCATATCTCATTTAAATCTCCCAGTCAAGCTAGGGTTAATTTTTATTACTGCCTCTACCCCATCTTTTAAAAGTCTCATTGCTTCCCCAGACAGCAAGTTCACACGCCCAGCCCAGGGAAGCCAGAATCCCCATCCTCAGCGGCTTCTGAGCAGGCAGCTCTGAGGACCCAGGAGGTGCTGGGGGCCAAGGACAGGAAGAGACGTGAGGTTCAGTGGCAGGACCAGGCAGACGGGTGCTGATGCGAGGAGGCTCTGAGAGGAAGCCCAGCAGCAGTGTCAGTGCCTCCAGCTGAGTGCCCCGTGCCTTGGGTTCCAGGTCTTTTGACTCTCATGCTCCCCACGCCTCTCTTTCCTGTCTCTCTCAAAATAGGATTATTATACTTCTCACCGTCACACAACAGCCTCTCCTTGAGGAAGGACTGGACACCTCCAGAAAGGCCTGCCAAACCCAAACCCAGTCACAACTGATGGGCACACAGACAGCCGGACTACCCTCTTCCCTTTCTATTCCCTGCTGCCCTCCCCACGCCCTGGGGACCCTCCTCACTGTGACATGATAGGATATGCTGAACCGGGAACCCCAGCCACTGTAATACAGGATTAAAATGCCACACACAAACAGCAGAAAGCAAGCCTAAGGAAGTATATTTATAGGCATAGGGTTAAGGGGACAGGCTCTCTTACCAGAAGCGAGCAGGACTGAGACTTATGCAAGGACCAATAGGAAGCTCCTGTGCACACAGGAGGGGTTGCCACTGGCCACCACCCAGTCAACTTCAGGGATTTTATAGTTCTGCTCATGTTTTGGGTCTAGAGAATGAGCTGTGGTGATCATGCAGTTTCTTAATTGGTCAACCTTGGTCAATCTCCTAACGTAAATTAACAGTTGATAGTGTCATGGGCTTTTTTTCTTGTTACTGACTTTTCTCTCTTGTTTGGTCTCCCTGGGGTGGGAGGGGGAGGGTCCCATGTCTCCCAGAGTCCCAGTTCTTATCCCTCCTGTTATGTCTCCCGGGGCCCCAGTACCCTTTCTATTAAGGTCTAACCCCTCAGCACCACTTCTGAACCTGCTCTGCAGTCCTGCTTCATGGTGCCTAAGCTTCTTCTGGCTGCAACCCAGAGACCAGTTTCCCAGGCTGAAATGCAGTCCAGGTTTTTGCATTTTTAATAGGTTCCCCAGGTGCTGAGCTGCAGCTCATGGGGAATCCAGGCCCCCCTCTGGATCCCCTGCCTGCTTCCATGCTTGAGGTGTTCCTGCCCCCCCCCCCAGCACATGCCAGGCATCTCCCACACATATGCCATATGGCCTGCTCCACCCCCACCTCCAGGAGGTTACCTCAGCTTCTGCTTGTCACTGCCAGTGGTCACACCCTTGTGCTCCAGAGTCACGGCAGCCCGGCTCTCAGTTCTCTCAGCATCCTACTGGGATTTCAGTGAAGACCTGCATTTACTCCCAGAAAATGCCTCTGTGGGTTTCTCTCAGAGGAGAACAAAATCAAGGTAGAAATGGTGAACCCCAGATGCTTTGTGACCTCACACCTTTTCAGACGTTGCTTCAGCCAGAGTTCTAGAAATTCTACCATCTTGTCCTTTCTATTGAGAGTCAAGGATTTTGTTCATACAGCCTCCATCTGCCAGCCTGCTGCCCATCCTGCCAGCCCCAGGTGGACTCTGCAAGCACAGTGCCAGGGGTTGAGCTGGCTAAGAACCATGCCCAGCCTCCTCTGTTCCCCGTCTTTCCTAATTTCACGCATCTATTGCCCTGTCCCAGGCCCTCCTGCCCCTCATCACATTTCCCTAGTGCTGGAGCCAGCTCTGCTCCACATTGCAGGGCCTGTGGTGGGGCTCCCTGGTGTGTTAATGGGAAGATGGCATGGTGAGGATTTCACATAGAAGTAAACTCCTCTCCTCAGGCCCTGCCAGCAGACTGGGTTGCCTTGTGCTCTGGGTTGAGCACAAGGCAGTTGAGGCAGAACACATCTGCCCCTGAGTAATTTGATATCCAAATCTTCCAGCTGAATGAACTTTGAACTTTGCCTACTTGAACTGGGAGAAAGTCACTGCTTCACACATGCTTATTGGGCATATCATGGGTTAGTGAAGGTAGAAATGGTGCTGCTCCTTGACCCCACACTTCACACCTTTTCAGACTTTGCTTCATGGGAAGATCTTGAAATTCCACCATCCTTTCCTTTCTATTGAGAAGGAAGAATTTGCTCATTACAAGCTCCACCTGCTGGCCCGCTACCCATCCTGCCATCCACATGCAGGCAGGGTGAGGTCCGGCTCTCCAGACAGTGCAGCGCCTATGAACCTTGGTGTGACCAAAACTTTCTAGGATATTCCATAAAGATGCAGAATCCTGGTCGCTGCTCCCAGGTCCTCTGAGTCAGACCCAGGAATGTGCACTGAGTGAGTCCTGTGCCCTGTCTGTGGGCCACACACCAAGTAGCATGAATATCATGGATGTGGTTGTGAGGACACGGGCTTGTTTGAGGGGCCTGGGAGCAGGCTGACTCCAGAACTGTGAGGGAGCCAGTCTGGGCAGTCACTCTTTCCCCCGTTGACCTGAGCCATTCTCTAGGGGGGATTTCACAAGAGGGTGGGACAGCAGGGAGATGGGCCGCTATTCAGCCCTCCTTTCCAAACCCACGTGTCTTGCCACTAAGGAGATGGTTCCTGAATTGGGCGTTGGGGTCAGGCTTATCTGGTTGCAGGTTTTTGCTGCCAGCTTCTATGACATCCATCACACTCACACCTCTTGCTCTCTGGCTTCATTCATATATTCAGAACTGGATCCTGGGTCCTCCCCTTTTCTCCCCAGTCTGTTTCACCCTAAGATAGTGAATTTGTTTCTTAGGCCTGCCAGAGTACTGCAAACCAGGTAACTTAAACAGGAGTTTATTTTCTGTGCACCTGCCTGTCTATACTACATCTCTTCACTAAGGTTCTTTTCTACCATCCTGTACTTTTTATTCATGGACCTTGTTACACAGGTGTTAATTTGATAGTTGAGTATTTCCTTACTATGAGTCTCCACACCCTTCCCAGTAGAATGTAAGCTACAAAGAAGCATAAGCAGGTTCTGTTTTTCTCATGGCTTCATCCACAGTGTCAAGGACAAGGCCTGGTATGGTAGGCTGTTAGTAATTCCTGCTGTGTGAGTGGGTGAATGGATTCAAGAACTGACAGGGAGGAGAATGGGGATGGAGGAAAGGAAGGAAGGAGGGTGGGATAGAATCCTACTTTTGCCACTAATACTCTCTCTTTAAATAAATTAAGAGCGTCAATTTCCTTGTATATAAGTGATAAAAAGTCATTCTTACCATGCAGAGTTATCAAGTCAAAACAAGTGTTCATATCGTAATACCCAACCTACAATAGATGATGGACATGACAATTACAGACGGATTATCTGGGAGGCCACATGTCATCGGCATTGTTGTGAAATGTTTCCAGAAAGTTCCTTTGTATATAAATGTGGGGGTGGAGGGCACATGGTGGGGGATCTATATGTCCATTTCCACAATTACATGCCTTTGACTCCTCTTTTGGGGAGATGGAACCTCGATTCCTTGGGGCTCTCCCTTCATGCCCTCTCTCTCCTTTCAGGTTAAAGTTGAATAGTAAGAGGAACCAGCTGGTGAGAGAACTAGAGGAAGCCACCCGGCAGGTGGCCGCTCTACACTCCCAGTTGAAGAGGTAAGTGGTGGGCAGTGCATAGGTGCTCCCTGGGGTGGCCAGTGCAGGTGTCCCCGGGGAGCCAACCCAGACTCGCCCTTCATGCTTCATCTGTGGCACAAATGTGGACCTTCAGATGCACAGCGGCCAGGCGACTGGTTAGTCTAGCAGACTTGGCCTTGTCCTCACATGGCCACAGGAAGGCTCCTGCACCTCTTCAGCCCCCTCCATCCTCAGTCTTCTAACAGCATGGGGGTGATGGAGGGAGTGGAAAGAGTGGGAAGGAAGGCCCAACCAGGTGTTCATATGTCTTCAAGCCTGCCAACCCACTTTTCTAGCACAGAAAGAATAGACCTTGGGTTTGGACCTGGGTGAGTGACAGTGACATGGCTAGAATTTAGTGGCATTTTGTTTTCATCAGCCATTCTTCACAGTTGCCTTTTATTTCTAATCCGTGATGCTGTTTTCCAAATGACGCTTAGGATATTAAGTCTCCTTTTCAATGAATGTATTAAAACATGAAGAAAAAAAGTGAGTTGATTTGAAGAGAAAACATGAAAGAATATTATTTTAGATTGGACTCAAATATGGGAAAACATCACAGAAGGGCAAGGGAGATGCTGCAAGTTTGAAAAACAGAGCTGTGGAGGGCAAAGTCAACTTTATGACAGCTGACTTGGGTTGGAATCCAAGCCCTGCCACTGTCTCATTGTGTGAGGTCCTCAGAGTGTCCTCTTCAGTGAAATGGGATGCATGATCCACTCAGGAGAATGCCAGGACGGTCCCTCAAAGTGCCCATGTGCAGTTCTCAGCCCATGTGCTGTCAGGAAGTCCCAGGTGCCTGCTTCACTCTGCCCCCTCCTTCTCTCCCTTCCCCAGCCTCTCCAGCAGCATGCAGTCCCTGTCCTCGGGTAGCAGCCCCGGGTCCCTCACATCCAGCCGGGGCTCTCTGGCCGCCTCCAGCATAGACTCCTCCAACTCGGCCAGCTTCACAGACCTCTACTATGACCCCTTTGAGGCGCTGGACTCGGAGCTGCAGAGCAAGGTGGAGTTTCTGCTCCTGGAGGGGGCCACGGGCTTCCGGCCCTCAGGCTGCATCACTACCATCCACGAGGACGAGGTGGCCAAGACGCAGAAGGCAGAGGGGAGCAGCCGCCTACAGGCCCTGCGCTCTCTGTCTGGCACCCCGAAATCCATGACTTCCCTGTCCCCCCGCTCCTCCCTGTCCTCCCCATCTCCACCCTGCTCCCCTCTCCTCACTGACTCTGTCCTGACCGGAGACACATTCCTGAGCCCTCTGGAGTTTGAAGACCCTGAGCTGAGTGCCACTCTTTGCGAAATGAGCCTTGATAGCGACGCCCAGGAAAGCTACCGACTGGAGGAACCAGGAGCAGAGGACAAGCCGCTGGGCCAAGGTAGACAACAGCACGTGGGGGACGGGGACTGTTCAGGCCTGGGCTCCTGCCTCGTGATAATTATGGCCATTGTGTCGGCGTTTGCTGATTGCTTTCTACTTGCCAGGTCTTCGCTAGCGTACCAGTATACCCATTCATTAGCCACTTATCATGCACTCACTATGTTCCCAGGGCCTGGTCTAAGAGATTTCCTGTGGCAGATTCATTCATTCAAGGTATTTATTAGGTGCTTACTAAGACTAAATATCAGGTCCTGTGCTAATGGGGTTGCATAGATTCATTCATGTTTCGTTCAACAGATGTGCCATGTGCTGGCACGGGTTAGTTACAGGCATAGTCAGGAGGTCCCTATTGGCATGAAGCTCATGTGCAAGTGGAGGCAATAAAAGCCCTGAGAAGAGAATTTAACAGGGATGCAGTAGCGCCTTGGGTGGGGGTGGGGCTGCCAGTTCAGGCTGGGTTATAAAGGGTGCCCACACTTAGTGGAACTTGAGGGAAAAGCCAGAGAAAATCTCTGAGGCTGGAGGTCAGGTGTCACTAGTAAGGCTGGAAAAGCCAGAGTCTGGCCCATGGACTACTTGGTACAGCATGGAAGGAGTTTTATCCTAATTGCAACCCAAACCTTATACCTCTCTGAAGCCAAGGGATGGTGTAATCTGACTCCCTTGACTCAGAGAACATGTACTCAGAGAATATCTGGTGTGGATTGAGAATCAGGTTGGAATTTTCAAGATAGAAGATGATGCTAAGTTTTACTAAGAGAAAAAAGTCTTTTGTTACTGTTTTTAGTGCCAAAACCCAAGGAGAGAAATTTATTTTTAACAACCACCACATCATAAATCACAATAGTTAACATTTATTAGGGTGCATTATACATTGGGGTGACATGTTAGATATGGTGCAATAAGTTACTTCTACTATGCCTATTTCACAGATGAAGAAACTGAGGTTTAGAGAGATGATGTCACTTGCCATGGGTTCCCCAGCCAGCAAAAGAGAAGTATAGGTTGGAATCTGGGTCTTTCTGCTTCCGAAGCCCAACCTCTTTATCCTAAAGTTCCTTTTAAGACACAAAGTCACTCAGTGTGTTAACTCCTGGTGCTGGCAGGACCCATCTCCTTTGATTCACTCTGGCCCTTTGTTCAAATGTCAGGGCTGAGCAGAGTCTTCCTGGCTGTGATTTATCCAGTGCAAGTGTACCAAATGCAGCCACTGTTGTGCTCACTTACTCAGTTAAGCCACAGGTCAACTCTGTGTCTATGTGTTGGGCAAGATGTTGGTGGGGGCGGAGGGGGGAGTGAGTTCTCTTTTCATCTTCATCTTATAGACAGAAAAAGTAAAGCATAACCAGGTTCAATAACACGTTCAAAGTCAGTCCCACTGCTGGGGCATGGTAGTGTCAGAATTAGTACCTGGGCCACCAGCCCAAACCCATGCTCAGACAGGTGCCTATCTTGTCTGTAGGAGGCTCCCATCTTGCTCCCCAAAGATGGGCCAGAGGTAACAGGGCCCATCTCAGCCTTAAGGCTAGGGATGAGCTGGGGGAGAGGGCTGCCTAGAATTTCCTGTTCATGTGCAAGGGCCAATTGAAACAAGGTGGGAAGAAGAGATTTTCTGGAAAATTCAAGTTCTGCTGGGTATATGCCATACATTTCCTTAGAAGAGAAGGCTAGCAATCCCTGGGGCTCCCTCATCAGGAAGGGTGTCTTCCAGAGAGAGCAAACAAAAATAAAAAGTCACTTCCTATGATGACAGCAGGTGAAAGAATTCAGTAAACAGCTCCCTGGAGAGGATGGGGTGCAGGTGGAACCTCTAATGAGCCTCAGGAAGTGGTCCCCGGGCACCCTGTCTGAGGACCACCCAGCTTTCCTTCGCTGACAGCATCCCTGCGCCTTGTGGGTCAGAGACCACCTGTCCCAGGGCAGCACTTTCCTCCTCCCACCTCCCGAAGGCTTCCCCACAAGAGCAGGGCCAGGCAACCCAGACACTAAGCAGGTTATGTGATTAGTGCCGTCGTTCAGCCAGCAGACAAATTAATCTCCTTAAGTGGTTAGTGGAGGGTGGCAGCGCCCGGCAGGGAGGTCTCCCTAACTGGGCCGCAGCTGTGGGACACGGGCTGGGAAGACTGCACCCAGGTGGCTGCTTGACTTCCTTGTCAACAGCACTTGTCTCCCAGGCTAACGCTCACAACCGCTTTTTCCAGCTGGCCCCAGGCCAGGCATTCGGCAGTGCCAGTCAGGGACTGAAGGACCTGAATTGGGCCTCCCTCCGCTCAGACAGGAGGAACTATCTTAGTAGTTCAGTGGCTCTGAACAGTGATGAGTCTGGCACTCTGTTGGCACTCATTCCCTGGGGAAGAAAAGAATGAGCATCCATCTGAGCCCCAGCCAGACTTTCAAGGCCCCCATGAAGGGCAGGGAAGAAGAGGAGCTGAGTTGGGAGTGGGGTGGGAGTAATCTGATGGGCCCATTGACAGCCAGAATCTAAATCCACTCCTTCCCCCCCCCTTGTCCAGCAGAGTGTCCAGGGGCTTGTGTTGATGTCCCAGGGGTGCAGGGACCCATAACATGGTGACAGGAACAGCAGACACAGTGAGGAGAGCAGTCATGGATTTTCCCTTGCTCTAGCTCTACAAAGGAGGTATTATTATCCCCTCTTGCAGATGAAGAATCTAGGGCTTAAGGACCCATGTTCAATGTCCTGCCAGTGAAGCAGTAAGTGGTAGAGCTGAGCTGTGAACTCAAGCAGTTTGATACCTGAGTCTGATGTTAAACACCAAAATCATGTGCCGCTCTTTCCTTCACCCCAAAACAAGGCAGGGTCTTTAAATAGCACTCAGAGTGGTTGAAGTTGGCAGAGCTGTATTAGGATAGAGTGAGTCAAAGTGTGCGTAGCCAAGACATTTCCTGGTTTCTGAACCCCACCTTACCACCCCCCCCATCTTCCTCCAGCTGTGAATGCAACCAAGGGGTGCAGCCTGAAAGTCGCCTGTGTCTCAGCTGCTGTGTCGGATGAATCTGTAGCTGGGGACAGCGGTGTGTATGAGGCTTCCGTGCAGAGGTGAGTCCCAGAGTCCTGAATACCAAAGGGGCCCACGAATGTGTAGGAAAGAGGTCCACAGAGGCCATGGCCAGGCGACCCCACATTCCCCCTGGCAGACCTGTGGCAGTTGCTGCTTCCTGGCTCCTTTCAGACTTGAGAGGGGATTATTCTGATGACTGTCAGGAAGAGGTGGATGGTTGGTGGGTTCATTCTGGAGGAAAGACACCCCCTTCTAAGAGAGACCAGGAGCAATTGTGGAAGGGCAGCCCCCAAGGCGAGGTCCAGCAGATCCAGCGCCCGCCTGAGGATACACCCACACCCTCCCAGAGAGAACCTACATCTTAAACCCGACTTTGACCCCAGAAGGTCGTAGGGAAGTCTGATGTCTTTCCCTTCCCTGTTGCCTTCCAGACTGGGTGCTTCCGAACCTGCTGCTTTTGACAGCGACGACTCAGAAGCAGTGGATGCTACTCGGGTTCAGATTGCCCTAAAGTGAGTGACGGGGCGGGGAGGGCAGGGGAAGCTTGTAGGTCCCTCTCTGGCTGTGTCTCACCTGCACTTACCATCACAGCTACCCAGGCAGGAGGCCGAACTGTTAGGACCTGCTGTCCGTTGTGAGCCCCTAAGTGGGGATCAACTTGGACTACCTCCCAACTGCCTCTCTTTACAAGAGAAAAATGAGACTTGGGAGACCTTCTAATGCTTCCATTCACTGAGCTGATCTGTGGCTTGGGGAGAGGAACCTCTCTCCACTCATCCTTATCATGGCCTTTGCCTTACTGTCCCACCCAGTTTTCCACCATCTAACCCAAGGTTGACCCCTGGGACTGCTGCCCGGCTCTTTTCACTAGTTGTTTTCTATTAATGCCGATGGCCTTGCTGTTATTTAAGTAGGAATGAATTGCCAACATGTGAAACAACAGGAAATTTCACACACATGCCTGGCTTCTCTGAAAATTGAGCCTGCAAGCTCCTAGCTCCCTGCCTGGCATCAGCAAAGGACGTGACCTGTGCTCTGCAGCTCAGCACAGTCCCCAGAACAGCCCACAACCACGTTTGGGATTAGGAAGGAGGAGCGAAGGTGTTAAAACCAGGCCTTTCCTATTCCCCTTTATTTCAGGTATGATGAGAAGAATAAGCAGTTTGCAATCTTAATCATCCAACTCAGTAACCTGTCGGCTCTGTTGCTGCAACAAGACCAGAAAGTGTGAGTATGTTGCTGACAGGGTGTGTTTTCCCTTCTGCCCTGTGTGGGCATCCCTGAGGGACACTCTCCAGCTGCATCCTGCCCTGCGTGCCCCGTGGGTGTTTTTATTCATGTGACTGTGACACACAGCTATGGATGCGGCTACAGCACAATGCAAGCCTGCTCACTGTAGCAACCCTCCTGAGTGCACACCATGTGCCAGCAGTGGGGCTGGGGCGTGGCCACAAACCTCTGGCCTGTGAATTTGAAGGATGTCAGCCCCCTCTAAGTCTAAGTCTAAGCTCAAGTAGTTCATGAAGGAATAGTCAGATCTGCCCTCCCTAAGAGTCTGTGCCCAACACTGGACTTCCATTGGGGGGTGTGATGGTGGTGCCCTAGCAGTGGATAATGCAGCAGGGACCTGAGCCAGCTGCCGTTGGCTTTTCCCAGTGCAGACCAAATCTTTGTGACGTTGTGATCATCTTCCTGCACGTCTACTGTAACTAGACCCAAGGCCTGGAGGGCAGCCAAGGAGCTTCCACTTCTGTGGTCTGCACCCAGCCAGTGTCTGAGGATGCGATGCTGTGGGAGAGAAGAAGGCAGGCAGGACAGCAGGCATGCAGGAGGAAGGCAGGACTGGACCCTTGATGGGAGTGACAAACAGCACCAGGATGAACTGTCCCATAGCTCCTTGGTGCCTGTGTGGTGGGTAGGGAGTGCCTCACCTAAGTTTCCTGGATAAAGGGGTGAGCATGTCTGAAGTTTGGGGACCGTCACACTCCCCTCTGCTGAGATTGTAGTGTTTTGCCTTCCTGCTAGCAATTGTTAGAGGAGTTCTCAGCATTAACAAGCAGCCTTGCAGATCCTGCTGGGCATATTCATTTGCACACTCTTGGTCCCAGGCTCCACATGCTCTGAAATTCTAAGGATCTGGAGGACTCAGGATGTCGGGGAATCTTTGTTCCCCGATCACGGATTTTTGGGGGGCAGAACAGGCAGGGTTTCAAGGTGGGAGTGGCGTCAGAGAGGGGAGATTCCTAAAAGAGAAAAAAGGGGAGTGGGCATGAGGAAGACACGGGAGTCAGATTTGGGTGCAAGTCTTCCCGTTCTGCCTTCAGCAGAAGTTTATTTTATACACTTTAGGCAAGTAATTAACATATAAATGGGCTGAGATGACAATCTTTTCTCTGAAAGCAGTTTGGGGTCCTATAGACTTTCAGTTAAGATTATAACATTATTGATCTATTAAAATTAAGATAAGTCCATAAAATTTAAAGCTAACATTTTTTAGAGATGGTTAAATAAAAATTCCTTTCAATCCAAAATGCTATTCTATGACCTTCATTACTAAGACATCTTAGCGGGTAAAGTCAAGTCAAGGATTAGGGTGGAGATATGAAGGATAGAGTAAGGTTGTGAGCTAGGGTGGAGTGACTCTCTTGTAAGTCAATAACAAAGAGATACAGGAAAGTTCCTCAAAAGCTGAATAGAGGATTTAGGTGAAATAACTTCCTTATTTGAAGTTTAGACAACAGAAAACTTAAGCAGTTCTTTAGAAGGATTATGTGAGATAGTAGAGAGATGGGATGTGGGTTCTCTTCTGGGCAGTAAAAGAATTCTGATTATTCTAGTACTGCCTTGTTTTACAATATTAATTTTGTTATAATTGTTTTTATTAATCAGCCAGTTGTAATATTTTTTATTCCAAGAGGGCTTTCCATCCTGAGGCAGCACTTGCTCACCTGAGCCAGGCAGCACCTTATGAGGCTGAGGCAGTCCAGTAGAAAACTGATGGTTGCTTGGAATATTTTGATTATACTGAAAAAGGGAGGGTCATAACATGAGCTAGTATGGAAATTCTGATTTTTCAGGGCACTTCCCCTCCATCTGGAATATGTCTGATGATAGAGGTTGCTTAGCTGTGTCATCAGGAGAAGGGAGGGCAGTGTGTTGTGTCCTTAGGAGAATGTTCTAGGTCCCTTGCAAATACCTCCATAAAAGTACCAGCTGTTCTCTATTGTTGGCTTGGGGATGTGCACAGCTGGTTGGCACAGCACATCAGCACCACTGCAGGCTGACTGGGCTCCCTGCATTTCTGTCACCCTCTAGGAACATCCGTGTGGCTATCCTTCCCTGCTCCGAGAGCACCACCTGCCTGTTCCGCACCCGGCCCCTGCACGCCTCAGACACCCTCGTGTTCAACGAGGTGTTCTGGGTGTCCATGTCCTATCCCGCCCTTCACCAGAAGACCTTAAGAGTCGATGTCTGTACCACCGACCGGAGCCACCTGGAGGAGTGCCTGGTGAGAATCTGTCTGTCTGTCTGTCCAGCCACCTGGCCTGTGGACATTGGTTCACCTTGTACTTCAGGGATAAAACACAGGCTACAGTCTCCATCAGGCTACTCTTGGGTCCCAGGCAGGGACTCTTCCACTGTGAATAGCAATCTCAGAGTTACCGGGAAATGGGAATGAAGGGAGAACTATAAAATTGACAGCATGTTGTAAATTGCCAGAGCTTAGAATATAAGCTATAGCCTCAACTTTACCACAGTGGTAGAATGTGGGTAAGAAGCAGAGAAAAATGAGAACAAAGAGACAGGAGCTCACATCCCACCTATATCATTCCCTGAATAGCTTGTGACCGACCGTAGGCAAGTTACTTGACCTCTCTGAGCCTCAGTTTTCTCATCCACAAGATGCTATTGAAAATGCCCCCTTAGAGCCTAAGAGTCAACTGTAAGCATTAAGAGAAACTGTTCATGCAAGGTATCTGTCACATGTCTGACACACAGTAGCTCCTTGCTGGATGGGGCCATTATTCCCCTCCCAAGAGCAGAACTCCCCCTCTCCTCTGTACTTTGGCAGGAGATGAAGTGACCCTGGAGACATGTGTATCCTGAGAAAGCCTCAGGTCTCTGCTCTCCACTTAGAGCCAGGGAACCAGCCTCTGCCATCCCTGGGCCTCACTGAGCCAGCAGCCCCAGGTGTTCTCTGAGACTCCTAGGACTCTAAATCCAAGTGTGTTTCCTTATCTGTGAAACCCGGCTCACACTGCCTTGGGCACAGGTGGTTTGCTGAGGATTACAGAAGGTGCTGAGGATTACAGAAGGTGCTGTAGCATGCTTTGCAGACTGTAGCACATCCAAATTACCTGGGCTATGGTGAAAATGCAGGCCCTGGTTTAGCAGCTCTGCACTTCTTTTCTTTTCTTTTTTAAGATTTATTTATTTATTTATGCATACAGAACTGGGGTACAGGCCAGAGGTGCAGGGGCAGTGAAAGGATTCACCAGAGACAGAGTTGGGAGCAGAACAGACCAACTGACAAGTACACTGCTGAGGGGAGCAGCGGGCGGGTCAGGAGAGGTCTGCCACGCCATGTGGTCACCTCCGGGGCAGGTGGGGATCGAACTCATGCTGAAGTGGCTTTAGCTTCTTAGTGCTGTGCTTAACCTGCTGTACCACTAGGGAGGGCCCAGTTCTGCATTTCTTACACTGCTTCAGGTAGCAGTGACGCTACTGGTCCTGGACCACACATTGGGTAGATAGCTGAAAATCATCCGAGTGTGTGTACACACGTGGTTCTCACTGGATCTCAGTTGTCATCTCTTTCCTTCGCAGCCAGAGCACAGAACAGCCTCACTGTCATTTGCGGTGGGGTTATAATTACTGACAAGAATGTAACAGTGTCCCTTGCAGTTTGTGTGGTGAGCACTGAGCTGAGCGCCTGACCTTCATTGCTGCTATTGCTTCTCCACACAGCCTGATAAGCTAGGTAGTATTAGGCCAGTGATGAAACTGAGTCACCAGGAAGTGAAAGAGCTTCCCCAGGTCACATTGTCTGGAAGTGGCAGGAGCAGTCCCGGCAGCCAGGTGAGCCTGTCTGCCCAAGCCTTGGCATTTCCTCTGTGCCAGCACTCCCTGGAGCCTGCCAGCAGGAATGGTGATGTGAGGGCTGGTCCAACGCAGGGCACTCTGAACCTCACAGAAGAATGCTTTTCCATACCCGGCTCCTGCGGCAAGGCTACACCTCAGCCCTTGGCATTCCTGAGCTAGAAAAGACCCAATCCTATTTTTTTCTCCTAATTGGATGCCTTTTATTCCTCCTTCCTAATTGAAGCCTGGTCCTCACTGGTTGCCATGGAAGCAGCCAAAGCGCTCATCCCCTGTGGCTTGTCTCCACCGTGACCAATGGGTAACCTCCTTTCCCGTTTCCTGTGGGGATGTGCAGTGTCAGACTGTCATGTTTGGGTGACTAGAGGAGGCGAGGGAATGAGAGATGGGGAGCAAGGGCTGTCTGCTCCCACATGCCGGACCCTCCCCACAGCGCTGTTTTGAGCCATGTAATCAGAGGCAACAAGAGGACCTTGCCCAGACTGTCTGTGTGTCTGATATGGGGCTGAGAACACTGCATGCAGTATCTCACTCAGTCCTAACAGCAGCCTAAGAAGAAGTGTTAGGATAAACCCGCATTTGACAGATCCAGGGCTAGAGAGGCTAAATAACTTTCCTAGGCCATCCAGGGAGGAAGCAGATGCCTATATCTGAACAGATTCCAGCTTGTTTATATGTGGCCATTGCATGCTCCTGGTTGCTGTCCCCAGACCTGGGCCAGGCTTGGAGGGATAGATGGCTGCTCTTCCAAATACCACTGGCAGGAATTCCACCAAATGCTTTTGTGTGCCACAGTAGGTCACAGGCTTTCCAGTGAGGCCCTAGTACCCACTCCCGGCTTCTAAGCTCCTGCCACTCAGCGTGGGTTCCATTAAGCAGCTCACTTCAAGTCCCTCCTGTCCTATGGCTAACCCTCCCACAGCTACCTTGTCCACTTCTCACCTGGCACACCCCCAGCTCTGTCCAAGTAAACTGAGAAAAGCATGCAACAGGGTCTCAGTTGTAAATCATGGTCACAGAGCTGCCCAGATCTGATACTGCAGCACCCTAGACCAGTTCCTCTGCTGCTCATCCCAGTGATGGCTTAGTGGTTCCTTCTCAAACCTCCAGTGGCTCTTCCCCGAGCTTTGGCCTCACCTCAGTGAGAGAATGGGGACCAGAGATTGGACCCCCAGCCCCATTCCACATCTAGTTCTTCTTGTAGGCTCTGCAGCATCTCCTGGTTCTGATGGTGGCCCTTCCCCACACCTCCCCACAGGCCATCCTCACCAGTACATCACAACACTCTCCTCTCTCTTCAGTTTTCCTTCCATCCCTGGATCTGGCCTGTCAGTGTACCAATATGCCATTTTTTCTTCCAGGCTTTGAAAAAATAAAAACTAAGCTTTTTTGGTGGAGGAGGAGGGCACTTCTACCTCCAGCTACTACATTGTTTATTTGCTGTTCTTTACAGCAAAACATGAAAGAGGTGTTCCTGTTCTCTGTGATCCAGCCCATACCGGCTTTTATCTCGCCCATTTGCCATGAAGGTGTTCATTGTAGTCTCAGTGGTCTGCTGTGCTGACCTGGTGGCCAGTTCTCCATCGTCATCCTCTCAGCCTGTCAGCTGCATTTGGCTCAGATGCTCACTCCTTCTCCTCAGCATCCTCTGTCATGACTTGGGTTCCTGGATGCCTCACCCTCCTCAGCATCCTTCTTACCTCACTAGCCCTTCTCTTGGTCTCCTTGCTGCTTCTCCTCCAAGTCCCTGGCCTCTGTCTGGAAGACCCCAGGGCTCAACCCCCTCTTGCCTTTTCTTTTTGCCTTGGCTCCATTGGTGACCTTATCCTGTCTCCCAGCTGCAGACACCTCCCCTTGATTGACTGCAGCCTGGTCCTTCCTGTCTGTCTTTACATTGTCTGTCCATGGCTTAGTCCCTGTCTTCTTTTGCACGTGCAGTAGAATTTCAGATGAACTTGTCCACAAGCACACCCTGATCTTTCCTCCTGCATCTTCACGGTCTGAGCGGGTAGCAGCCCACTCTCACTGCCCAGGCGAGGAGACCATAGTCACCCTTGACTTGTCGCCTTCTCGTACCCACATCCAGTGCTTTAGAAACTTCTGGCAGCTCCACCTGCAAAAGGTCCCACATTCCCACTGCTTCTCATGGCTCTCCTGGCACCAACCAGTGTCATCTCTCACCTGGATTATTATGGCTTATCACTGGTTCTCCCCGTTCTATGCTCACCTCCTTTCTCTTTTGAGCAGAGCAGCCTCAGTGAGCCTATTAAATTGCAAATAAATGCTTGCCACTCCTCTGCTTGAAAGCTTTTGAGGACTTGTGTCTCCATTAAGAGTCAACTCCCTGGTGGCACAACGAGTTAGAATGAATTACTGCAAGCTGGCCACAGCCACTCAAGTGCAAGTTCGATCCCCAACCCCGGAGGTGACCTCTCCTGACCCGCCCCCTGCTCCCCTCAGCACTGTACTTCTTCAATCTGCCTGTTCTGCTCCCCACTTGTCTCTGGTGAATCCTCTCACCACCCCTGCACCTCTGGCCTGTACATCAGTTCTGTATGCATAAATAAACAAATCTTTAAAAAAAAAAAAGTCAGCTTCTGGGCCCTTTGTCTGGCCTCCAAGGTCCTCTGGCATCTGCTCCTGTTATCTCTTTAATTTCACCCCTAAGATTTTCTCCAGCCCTCTTGCACCCCCTCAAATACACCAACACATTCCCCTACTCCAGGCTTTGCACTTGCTGGCCCTTTGGCTTTGCACTTGCTATCCACTGATGGGCCTTCTCTCCTCCCAGGCCTTCATGCACAAGGGCTGCCCCCTCACCAACTGGCTTCACCCAATAGCACCCCGATGAGGTCCTTCTTACTCTATTCAAAGTCGCACTTATCTCCCATCCCCTGGCCCCTTCCTCTCCTGTACCTTGTATTACTTTTCTCAGCAGCACTTTTCTGTCACCGAACATTTCACTGTGCCGCAGATCTTAGGGTTCATATTGTTTTCACATTTATCATCTCTCAGGTCAAAATGCAGTTTATAATGGATGGCAGATCATAGTTTCCTTGGCAACTTTTTCTTGGTGTTGCATAAACTAATAATAGACTTTATAATTGATGGCATCTTTTCCTTCCAATTGTATTGATTTGTGAATTGTTTTATGTAATGATACAATTTTTTTTTAAATAACAGTTTATTTTTACATCATTTTGTACATTTTTTTTTCCATCTCAATTGTAATCCCCTCGGGTTTCCCATCACCATGTCACCCGTGTACCATCACCAAAATCCCGTGCACTTCCCTCCCTCCCCCCCGCCTTGATCCCATTCCCCACTCCACCCCCACAAAATGTCTCTGTTTTATATGGTTGTTCATTATTTTTGTATGTAATGATACAATTTAAGGAGTACGGTATCACTTCTCCATAGGTGCATATGCACACACCAAGGCTCCACTGCCGGTACCCTGACACTTTCCCTTCCCACCCTCTCTGGAAGCCAGTGTATTTTCAGAGTCTCGGGGTTATTTTCTGGTGTTTTGCCAGTTTGTTTTCTTTGGTTTTTCTTTAACTGAATGAAACCATTTCATATTCTGAGTTATTTCACTTAGCATAACTACCTTGAGATCCATCCATTTTGTTCCAAGAGGCACAGTTTTATCATTTTTAATAGCTGAATAATATTCCACCAGACAAAGACACTGCAATTTCTCTATCCAGTTGTCTGTCAGCGGGCATTTAGGGAGGCCCCATATCTTGATTATTGTAAGTAATGTGAACATAGGAGCACAGAAATCCTTTATATTAGTATTCTTGGTCTTTGGTAAAATATCTAAAAGTGGTATTGCTGGATCACATGGCATTTCTGTTTTTAGTTTATTAAAGAATCTTCATACCATTTTCCTTTGAGGCTGCACCTACTTACATTTCCATCAACAGTAGGTTGAAAGTTCCTTTTTCTCTATGTCCTATCACTGTTTTGTTTCTTGTTTCCTGTCCTTTTGATGTAAAGCATTCTCACAGGAATGAGGTGATCTCTCATTGTGGTTTTGAATTGCATGTCTCTGAGGATAAGTGACATTGAGCATTTTTTCATGTGCCTGTGGATCATCCGTATGTCTTCTTTGGAGCATTGTCTATTTAGGTCTTTTACCCAAATTTTTTAATGGATTGTTTGCCTTTTTCTTGTTGAGTTGAATGAGTACTATACTATATATATATATTTCTAATTAACCCCTCATAGACATATAATATGCAAATATCTTCTTCTAGCCCATAAGTTTGATCATATTATAGACTCAATAAAACACAATATAGGGTTTATGTATTGATTTGTTTATCTGATTCCCTGAGACTCAAAGCTCACAAAGGTGGAGATTTTTATCTGCCTTAAATCCTGCTGTACTCCCAGCACCCAGAAGAATGCCTGGCACATAGAAGCTATGCATTTCGGTGCTGGATGAATGAAAATATGAATAAATGCCTTAGGACCCACCTGATTTACTGGGAATAACCATAGTCACATCTATGAGTCACCCAAACAGGTGGTATACTCTTGTTGGAATTAATATTAATCTGATGACAGCTTCCTGACTCTAAGCCATGACCATATTCAGTCTCTCTTGCCCCTCAAATGTGGTCCGGCACCCTCTAAACTGTTATATCTTAAGGTATTTATCTGTCTGCCAGAAGCCTGTGAGCTCTTTGAGGACACAATCATGCCTTACATGTTTCTGTGGCTCAGAGTCTGTAAAGTGCTCAGCAGAGGCATTAAATGACTAATAAGTAATGTATACACATTCTGTATACATTTATTCTCGTGGTCCCAAATGTGTCAGGCATTGAATACCTGCATGGATTCTAGCCCTGCCAGCAGCTCTGCAGATGGGAGGCATTTTTCCATTTTCCTGGTGAGAAAGCTGGTGCTGAGTACATCCAGTGTC
Source organism: Condylura cristata (assembly GCF_000260355.1). Classification (NCBI taxonomy): domain Eukaryota; kingdom Metazoa; phylum Chordata; class Mammalia; order Eulipotyphla; family Talpidae; genus Condylura; species Condylura cristata. The sequence goes on from NW_004567109.1 coordinate 55,580,629, forward strand.
AGCACGTTTGTTTTCCTCACGTCCTGCTAGAAGTTACCAACAGCACATGACAGCTTCCCCTATGCTAGGCCTGCGGTCTATCCTGTAGGAGGGCAAGCTGGCAGGCAGGATCCCAGTAGGCGGGGAGACCCTCTGTTGTTCCAGGTGCCATCCTGAGCCTTGGCTCTGGGTTTTGACTCCTGATCCACTTCCATGCCACCTGTGGTATGTCTGCCACCGACTTTGCTATGAGCCAGGAGTGAAGAAGCTAAACCCCAAATCTGGTCAGAGCTCTTCAAAAAGAATCATTGAAGCAAGGAGAACTCTGAAAATGATGGAAATTATTTGGTGGCTCTTTTCATTAAAGATGTACAGTAAAACAATAAATAAATCTTGGACTAAATCTTCTCTTTGTAATTCTATATTTAGTTAGGTTAACTAGTTACAGTTCGTTTTCATCTAAAGAGATCCATTTACATGATTCAAATAAAACCTGTGCAGAGATTACTAAAGAGAAATCTTGCTCCTTCCACCCCTGCCATCCTTTGCTGCACCTGTAACCCTTTGATTAGTTCATCTTTATATTTCTTTTTGTACATAAAATCATGCGATCATGCTCATTACCTTTGCGCTCAAATATTGTGTAATGTGCATACATGTGCATGCATGTATGTGTGTGTACACATGTGCGAATAATGTGTGTATTATTATCCTCCATTTCTTGGAAAGAAATAGATAACATGTTGTATATTCCATTCAACACTATGCTCTTTTCGCTCTTACCGATAAAGTGTGGAGCTCTGTCATCTGTACCTGGAGATCACCCTCATTTTTTTGGTCTGAGCTATATAATATTCCATTGTATATATGGTTTATTCATCCAGTCCCCTGTTGCCGGGGCTTTGACTTGTTCAAAACTCTTTTACAATTTAGAAGGGGGCCAGAATGAAGCTCTTGTTCATAGGATGTTCTGTACTTGGGTTGGTGTATCTGTGGGACAGACACATCCAAGTAGGATCACTGAGGCAAAGGGTAAAATGCAATCCTAATTTTGCTAGATATTGCCAGGCTCCTTCCATCAAGTTTCTGCTGTGTTACTTTTCTACCAACAAGGTGAGAGAGAACTTTATAGCCTGACTGATAACATCTGATGCCCATTTCTTAGATTTTGCAGTTTAGTTGAAAAGAAGTGATAGTGTGTTCCCCTTCACTTATAAGTAGTAACTTACTCAGTAGCTGAGTTTCTAGGGAGTCTTAGCCCCAAGAACAAGCAAACCATCATTTATCCCTAGTCCCCAAATCATAACCTCGGGATCAGTATAATCAACCTAGGATATGTCAAATATACAATAAAACAAATCATACATCCTGATTTTTTTAAACAGGGTTGATTAGCCACTTCTCCAAAGGTGATAGTCACATGGTCTTCAAGCATATGGAAAGATGTTCAGCATAAATCATCATCAAAGAAATGCAAACCAGAAACACAGGGAGCTCTCACCTCATACTCACTAGTATAGCTGAGAACAAAAAAAAAAAGAAAGAAAATGACAGCACTGGCGAGAATGAAGTGAAATCAGAACCCTCATGTGTGTGCCATGAGTGGGGTTGCACATCGCTGCAACTGCTCAGCCAGCTGAGGATGTGGCTCCTCAGAGAATTAAACTGCCCTGTGATCCGATAATTTAATAGCTGGACAGACGTCTGAAGGAGTAGAAAGTGAGGTGTCAAAACCATCTTTGCACACCCATGTCCACAGCCACATTGTTCACAAACTAGCCAAGAGGACAACCCAGATGTCCATCATCAGATGAATGTAGAAATAAATGGAATTTGTGCATACAGTGGAATATGATGCCACCTTAAAAAATGAAGGAATTCATGTTTCATCCTACAAGATGGGAGAAGCTGAAGATGTTATGCTTAGTGAAATAAGCTAGTCACAAAAAAAAATTATGAGTTTATATGCGCTATCTAAAGTAGTTAAACGCATAGAAACAGAAAACAGAAAGGTAGTTTCTAGGAACTAGAGTAGGGGAAAGGAAGTTGGTGGTATAAAGTTTCAGATTTTCAAGATAAAAACATTTTAGAGATCTAGCTCATAACAATGTAAAATACACTATTGCCCTGTACACTTATAATAAGTGTAATAATACAAATAACTAAGACTGAACTGTATATTACAACATAGATGGATCTTGAGGGCATTATTCTACGTGAAATAAATGGAGAAAACAGTCACTATGTGATCTGAAAATAAACATACACTGAATAGGTGTGAACCTGTACTTCTGAATCATATAGTGTTGTCAGCCACTGGTAGCACAATACAAATAATGTTTTTTTTAAAAAAGAATCAGAAAGCAGATTGGTGGATGCCAGGGTGAGTGACAGAAATGGGTAAAGGAGAGTCAAATGTCAAAAAAAATCCAGTAATAAGATAAATATTTCAAGAGGCGTCACATATAACATGGTGACTATAGTTAACAGTCACCATGCTGTATTAGACATTGCAGGTTGCTGAGAGAGTTGATCCTAAAAGTTCTCATCACAAGAAAAAGCATGTGTAACTACATAGGTGGCAGGTGTTGACTTACTGTGGCATCAGAAAGAAAGGAAAAAGAACACATGCTAGGTGCTCAGTGAACACTAGACAAATGAACAAGTGAACAAATAAATAAGTTAGTGAATGGGTGTGTTATTGGAAATGAAATGGTTAACAACTAGGAAACTTCCAGCACCTTTCCCAGGATCCAGATTTCCAGAACACCTCATCACCGCTTGTTTACACTATTTTTTCATCCTCAAAAGGGAGGTGCCCAGATCAGCCTGGCTGAGGTCTCCCGGTCTGGGGAAAGGTCGACTCGCTGGTACAACCTCTTGAGCTACAAATACTTGAAGAAACAGAGCAGGGAGCCCAAGCCACTGGGAGCCGTGGCCCCCACGCCAGGACCTGAAGTCACGGTAAGCCGCCACCACCCCCAGCCCCCCCCCACACACACACACACACACTCACAACGCACCTGCCTGGGTGGAAGGGAACACTTCTCCTAGTGCTGGAGGTTGGGCATCAGAGATGGAGAAGCAGAGAGGACAAGGAAGGAGAGACCCCTACCGATGGTCCCCTCTGCATTTGTGCTTTGCCCTCCCATCTTTTTATGTGCCCAATACGACTTGCCTAATGAAAACCTTTTAATTCACAATTAAAAAAAAAATAGAAAATGAGCCCAGATAGAGCATCTACTGTGCATCAGGGCCCATATTGGGGGCAGCAGGTCAGGGAATGACAAGCCAGAAGCCTAGACCCTTCTTAGTTAGGTGACAGGTCAGTTGATTCTCCTCTCTGTGCCTCTGCTCTTTCCTGTCTAATCTGAATCAATGAAAGATGTTATGAAACTTGGATAGAGTACCTATAAAAAGTACTGAGTAAGCACATGATGAATGATACCTGTTCTATTATTATCTTAAATTTCTTGAAAATCGTGCATTTGTTTATTTTTGTTTAAAGAAAAGAAAAAAAAAAGATATGCCGTTTTCATTTTGGTGCAGCCCACTTTAATAATGATTAAAATATGCTTAACCTGTTTCCTAGACTTGCAAAGCCCATGTCTGTCCAGAAAACCCAGGTAGACAGGCCAGGGCTCAGGTGAGCAATGAAGTTGCCTCTGGATGGAGAATATCAGAGTCTGAAGTCCTAGTGAGCAACTGATAGCACAAGAGAGCCAAACAGACAATGACTGGGAGGGTCAGCTTTTAGTTCTCTCTCATGTCTTCCTTCCATCAGTACTTGGTTACTTTGGAGAGTTACAACCCAGACTTACAATAAAGTTGGTGGGATAGGTCATAGAGGTAAGATAAAAGTAAGAAGCAAACCCATTTTCTTCTTTTTTTCCATCATCATCATCTTCTTCCCTTTTCTGCACTTCCTTTGGTGCTAGGCACAATCCCATTTATTATGTGTAGTTTTCCAAGACTCAGAAAGATTAATTGAATTATCTGATGGTCCACAATGATGCTAGGTCTCAGGCAGATCTCCCTCGCTCAAAAAGAGAGGTGGTGAACTGGCCTGAGTTGTGATAAAAGACTCCTGTGATTTCTGGAGCATGTCACGAGGTAATTAACTTCATTGGTTTCCTTACTTCGACTTCTTAAGAAAATAATCATGGCCCTACCTGGTGGTGCAGCGGGTTAAAGCTCAGCACTTCAAGTGAGCCACAGCCGCTTCAATCCCCTGCCCAGAGGTGACCCACATGGCACAACTCCAGACGTCTCCTGATCCACCTACTCCCCTCAGCAGTGTATTTCATAGATCTGCCTGTTCTACTCTCCACTCTTATCTGGTGAATTCTCACACCTCCCCTGCATCTCTCACCCGTACCCCAGTTCTATATGCATAAATAAATAAATCTTTAAGAAAAAAATAGAGAAAATAATCATAATCTCTACCAATCAGAAAGGCTGTAAATATTAAGCAAGATGCTACATATAGGCATCTATCACAATGCCTGGTATACCAGGGTGCCACTTGATTTTATTCTTTTTTTTTTTTTTAAAGATTTACTTATTTATATGCTACAAGAACTGGGTTACAGGCCATAGGTGCAGGGGCAGTGAGAGAATTTACCATAGACAGAGTGGGGAGCAGAACAGGGAGATCGAGGAAGTACACTGCTGAGGGGAGCAGCGGGCGAGACAGGAGAGGTCTGTTGCACCATGTGGGTCAACTCCCCAGCAGGGAATTGAATTCATGCTGATGTGGCTGCAGCAGCTTCACAG
>NW_004567109.1:55586183-55595159 GCF_000260355.1 Condylura cristata
GCCGCGCCACCAGGGAGGGCCTCTAATAGCTTTTAAAGGAAATAACATGCTCAGATTTCCTCCCTGTAGACAAGGCTCAGATATTCTATTCCTCTAGGAAGCCTTCCCTGAATGCAGTCCTTCAAGCCTTGTTCCTTTGTTCCCAAACATCCACTACTTACCTCTGGTACAGGCCTTATCACATTGTTTTGTTATTGATGGTTCAGGTGGCAGTCTCCCTGACAACACAGTCATCCTCTTACAGTGACACAGAATTTTCCCACTCAGTGTTGTCTTCCAAAACTCTGTCCCTGAACATAAGGGTTATTCCCAGGAGACCTGCCAGGGAGAAGAACTAAGGATCATGCTTCCAGGTGGGGCTGTCCAGTGTGGCACCAGTGATCCCATCTTGTCTTTGTCTCCACAGGATGCCGTGTCGGCTCTGTTGGAACAGACAGCTGTGGAGCTGGAGAAGCGGCAGGAAGGAAGAAACAGTGTCCAGACCCTGGAAGACAGCTGGTAAGTGAGGACTCCCTTGGGCCTCAGGAATTCACCTGGTTTGGACCTGAGCCCAGGGGTGAGATCCCCAAACACCACAGCAACTAAAGGAAAGCTTCCCCTGAGAACTGAGAGTCACTCTTCTACGGCTTCTCTACAGGCATCAGGCAATATATAGCCCACACTGTGCTGCCCCAGATTCCTTTCTGGGTTGTCATTTTATGTTCCCTGAATCACTCGTGGCAGTTCACATCTAATACTAGTGTTTTCTTCATGGACTTTCTATTGATTTGGTTTAAAAACTTTAGGAAAATTTTATATTATAAATGGATAATAAGCATAATTTGTTATAAATTGGATATTCTTCAGTGAGGAATCATATTTGACTACTAGAAACAGAACAGAATACATTAACTACGGTGGAAGTTTTTTTGCTACTTAAAAATAAGAACAGGAGGAGGCAAGCCAAGTTTCATCTGTCAGCTTCATGTGTTCATGGGAACCCAAGTGTCCCTCTTTGTGCTTTGCTAGCAGTCTTTACTGTGTGACATCCATCCCCAAAACTCTTTATAGCCCAAAATGGCTGCTGAGTCATCAGCATCAGGACCACATTAAGGATGAGGAAAACTAAAAGAGTGTGCCTACGTGCCTTTTAATCAAGATGTCATCTTGAAAGTCTCACCCACCAATTTCTATTTGATTCTGCTTGGCCATGCTCAGCCACGTGGCTCCCCTGTGGCCAGGGAGATTAGGAATGAGGCCAATGAGTTAGGCACTGTTGCCAAGGAAGAAAGTGGGCATGGATATGGGATAGACCATGAACCAAGTCAGCCTCCAACGGTAACTGTGAACATAAAGCAAGCATATCAAAGTCTAGGCAGATATGTTACTTGCTACGGTTTAGACACTGGAGTCTCTCCTGTTGCTAAACAGGAAGATGAGCGAGTGTTTCGGCCACATCAGAGGGACACTACTGCCACAGAGAGACTTCTTGCTGCGGCTAGGGGGTCTGCAGGAGATCTGAAGGGAAAGGCCAGTCGGTGCTCTTTGGTCCCTTATCGGCTCTCAGAAAGGCCTCATCACCCATTTCAGGAAGCAGTGATGCAGGGTTCAAATCCTCCTTTTTATATGACCTAGACAAAGTATGTTTAACTTTTTGTTGCATTTAAAACCTACATACAATAATTTGGTGATGGGAAGTCCACAGGGATTACAAATGAGATGGAAAGAGGCACAAAAGGATGTAAAAATAAACTATTATATTATTTAAAAAAAAACTGAGGAAGACATAAAAAAAACCTAAATATAATAAAGTTAACCTAAGCATACAGCTCATGGAGTTTTTAGAAACCAAGCACCCAAATCAGGAAGCCAAGCAATACCCACACTCGGGAAGCCACATTGTGCTTCCTCAGAGTCACTCTCCTTTCCCTCAGGGGTATCATCTGGCAAATACTGTCTTTCTAATCTTGTCTGTATCTCAGCTGAAAATTGGGGACATCACATCAACAGCCTGAGGTTATGGGAAAAGGCAGACCAAAAGAGCCACTTCTGAAGAGCAAGTGTAAGGCTCGCAGTAAACACTGAAGAGGTGGTAGAAATTATTAGCAAGACAAGAAGGAACATCACAGAGTGCCTGCTGCGGAGGGAAGGGGTGGATCCCCCTGGAAATGACCACTGTCAGAACCTTGCCCTTCAGCAGGAAATCTTGTCCAGTTTCGTGCTCCGAATTCAAATAGGTATGGCATTCAGAATCTGGCCAACTGGCTTCCAGGGGGGAATCTGGCTCTGGATAAACCTGCATCACTCAATGTTAAACTAATCTCCCTGGGTGAGTCTAATACACAGACCTAACTGAGGACCATGGCTCGAATCTTCCACCTCCTCTCTATAAAGTAAAAATTTGAAAAAACACCCTCTGCTTCATGGACATTTTATAGGTTTCATAAAATGGTGCGTGATAAGTACTTATCACAGACCCTGAACCCCAGGAAATACTCATTAACTCTTCTTATTTATTCCTGCTCACAAGTGATATAAATGGTCTCAGAAGGGGGTCTTGCCTTAGTAGCTTTGCCTGAAGGGGTCAGGGGTCAGCAAGTATTTTCTGGAAAGGACCAGATGGTCAATGTGGCTGTGTCGTGGGTCCCAGGAATTCTGCTGCGTCTACTCGGGTTTGTTGTGCTAGATACCACTTTGGTCCCAACACTGAAATTGTTTCATGTGCTCAGTTCATGAAATAGCATTCTTCATTTGTATCCCCCACCACCACCACCAACAACAAACCCGTCATAACTTGAACTGCCCAAGAACAGGCAGTGGCTGATTCACCCAATAGATTGACCACTTTAATATTTATCCCTCTATGTGATATAGGGGGTGGCAAGGTTCCAGCGTTTTTGCATTCATTTGTTTTAGGGTACTCTCAAAATTGTCACCATTTCTGTAGATCTTCCCCACCCCGCCCTCTCCCTCTGTATCTTTTCTCTATCTCCTCTTCTTTTCTCCCTCTCTTTTCTCTCTCCCCCATAGCCCTCTCTCCCTATCTCTCATCCCCAACTCTTTCTGCTTCCCCCTTTTCCCTCCTACTGTTTCTTCTAACTCTCACTCCTTCTTCCATCTTTCCCCCTTCTCTCTCTCCCTCCTTCCTGCTCCTTCCCTCCTGCCTTCTCTCTCCCTCTCTCTGATACACTGCTGGGCTGAGCTAGGCTGTGATTCACACAGGCAAAAGGTCCGATGCCGGAAATAGGCCCAGGACCTATCTTCCAAAATCTGGCACAAGATCAGTGGTTTCCGCCAAATTCCAAGCTTATGTTGAGACTTTTCACGCCATCTCCTAGCAACCGCCCTATGTTCTCTCTCCCTTTGTGGCCCTCTCTCCACCCCCCCACCCCCCCATCCCTTGCCATTCAGACTTCCCTAGACACTGACTTACAAAGAGAGCTGGGAATCCCAGAGCTGCTGTATTGGGTTAAATCCATCTGCAGCCCCCTCCCCCAGGCTGAAGGCTTCTTTTGGCCCTGGAATGTTAACTAGCCTCACCAGGCCTGCTTAGTGCTGGAGTCCTGTGTGGAGGTCTCCAAAAGACTGGCCCTTGATTCTAATTTACACTGCTCCCCTCAGCACCCAAGGCTCACAGCACCATTATTCCTCCACCTTTCATTGGTTTAGGATTCTTTAATGCTTATGATCAGAAGACTGGGTTTTTGTTGTATTTTGCTTTTTAAAGATCCACAAGCAAAGCAAAACTATGAGTATTAGAAAATATAGGACACTATAATCACAAACAAGGCTGGAAGGTAAATCTTCACATTTGCCTCCTTGGGAACTTGAGTGTAATTGTCGAGGGCACAGGTTGAGAGGGGCACTGTAGTAGACGATGCAGATGCTGCCAGTCACTGCTCTCATCAGCAGCGACAAGCATTCCCTCAAACCCATTCCATCTCCAACATTCAATAGAATCCAGCTAGAGTACTTCAGCAAGAATGTGTACTTTATAAACTTTAGCCAATATGGCTGAATTACCTTCAGAGTGTAATTTGGGCTGTTCTTATTTATACTCCCCTCAGGGATATGCCTATGCTTGTACCTTCATCAGCAATCCGGGGCTAAATCAGATGTATAGATTGAGAGATACACACGTGTATATAACACATGTAGCCTAAGAATGGCTATCACATATCTGCTCTATAGAGGGATTGATATACAATATATGTCTGTCTCTCTAGGTACATACATTTGCCACTCCAACAAGTGAAAAATGTCTCTTTTAACAATTTTCCTCTTCAAAATTAAGCTTTCTTTCCTCTTTCCTGAAATAATTAGATCAGATTCACAGTCCAAACAGTGAGCGCTTGAGTGCCTGACTTCATAGCAGTTGAACACCTCAGAGAGTTGGATGAGCTCGGTAGAAGCTCTGGTTCCAGCACTTAGTGTCTGTGACACTGGATGAGGCCTGTCAACCCTCTGCTTTTTGGTTTTTGAGTCTGTGAAGAGGAGACAATAATCACTTTCTGCACTGTTGTGAGGCCTGAGCAAGGCACCTGGAGCTTATTAGGGCCTCAGTGAGTGCTGGTTCATGTGGCATCTGCAGAGTTCTTAGGGAGGTGTTCCCCGAGGGTTTCCACATTTAATGCCTTTTTTATGAGTAGACAGAGAGACTGCAAGGGCCATGGGGGAGAACAAAGGCCCCTGCAGAGCAGTCAGACTGTCTAAGTGCAGGGAACGTTTTGTCAAGGGGCTGGTCTCCAACTGGGAAAAATCCTAAGGGAGAGTTTGTTTATCCAGCCTCACTGAGCCTGAGAAATTGATGTCACAGTCTCTGCTTTTGGCCAGAATTTCTTCAACTCAGTGGTGATGCTATCTAGTGCTACTCAACAACCTGGCAGTGATGTACGTCTTTGGGAAGTGAAGATGGAAATACAGACAAGTGACTGATTAACAAATTCAGTCCATTTGTCAGTCCAAGTTAGCCCTTTCAACCCTGGAGTCAAGGGGAAAGGATAATTATAAAGAACATCATCCAAAGTAAAGTCTCTTCAACGAACAAATGGATAGCCATGTGGAAAAAAGTAAACTAAGCTCTTTAATCTGAAAATGGATCCTAAAGCTAAACATAAAAATTAACACTACACAATTTGGGAGCAGTTCTTTGCAGCCTGGAGCAAGCAAAGCTCTCTTGGGTAGGACATGAAAAGCACACATTGTAAATGAAAAATTTGGTAAATTGCATTTTGTCACCATTTTGTCATGGCCTTTGGAAGATGCCATTTAGAAAAGGAAAAGGTGAGTGACAGACTTGGAGAAAATATATGCAAAGAATTCATGTGCAGAATTTATAATGAACTCATAAAATTCAGTAATGAAGTGATTAGGAATCCAGGGCTAATAAATACGCTAAAAATTCTAGCAGACACCTTGCAAAATAAAACATGTAAATGGCCAGTAAGTACATGGAAAGATTCTGAGCAGGAAAGTACAAATTAAAGCCACAATGAGATATGAGTCATATCTGGTAGAGTGACTACATTTAAGGTCCACAGCAAGTGTAGAGAAGAAGCTGGAATTCTCATCACATCCTCATCACAGCCCACATGGCATAACCATGTTAGAAGCCAGTGTGTCCACCTTGTAAAAGGATAAAATATGCTTACAACTATTCTACTGTTAGGTAGCCATCTATTAAGGTCTGAATTGTGACGTTCCCCCTCCCCCCCATATTCATATGTTGAAGCCCTGACGCCCCACGCCCAGTATCAGAGTAAAGACTTTTAAAGTGATTAAATTAGCATGAAATCATTAAAGTCCGAGTGGGCCCTCATCCAGTATAAGTGATATTTTTAAGATGAGCAAATTTGGAGACACAGGGACACCAGGGACGTGCACAGAGGACAGCTATGTGAGAACACAGCAAGGAGAAGGTCATCTAGAAGCCATAGTGAGGCCTCAGAAGCCATCAGGTCTGCCCACACCTTCTTTCTCTTGTTGCAGCCACCTCTTTTTTGGTGCTGTGTTCTGCAGCACTAGTCAACAAACACGGTCTTCAAGGAAAATGAAAACCTGTATCTACACAGACTTATGTGAATGTTATAACTTTATTCTTAAAATTGTTAAGAAATAGAAACAGGGTCGCCCTGGTGACCTGGGGCTTATGGCTTGATTTCTATACCTGGCCAGGGAAATGACCCCCTCAGTGCACAGCAAACCTCTCCTGGCTCACCCACTGCTACCCTCAGCAGTGTATTTCAGTCAATCCACCTGTTCTGCTCCCCACTCTTTCTCTGGTGAATCCTCTCATCCTTCACTCCTCCACCCTATACCCCAGTTCTCCTACACAAAAGAGCAAAGAGCAGCTGGAGAGGGGTTAGGGAGACCCATCATGTGAAAGCAAGGCAACACAGCCCCCAAGAACAAGGAGATGGCCCAGTCCTCCCCTCCCACGGGGCCAGCATTCCTAGTGGTAGAGCTGCTGGGAGAGGCTGAAATTACCCACTCCCTGGTGAACAGCCTTAGCCCCAATCCCTGACTCATCCATCATGATCCTTGTCCTCTCCTTGGGGACCCCGGGACTTCCTCCCAGCTGAGGGCTTCCCCACCTGGGTCTGAGTCATTGCTAACATCAGTTAGAGATTTTGAAACTCACTACTGCCTTTCCCTGACACAGATGCTTTGAGTTTGTATATTGGCCCCCTGCCCCAGCACTTGCTGCAAATTGGCAGGGCGAGGGAATGTCCCCAAACTGCAAAAATTCCTCCCAAAACTATGTCCTCAATCCTGGAAAGACTTGGATCCACTTTTGGAGAGAGGTGTGCAGCGCATAGTGGCCTATTGGTGGGTAACCAAAGCATGTTGTCATCCCAGGAGGTACAAGGAGACCGCTGAGAACGAGATGGTGGCTCAAGAGGAGGGAGAAGAGGAGGAGGAGGAGGAAGAGGAGGAGGAGGAGGAAGAAGAGAATATTTTCATTGAGAAAGACTCACCAGACATGGACAAGTGTCAGGCCTTAAAGGTAGGGGAGCCTGAAAGAAGGGTGGGGCTGTCTTGGGGAAACAGTCCTACAGCCAAACAGAAAAATCTGGAGCTGAGTCTCATTTTGGCATCGGGGCCAGACCTTTGGAATGGGGTGGCCTGCAGAAGGTTGTATAGGAGTGTTCCTGCCTGTGCTTTGAGTCATTTCGGTGACAGTAAAACAGGAGAGACTGGCTCACCCCCTTGTCACTCTTGCCCTACTGCAGTTCCCACTTCTCTGACAGACCTCAGCCTTTACAGCCAGGTGGGTCTGGGCTCAAATCCTTGTTTTGCGCCACCCTAGCTGTGTGTTCTTTGGGCAGAGAACCTACCTCATCATCCTTCAAGCCTCCGTGTCCTCATCTCTAAAATGGACAGTCAGGCCCCCCTTGCAGATGGCTTCTGGAGTTCTGATGGAATGTGTCTCTTCATTTGGGTCTGCCCAAAGTGCCATAGAAAAAGAGTGAGCAGCTGGGCGTGCTCACATACTGCCAGCCTGACACGGGATCTGTAACAGGGTGGTGCCCTGTCCCAGGTTCCCTGGGACTTCCCCTTTTCCTAGGCACCACCCTGATCACTTCCTGAGAGGTCTCCATGCCCAGTACCTGCAGGACCCTCGGAAACAGAGCAGCTTTCATGTAGACACAGAGCCCTCACACACCAGGCTGGGGCTTCAGGTTGTACAGTGCACAGACGTGTGTGGCCAAGGGGCAGGTGGGGACTGGAGAAGACTGTTGGCAATTTGTCTAGCCAAAGTGAGCACCTTTTTCAAAATTACCAAAAGGCATTGGTTGAGCTGATAGAAGCCCTGCATTGACAGAGGTGGTTTCTCTGCTTCTCTTATTGGCTAACATGTAAGAGGATGGTAGGAAACTTGATGACTAAGTTTGAAAAGCCAGACTTGCTTGTTGTCTCAGTAACTCCACAAAAGACCTGTGGTTTTGCCTGGCGTAGCCTGGAGGCCTTGGGCGTGGTGCTCCCAGAATGTGCTCCACACACCAGTCTGGAGAGGCAGGTCAGCAATGCCTGAGTCACCTGAGCTTACTTGGGGACTGAATGAATTCATGGAGGTATCATGGAGGAAGGTGGGCCAGCGCTCAGGGCCTTGGGGCTACACTGAAGCTAAGTCCCTGAAATTCAAGACTTACCTCCATCATATGAACAATCCACTAATTTACTGGCTACTTATCAAATTAATTCCCACACAAAGATTTTCTGCAGCCCCTCCCAGAAAAACTCTCCCTCAGCCTAAGGGGAGGTGGCTGGAGAGGCTTGTCCCAAGAGTCTCAGGAAAAAAGACTGGCATTCTGTAGATTATGAGTCTCAAAGCTGTGACTTCTTCCTCAGGTGGACAAAGAGACCAACACAGAGACCCCGTCTCCCACAGTGGTGCGGCCCAAGGACCGGCGGGTGGGTGCACCATCCCCAGGGCCATTTCTTCGAGGAAGCACCATCATCCGCTCTAAGACCTTCTCACCAGGACCCCAGAGCCAGTATGTGTGCCGGGTAAGCAAACAGGAGACACTTCCTGCTCCCAGAACACCCACTTCCCACAAAGTAGCAGGAGCCTGAGGCCTGCAAGTTCTGGTTACTCCATCAATACCCTTGGCCAACGTAGCACCTCTGAGCCTCACTTTTCCTCATGTGGGGTTCGTTGTTATAAGTCCAGCCAGTTCTACCCTCCCCTCCCAGTGACCACTCGCAGTGACCTGATTGACCTTTCATTGTCCCCAAGCAAGCATTTCCTCCCCACTCCCTGCAGGAGGCCTTCCCTTGCTTTCCATTTAGTCTGCCCCTCCCTAGGCCCTCAGTGCTTTCATTCTATGAAGAATGGAGTGTCTGAGCACTGGCCAAATCTGAAGGGCCCTCTGGTTGATGGTGTTACGGGGCTCCCCAAATCTGTTCCAGAACAGCAAATCTGTTAGAGGACAGGGGGAGAGGGAAACCCCTGAAGCCCCAAAACCTGCCTGCTCTAAGTGGGTTCTGCCATCC
>NW_004567109.1:55595539-55620371 GCF_000260355.1 Condylura cristata
GTGGCTTCCTCACGTCTCCTTGTTCTCCATCCAGCTTCCTTCTCTTCTTCTCCCCTCATTCCTTCTCTCCTTTTTCTCTGCTCAGCTCCACCCTCCTTCTGGGTGGGGCAGGGAACCTGGAACTTCCCTTTTTCCTAGGGACCACCCTGTTACAATGGTACTGCAGAACCAGACCCTGTTCTCAGCCTTCTTCAGGGACAGCCTGGATAAGACACCTGCACGCCCTGGTGAATGCCAGCATCCACCTCTCCCTTCAGAACCACTGAACAATGACCAGCAGCATAAACAGAACCTTCCTGTCTAATGATCCAAAAAGTCATTACAGAAGGGCAGGAGTCCCCCCCCCCCCACATCTGCAACATGTGGCACTTAACTATTGTAATTTGGGGTTGGGGTTCTCAATATCTAATGTTCAAAACATTCTACTAGTTTACTGGCTACTTATCAAATGAGTTCCCGCACTAGCATTGCCTGTAGCCAGAAAATAACATAGTCCCTCCCTTGGTGTCAGGTGTCAAGCTTGTCACCTGAGCTAGTGAAGCATCTGAGCAGTCAGTGCACTGCATGCGCACTGGGTTCTGGCTAATGGTACACAGGGTTCCGGAAGGCGTTAAGTGTGATGTTGATGTTGGGGGAATTCCAGATCACAGCTGAAAGGATCTTGAAGTTAAGCCAACTCACTCCCAAAGAAGAGAAAAATCCAACCATGGTTTCATCTGTGAATAATTTGGGGGTTTAGGAAAGCCCATAGGATAATGGGTCAAATTGTTTTGAGCAAAATTAAAGCCTTTGAAAGTGCAGTGGAAACCAGACACAATGTGAAGGATGTCCCTCATCAGAAGAATTGCATTTGAATCATTCCTTTACATCAGGATTAATTAGAATGCAGTAGGGATTTTGTTCAATGGGTGATATAAAATATAACTTCTGTGACTGAAAGGACCAATTCCCCCCCCCAATATTTATTATAACATTCTGGCCCCCTATTTAAATGGCCTTCAGTCTCCCTTTACCAGAATTGGCCACCTTCAAATAACCAAGAACTCTGGTCCTATGTATTAAGCATCCACCACACGCCTAGCTCTGCACTAGACCCTCCCCTTATTTTATTATCTGGACCAGTTTCCAATGCTGCAATTGGAAAGGACCGTTCATAGGTTTTCCTTCTTTGCTTTCTGATTGGCCCTTGCCAGCCCAAGCTTATCTCCTTGTAGACCCTCACTGAAAGCTACAAAAAAAGAGCCAAGAGTCCAACATCCTGAATTTTTTTCCTGTCATTTCTCCTAAAACTGTAGTCATGCAGTTTGTCTCCAAAGTAACAATTTAACCTGTTGTTTTGCACCCACAAAATAAATAATACCCTGTTCGCAACAGGAAATACCATGTCTGTGTGAGCCCTATCCTACTGCATCCACAGCAGCTCCCTGTTCTCCAGCCTGTAACTTACGACACTCCACTTCTGAGTACCACATCCTGCACCTGTCAGGGTTCTTCATGGCAAATTCCAGAAACAGACTGTGAACAATATTTATAGGGAAGAGTATTTGGCAAGAAAATTGAGTAGCTTATTATTCAGAAGGCTGTAGAACCAGTTTCGGGAGTCAGGTTGGAACAAGGCAGGCCAGGCCACAGGCAAAATCATACCTCAGAGGCGGCCAGGTGAGGACCCCACCAGTGCTGCTTGAGAGCTAGGCCCTGACTGGCCCTGCTGCTTCCTCAGGCTCATCACTAATCCCCAGCATTCCTGCTACTGCAGACCACCGAGCTCTAGTGGTTGCTGCTGCCACCACCACATCTCACCACGTGTGGCCTTTCCCTGAAATCCCAGCAGACATGGCACACCCGGGGAACAAAAGAGAGAGGCCTGGTTAAGTCTAAGAGGCTCAATAGCAGAAAATTGGGCCCAACTAACCAGGGTGAGATGCAAAGCCTGGATTAGGTTGCATGCAACAGGCAGTGCCCAGCCTGTGCCTGCCCCTAGCTACAAGGGGAGTCCTAGTGAGGACTCTGGTATCTCAGCTTTGCGAGTGGGAGGTGGTGGTGTCTCCCATCAAGAGTCATAGGTGAGGCTTTCTCTACCCACACAGTGGAGTTTCACATGCTAATTAGCAACCTTCCTGTGTAAAAATCGTATCAGATGTCATCTAATTTCATAGAAAGCCCCGCAAGGGGTTTTCATAGATGTGGAAACTGAGGCTCAGCTGGACAGGGTAATCCAGATTAGCCTGGCTCCCTCAGTTCTGCATGCAAGCCAGGAGTCTGACTGCAGAACCTTCTGCCTTTCTGTGACTCCAGCCAGCTCCCGAAGGACATCTTTGCCCTCCTCTACCCTGAATACCAACAGCCCCGTCTACGGGCCCGAAGCCGCACCTCTGCACACCAAATGCCCTCTGTTTGCTATTCAGCGTGGTCTGTGTCACTGACCTTGGCCTGGACTCCCCACTGAACTTTGAGTCCAAGAGTGTAGGGGCAATGATCACACACCCCATAAACTGTGTATTCACCTACCAGGCGTGCTGTTACCTTTGTTGGCTGGCTCACCTTTGACCTGGTAAATACTGTCCTTCCAAAATTCTCATTCCTGCACTAGCTACCTGTGACTTCTAATTACTTCAGCCCTGTGCCCCTCAGAGTCCCTCACCAAAGCAACAATATTCTCTACCATGTCTGAGCATAAATGCACTCAAGTATCTTTCCATAAGAAAAACTTAAGCTCAAGGACTTAAGGTTGCTTCCTTTGCTCTTGTTCAGCATGGCCATTACCACACAAAAACCAGGGGTTAAGGGTCACTTGCCTGAAGCACATTTCTAGTTGCGTGATACATGTTCTTTGGGGGCCAACAATGAAGGGTAAAGCCCGCTTCTGGGGTGATACCCAGACAGTTTGGCACACGTCCACCTGCAGTCAAGATGGTCCACAGCCCCTGTCCATCTGTATGTTAATTTCATCTCTAAGCCTGATGAGCTTCCCAGGGGCCAGGAGAGGATATGTCCATGGAAACAAGCCGACAAGAACTTGAACCCTTGTCCTGATGCTCACCAGCTGTTCAACCTGTAAAAGTGTCTTGATCTCTCTGATGTCAGTTTCCTCCATTAGGGTTGTATGAGGATTAAAGGAAACTGTTGATAAAGCATGTGGTGCCCAGTAGGTGATCCACCCCTGCGGCTGTCGTGTTATCAGTCTCCACTTGAAACCACCTGTCACAATAGCTGTTTCATCAGTCAGGTCCATGGGCCTGCTGGATTTATCACCTTGGAGGACGATTAATATCATAATCACTGATCATTATTAATAACCACAAAAGTGACAGCAGGAACCAGTTCCCAGGAGAGGCCTGGAGCTGTGAGCTGCAGCTGTCTGGACCAGCTGGTTGGGTGGCATTGGCTGACGGCAATGCCATCGACTTGGAAATGTGACTGGAGAAAGAAGCCCAGGCCTCCTGGGAGGTGCTGTCAGCCCCAGTCTGGGCCCTATTCTCTGATCCTGCTCTGGTGATGGGGACGCTCAGCACAAAATCATCTCCCCTGCACCACAGCCCTGCTCTCTGGCCACAGAATGGGAACATTAGCCCTTTGGGAGAGAGCCCATAAGTGAATTGAATGCTTAGGAAGGGGAGAGCCATGAACAGCATGGATCTCACAGGGCCCATTCTCCATCTTCTCAAGGCTGGGGTTTCAGGCATTGCCACTGGTCTGCCTTTATCTCTCTATCTTGAGTGGCTCCATTTGAGCCATAAAAGCAGGACCTGTGGACAGCAGGGAAGAACCACTACAAATGGGTCTTGGAGTAGTTGTTCCAGGGAGCAGTATGTGCTGGGGTAGCCCAGTATCTGTTGTGATACTGTGTTGTACCCAACTCCCCAACTTTGAGCACATTCTGGAGACCCTGAGTCCCTGCCTCCTCTCTGTGAAACAGTGATGCTTCTATCCCCCAGGGCTGTTGGATGATTGAGATGTCGCAAGTAGAGCATGTTGCGATGTGAATGATGGGGCAGTGAGGGTTCACCTGGAAAAAAAAGGTCACCATGAGTGCAGCCTCCCGTGGTCTCCAGAGAACAGGAAACTCCGGGTATTTGCTGAGTGGTGGAATCCCACCACTCTCCTGGCTCCAGGGTACTCTCTAAATGTACTTGGGTGCCAATTACCCCCACGGCTTTTCTCTTGCAGCTAAACCGGAGTGACAGTGACAGCTCCACCCTGTCCAAGAAGCCGCCTTTTGTTCGAAACTCCATGGAGCGGCGCAGTGTCCGCATGAAGCGGGTAAGCGTCACCGGGAACTCATGGTGTGCCTGTGCTGCCCTCGTCTCCCCGGGCCCTGAGCACCCAGCCCCCGGGTCTGCCCGTCCCATCTCAGCCACGGGTTGAAGGGGGCAGTCTGTGAACATGATGGTGGCGGCACTTGAAATTTATGAACCGAGGCCTGTGGAGGCACCGAGGACGGTGCCGCAGGGTAAATGTGACATTATCACAACCAGTTGGGTCAGGCGTGTGCCTACTTGGCTGCCTTCCTGGAAGAAATCAAAGTCACAAAGGACTCACTAGCTCAGGAAGCGCTGGTCGCCAGTGGGCGCCTGCCTCACGCAAAACCTGATGTGCTGACAGCAGCTAAAGGTTCTGACAGCCCTCCCAGCTGGCCAACCCAGCACTGACCCAAAGCAGGCTGGTGCAAACTGTCTTCTCAGGCCAGATGGAAAGGCATCTGAAGAGGCCACTCGCTGTCTCTGCAGACCAATCTCTCCTTTCCTTATGGTAGCCTGGCTGAGGGGTAGGGTGGGGTGGCGGATAGAAGCATCTACCAGTCAGGGCTGCAGCCAATGCAGAGAGATCCTGCCTCTTTGGGCTCTCAGCACAGGCTTTGCACAGTTCCAGTGAGTTCAGAGCCAGAATGTCAGAAAGAGTGGGAGAGATGGTGCAAAGGATGAAGTCTCAGCACTATGAAGCTATGAGAAGTCACCGCAGCATGAGTTCGAGCTCAAGCCAGGGAGCTACACTTACGGCCCAGCAGACCTCTCCTGGCTCATCCCCTGCCCCTCTCAGCAGTGCATTTCAGTACATCTGCCAGTTATGCTCCCCACTGTCTCTGGTGAATCCTCTCACCACCCCATCATCTCTGGCCTACAGAGACGCATAAAAAAAAAAATCTTAAAAAAAAAAAGAGAGAGAGAGAGAGAGAACAGAACATAAATAAGCAGGGGGCCCACAGCCCATATATCACCTGCAGCCAGCCCCGTGCCCCATGGCTGACAGCCATAGTCCAGTCAGGAGCTGGCCCATTGTCTTTCATCACCCCTACCCCTAATTCTCTAGAAAGAACTAGAGAGAGCAGGAGAAGAGGGTACACAGGAAGGGAGAGAATGCCGACCACGGGAGGATGTGGCCCTAACCTCCTAGTGGTGGAAGGTGCTACCTGCCATCCAGGGTCCAGGGTCACCCTCCCACTCCTATCTGCCATGTCAGGTGGGTGCTGGGATCTCAAGAGTGTTGAGATGAAGATCCCAAGCCACATTCCAATGATGTAATCCAGGCCAGAGGGGTGGGACCCTGGAAGCTGCATTTATCAATTCCTCAGAGGATTCTAGAGCAGGTGTTCTGTGGTCCACTCCTGGAAAAACGCACCGCGAACACTCCTGCTCACTCCCTGCATTCCCTATGGCTCCCTTCCAAAGCAGGCTCCACAGAAGTTCCCCCCACTGTACCTCCTCTTCCTCATAGCACAGGGGAGCCCTTGGTGGTGGGCTCAAGCCCCATTTCCTAGTTCTGTCCTGAGGGACAAGAGAGTCCAGAGGCCGGGCCAGGGCCCTGGGCACTGCAGACCTTCCACTCGAGGTCTGAGCTGAGCCTCTGCTTCAGCATGTGCAGACAAGGTGCTAGCACACTGGTCAGAGCAGAGCATTTGTGGGTGACTCAGCTGGACTTCCTGACCCTGCTCTTTGTAAGCAGTGACTGGGCAGTTGTCACCCTGGAAGAGCTTTCAGACATCTGTACTGAGATACTTTGTGTCTGGGTCTTACAGCATTGTTTTATGTACCATTGCTCAAGTTCCTTTATTGGTTATTAAATTTTCTCTGTTACTGTAGAAGAAATCACTGCAGGTTAGGAATTTAAGCACAGCTTTAGCTGGATTCTTAGCTCAGGGTCTCCCCAAGCTGAAATCGCAGTGGTGACTGTCTGCATCCGTATCCTGGTCTGGAGGTGTGACCAGGGAAAGGTTTGCTTCCATCCTCTCTGGGGGCATTGGCAGAATTCATTTCCTTGTTAGCTGCAGGCCAAGAGCTGTTCACCCTCCTGGCGGTCACTGTCAAGTTCTTGTTGGCTGGCCCTTTCTGCAACACACATTGCTTCTGCAAAACCAGAAAGAGCTCTTCCTACAAGAAGAATTAGGGCCATTTTTTAAAAAGATTTATTTAATCATGCATAGAAGAACTGGGGTACAGACCAGAGGTATGGGGGCTAGGGGGCAAGAGGATTCACTATAGACAGAGTGAGGCAGAGCTAATGAAATACACTACTGAGGGGAGCAGCAGACGGGTCAGGAGAGGTCTGCCGTGTCATGTGAGTCAGCTCCCTGGCCCTGGGATCGAACTTATGGTCCAATGGCTGCCGACAGCTTTAACCCATTGTACCACCAGGGAGGGACCACAGGGGCCATTTTTTAAGGACTTGTCTGATTACATCTGAACCACCAGCCTCAGCTCCCTTTTGATTAACTCAAATCAGCTGATTAGTTTCTTTATCATGAGAGTGACACATGTCCCACTCACACTGAATCGGGGCAGGGGGTGCACAGGGCTTACATATTAGAGAACTTTAGGGGCCATCTTAGAATTCTGCCTAATTGCAGCCAGTTATTTTTGTTTGGTTTTTAGTTGTTCTTTTTTAATCATTACTGACTTTTATAGGAAAAATTAATGATTCTATTATTTAGGACCTTTTATATACATATAACTTTAGAAGTCAATTCAAATACAAGTTGAAAATTAGAGGGAAATTATTAGCTCAATTATTGGAAAATACCAAACTTCAAACATGGGTTAGTCCAGCAGGTAAAACAATGTCATCAAGCCTCAGCTCCCCACCCCCTTCCTTCCCCAGATTTCCCCTTAGTGGGAGAAATCAAGACTGTCCTCTCAGGGAGGGAGAACAGGCCTCATTTTTGAAGAAATGGAAGCCTGCAATGAATAAAGGAGGGTATCTAAGGTTCAGAAGATGGGGTGTGTGGGTTCAGTGGATCCAACCCCCCCCCAGTAATGGTCAAAACCATCCCCTTTCCCAGCCTTCTTCAGTCAAATCCCTGCGTGCCGAGCGCCTGATTCGCACTTCCCTGGACCTTGAGTTAGACCTACAGGCCACCAGAACCTGGCACAGCCAACTGACTCAGGAGATCTCGGTGCTGAAGCAGCTCAAAGAGCAGCTTGAACAAGCCAAGAGCCAAGGAGAGAAGGAGCTGCCGCATTGGCTACGTGAAGATGAGCGCTTCCGCCTGCTGCTGAGGATGCTGGAGAAGCGGGTGAGTGCGGCCAGGCCCAGGGCAGGCTGTCGAGGTCTCACAATCTGCTCTTGAAGCCACCAAGGAGTGAGGCCAGAGCTTTGACGAGCCCTGCAATCCTGTGGCTCACAGAGAGTGGCCACAGGTCCCTCACTCCCAGCAGCAGAGGGACCCTGTGCCCAGTAAACTGCTGTGGCTTAATGAGAAACTTCCAGGCCCTTTGGCCGGGTCTATGTGTGCAAGCCCTTATTATGCACACACATATGTGTCTGTGTGGTCCTTCAAACGTGTTGGGTACCAGATCTGTGCTGGGGTTTACACTTCAGCTGATTTTGAATCAGGCCAGGGGAAGAGGAGCCCATCAGGCCAGGGCTTTGTAGTGCCTGAGAATACAAGTCTCCTTAATGCAATTTGGTTGAGGGAGTTAGGGTTGCTCAAGCTAGAAGACATGACTTAGATGGCAGTATCTGGGTGATATTTTCCACAAGTTTGCACACAGAGGATGCCTTCACAGTGTCAAACCTTCCAGAGTGATTGTGCTGGTCCCATCAGACAGAAGGGAGGATGGCAAGTGGACTCCCAGCGCTGAAGGGTAGGACCCCTCTAGATGAGGTCACTCAGCAGGACCTCGGGGAGTCAGAACTGCAAAGCAGCAGCACTTCTACAGCCCTGGGGTTTGCCTTACCTATGATTTGCAGATATGAGGTACAGCCTTATGAGATATGTGAAGCAGGCAGGTACTAAGGAACAGCAAATCTGCTGTGTACACTATATTTAAGGCAGTTGAATGGGTAGAAATTTGAGTTTAGGACCAAACTGGCTTTAAAGCCAACAGGTCCCAGACTGTCATAAAAAAGCAAATAATACAGAACAAAAAACAGAGGCCCCCTTAACACATTTGTGTAACACCTTCCATGTTCAGATTGCCGGGAATGGCAGCGCCTTGCTAGTTCTCTGCACGCAGGCAGACAATGCAAAGTTAATGTCACAAAGTTCCAGAAATGTATGTTCTTTCTAAGCTACCACATCTACCTTTTATGTTTGTAACAGGGTTCTAAATAAAACAGAAAATTAGAGAAAGTTTTAACTTATGTCTAATTGTCTATTGCATCTGTCTTTGAGCTTCCAGGTAGCCAAGGCAAAAGTAGGTAAGATAATTAGTACATATAGTCCCTGCCATAAGAAAACATAAACTAAGAAAACCTGACCTTTGAACAGAAAAAAAAAAAAAGGTATATAGTACATCCATGACTGACAGAAAATGACCAAGTGATGATCCATCTACAGAATGGCCCCATTTGCCAAAATTCTGTATTCTTTAAATGTTTTCAAGTACATGGCACATGCATATTTTAAGGTTCTGTACAGTTTATTCTCAAAAATGTTTAACATCGGTTTGCATCAGGAGGAAAGGGTGCACTGTATCCACAGGCTCAAGCACAACTGCATGTCTTGGAATCAGATTCCAACCATTTTTACTACATTAAAAAAAATAACAAAAAAACTAAAAATCAGAAAAATGCTTTTTAAAAATGTTCTGAACACATTTGAGCCTCAGTTTCCTCGTCTGTGAGATAAAGGTCACTATAAAATCTACCTTCCTAGGGGACCCTGACAATCAGAGAAGGTAGCCACATTTTACCAGGCAGCCCTTATCTCCTTATTTCAAACAGGTTCATGCCAGTATTCAGTTACCTGGCCCCAAAGACATGTCCACTATGACAGCTGATGGGAACACTTTTCTTGGACCAAGAGGATCCCACAGTGGAACAGGAAGAGTGACAATATCTGTTCCTCAGACCTCTGGACTACAATAGACTCCTCATTTGCACTAGAACAGTCATCCGGATGCCTTAAGCACTGTCTCCTACCTCATGGCCTTGTTTTGTCCACAGATGGACCGAGCAGAGCACAAGAGTGAGCTCCAAACAGACAAGATGATGAGAGCGGCTGCCAAGGATGTGTACAGGCTCCGAGGCCAGAGCTGCAAGGAACCTCCAGAAGTGCAGTCTTTCAGGTGAGCGATGGTGCCTGGCCAGCCCGAGGGGCCTGCCTGGCCCTCTCACACCCAGCTGCCCAGACTAATTCTTTTCTGCAGTTCACTGCGTGCGCCCTGTCCTTGCTCCCTTCTCCAGCAGAACACCCATTCTCCCTGTGACAGATGTTCCTCCTTCACCACCCCCGGGCTGCAGTCTGCTGGGTTGTGGTGCTTTCCCAGGGCTGTTTTTATCTGTCCCCACACAACTCAAGCTAATTTGTTAGATCTCTTGTTCAATCAGTAAACCACCTGCTTCAGCCTTTCTTCTTAATGCCTCCATGGGGGAATTGTGGAGGATTGGCTGAATGATAAATAAGCCCTGGGGGCTGATGGAGGCTTGCAGGGCCTCCCTGGTGCTGTCTTAGCTCTGCCCAACGCCTGCCAGGATCTCAGAGAGGGGCTTTCTTGCTGTTCTGGGGCAGGTGTGTCAACAGGAGGGCCCCTAACCCCATGTTCCCTGAACTCCCCAACACAGAAGGCTTGTGATGGTCTCTCCATAAGGTACCTTATGTTGAAGCTAAAAAGCATTCCTTCTGGAATTTGTGTGACAATGTTTAGACAACTCTTCAGGTTGAACCAGTGGGGAATTGAAAACAAATACATTTGTGCCGGGGCCTTTCAACCCTGAGAAGCCTTTGATTTGGCCGGAAGGCATGTGTTCCCTCTAATGTCCCCCAAAGCCCTGGTTCTCTAGCAGGGAACATCTGCCCCTCACTTCAGAGACATTTGGCAGTGTCCGCCCACCCTTTGGGTCTTCACAGCTGGGAAGGGGCGTGAAGAGGAACTGCTACTCGTGAGCACCTCGCGATGAACTGTCGCCACCATCCAGAATCATCCCATCCCGTCTACAACTTGACATGGGAAAACCCTGCTCCAAAGTGTTGGCCTCTTTTACAGGGAGAAGATGGCATTTTTCACCCGGCCTCGGATGAATATCCCCACCCTCTCTGCAGACGATGTTTAATCGCCAGCAAAGTGTTTCTTTCGTTCCACTGACCAGGCTGTGAACAGAGACTGTGGCTAAAGTTATTTATGTGGTGTTATATGAAGGTCCCGAGTCCCAAGTCCTCTAGCGCTCTTGTTGGTGTGAAGATGAACAGATTTTTTTTTTTTTAGTTTGGGTTCTATTGTTATTAAAACAACAACAACAACAACAAAAAACCAGCATTAAAATGACAAGATTGTATAGTTTGTATATTTAGGAATGTATTTTTGAGAAAGAAAATTTAAATGAACTATAGCAGTGTTAAGTTGCTGCTCTTCTTAAAATAAAATTGTTTAGATTTTTTTTTTTTTTTGTACAGCTCTACCTTCTAGAGGTTTCACTGCAATAAGAAGTAATATCTGGGGGACGGTCATCCTCAAAGGACGTCCTGCCAATGTCACAGCACAGCTGACCTTTCCTACTTAACATATTTTGTACAATATTAAAAAATATGCACAGGAACTTTTTGGGGGATTCTGGGGTTTATCCAAGAGTCTTCATGAGCTGTGATGTGGTTCGATGTGGCCACCTGACCCAGCGTGGGCATGCGGGAGTGGTGACAGCCTGTCCATGCTGGTCTCAGATGTCCAGTGAAGCCACTGAAGCGAGTGAGGGAGGGCTGTGGAGGGCTCCTTTTGATTTTATCTCCATCAATAAATAAAGTGGCCTTTCTGAATGAATTTCCTCTCTTTTTCACTCCCCACCCCCCAACCCCAGTCTCTGCTTTTTCACTGATGTTTTTCCCTCTCTCCCTTGCAGTCATTTCCCTCTCAACTCCCTGAGTCCAGGTGACCTTTTCTCTTCTTCCCACTCCCCTGCCCCTTTGCGCAGAGCTGCTGCAGACCAGTGGAAGTCAGCCCTCAGCAAACAACTCTCAGAATCCCCTTCTCCATGAACCCTTCCTGGTGGTACAACAGGTTAAAACACAGCACTATGAGGCTACCACAGCCACTGCAACACAAGTTCGATCCCAGGCCAGGGAGGTGACCCACGTAGTGTGGCAGACCTCTCCTGACCCGCCTGCTGCTCCCCTCAGCAGTGTACTTAATCTATCTGCCTGTTCTGCTCCCCAATCTGTCTTTGGTGAATCCTCTTACCCCCTGCACCTCTGGCCTATACCCTGGTTCTGTATGCATAAATAAACAAATCTTTTTTAAAAAAATAAAGAATCCCCTTCTCCCTCCTTCCACTGACATCAGCCTGTATCACCTTCCTCAAAGGACTGGCTGTATCTACCACATCAGAAAACACTTGAAGCAGCTTGTTAAATGTATAGACTTCTGGCCCTGTCCCTAGGCCCACTGAACTCCACCTCCCCCACCAGGATGGTCCCAGAAACCTGCTGTTCTCTACATTCCCGCTTAAGTCTAATGCAGTTTGAGGATCTACAGGGAGAAGATGAAGGAAACTCAGGTGGAGACCGAGACAAAATGGTAAGGTCCTGAATCCTACAAGAGAGTCGAATAGGCCTTTCCAGGCCACCTGGGACCGTTAGGGGAGAGGTGATGGCAGGAGTGGAGACCTCTTCACCTGGCTTTGGAGACTTTCCCCCCACCTCTTCACTATAATCCTTCCCCAGCTGTTTCTGTGTAGAAGGAACGGACGGTAGTGTACAACCCACTGTTGCTCCCTTTCGTGGCTTCCAGGCTTTCCAGTGCAGGGCCTCCCTCTATCCAGTCCAGTTTCTTACCACCAACGCATGGCTTCCTCCTCCTCTATCCCAGCCAACACCAGCTTCTGATGCACCATCCCCTTCTGTGTGGGCTTCCGCTTTCTGCAAGTGACTAGTAGCATTGTCCTCCACTCACCTGGAATAGGTCCACGAGCACAAGGCTGGCATCTGTGCTGCTCCTGCCACCCCCATCCTACCCGTCTTGCAGCTTTCAGGCAGCTACTGTTCTTGTTGGCCTTGCCTTCTGTTAAGGTCACTGACAGTGAGGGAGGCAGAGCGGCCATCTCCCTGGACTTCCTGAGTAGGTCAAGGACAAGCATGGTACCAACTGAAGCCCTTCTCTGGCATTTCTCATCTGAAGGTTAAAGACTAAATTTTCTTTCTCTAAAGCTGCCTGCGGTCATGGTTCCAGCTTTTGTGGACAACCCTGCAGAGAAAAAAGAAACCACAAGAAGAGGCAGTCGGGGTATCCCTGGGGCCTTAATTAATTGACACCAGCAGTTGGCTGCACCCTCCAGTTATTTGTAGTCTGTTTGCCCAAGCAGGTCAGGTGCTTTGCAAAACTCAGCCACACCTTCATGCATAGTCAGCTCTCCTGCCAACAGTCCCTCACACCCCAGAAGCAGCAGTCTCTGAAGTGGAGCTCTACACACCCTCCTGTTGTGTGGTCAAGCTACATGTACATGGAATAAATCCTCCTGCCCGAAAGTATGTCTCTGTCACTCGATAGAGTATTTGTGGAGAAGCCCAGATTCCCCTCTGAATTGTGATCTTGAATTCTATACAAACAGTTCTCTAGCCCACCACCAGTGTGTTTCATTGTTTGCCTGGCAAGAAATTGAAATGTAAATAAATAAATTTCCATTCGTAATCATGTATGTGTCTTCTCCAGAATCTTCACGAAAGCAAAGTCCAGAAATGAGAAATGAATCTGCTCAAGACCTCTCAGATAATATGTGGCCAGAGGCCACAGGGTCTCTTAGCTTCAGTTTCTGTCTCACAGGCGTCATCACCTCATGTGAGGCCCTACTTGAAGGGACTTTGAACTTTTGGCTTTGAAGAGAGAAGTCATAAAATCCTTTGCAGGGAGGAGGACTGAGACAGAGAAAGATGGGGGGTGAGCAGGCTATGAGAATGACAAGCGATACTCACTAAAGGATCTTGGTTGTCCCTTTATCAGGCTGTTTGTCTTTTTGACAATAATTCTTTGCTATATACAAATCTTGCTGTGCCTCCCAAGAAAGCTAAGAAATAAGATCTGCCTGGTTAACTCTTCTCTGCTGATCAGACTCACAATGACCTATTACATTTCTCTTTTTTGTTTTAAATATTGATTTGTGCATACAAGAACTGGGGTACAGGCCAGAGGTACAAGGGGTGAGGGGATTCACCAGAGACAGAGTGGGGAGCAGAACAGGCTGAGGTACTGAAATATACTGTTGAGGGGAGCAGTGAGTGAGACAGGAGAGGTCTGCTGTGCCATGTGGGTCACCTCCCTGGTCTGGGATTGGAACTCATGCTGCAGTGGCTGCAGAGTGCTTCATAATGCTATGTTTTAACATCTTGTGTCCCAAGGGGTCCCTGAGCTATAACATTTCTTATTGAAGTAACTGATTTATAATATCATATAGGTCTCAGGTGTATATCATTATATCCAGCATTTATATATACTAAATAAAAGAATTGTGTGAGATAGTAGAGAGATGAGATTTGGGTTCTTGTTTGGCAGTAAAGACTTCCGATTATTCCAGTACTGCCTTGACTTACAATATTAATTTTGTTATAATTGTTTTTATTAATTAGCCAGTTGTAATATTTTTGATTTCAAGAGGATTTTCCCAATCTGGAGCAGCACTTGCTCGCCTGAGCCAGGCAGCACCTTATGAGGCTAAAGCAGCCCAGTAGGAAACTGATGGTTGCTTGAAATATTTTGTTGATCGTACAAAAAATGGGGGGTCATAACATGAGCTAGCGTGGAAATTCAGAGCATTTCCCCTCCACCCGAAATGTCAGTTGATAGAAGTTGTATAGCTTGTGTTAATTCTTCATACACTTGACCCTTTTACTTAATTTATTCCCCCCTTTCTTTCCTATAACCACTACTTTGGTCTATTTAGTTAATTCTTTGCTTTCTTTCTCTTCCACATGAGTGAAATCAGATGGTGTTTGTCTTTCTCAGACTTACTGCACAGTCCCCTCAAGGTACACCCAGATTGCTGCAAATAGCAGGATTTCATCTTTTTTTATAGTTGAGTAGTATTCCATTATTATCCATCCCACATCTTCTTAATCCACTTATCTGTCCAAAGACATTCAGGTCATTTCCAACTCTTAGCTCTTGCAACTAATGCTGCAATGAACATGGGGGTCGCATCTATATATATTTTTACATTAGTGTCTTGTTCTTCAGAAGATAAACTCACAGCAGTGGGGTACCTGGGATGACCTTTTCTTTATTCTTACCACAGGGCCTTCACAATTCCTTCTGCCTGGTATATTCTTTGTCTTCTTTCGTCCCTCTTCATAACTGCTATTCCAATCTTAGCTCAGGCTTCACCCATAGGGCACCACCCCCCACCCCCCCACTCCCAGATGGGTAACCCATCAAATTTGACCCTCCCAGAGTCACTTTTTGACACAAATGAGTAACCGGATTGATTTAATGCTTCTCTTTGCAGTAGTCTTGCTACGCCCCCTTCTCTATCAATTCCCTTTAGAACTCAGGGCTTTGAAGCAGGGACCTTGTTTGCTTCCTTTTCTTTTCAGCCTGACTCAGAGTGAGTCCTTAGTAAATATTTGCAAAATGAATGAGATTAAATGTCCAGAGGTGTACTGGCTCCTTCTGCTTTGTCATTCATTCCTTACTGGGAGAAAGGAAGGTTCAGGGTGGGACCAGGGCAATGAAGGCTATACTGCAGTGTCAAATTGTGGGCCCCTTCCTAATCCAGCTAAATACACACACACACACACACACACACCCTTCAAGCACACACACACAGACACACACCATACTGCTGCATAAAGAAGTGATGGTAATTCCTAACACTGTTTATGTTCTTTGAGGAGTCAGATTATTTACCTCTCCTGATGGCCTCAGGAGGAGCAGGCTGGGTGGGCTGACACAGGGGTGATCCTAGTTGTATCCAAGATCACATTTCTAACTGAATCCACTCCTCTACCACTCTAACATCTTCCCCTAAATCTGCACCTCCTGGGTTAATTATTGTAGTTTTCATAATTCCTCTGCCCATTTGCTAAAACTTACATCTGCTCAAATATGTATTGCTTGAATAATTGTTCCATCCCAAAGACAAAATATAGAATGTGCTTTAATATCTCTCTTCCCTCTCTTCCCCCCATATAGTAAAAATGGAAGAGGTAGCAGAAGGCATTAACAGTTCCCTTCTCCCAATGCAAGTCCCAACTCTGTGGTGTGGTGGAAACAGCCCTTGAGTCTTAGCCGTCCCCTCTGTTGGCAGGAGAGGGACTAGACTAGATCGTTTGAGTCAGAGCTCCAGAGTTGGTGACAATACTGCCAGCACCTGTACTGCCGACTGCTTGTTCCTCCTACCCCAGGTCAGATCTGGAAGGTCAGAAGGAATGTTGACCCCAAAACCCTAGCCTACAACTTGGAGCTAGGGATGCAGCCTGTCTCTTTTTAGCTGGAATCCTCCTTTCAATCTGGAATACTCTCCTTCATCCATATCATAAATGGATGAGCCAAATTCACAGCCCCCGAGTTTTGATGCAAATGCATTATACAAGAAACAGCAGGTCACATAGTAGTCCATAGCCATTGTTTAAAGGTGTGACAAGTTTTCAAAATCTCAACATTTGAAAATCTACATTGGAATATGAATTTAAAAAAACTCTGAGGGGACACAGCACAGAAAAGTTTAAAGACTGCTGCTCTAAGTACTAGGACCTAGTTCACTCTTACAGGGAAGAGTGAACAGGAAGACATGGAAATCCCTGACCTCTCAGAACATACATACCATGTTAACTGTTTATAACTAACATAAATGTCACCTTCTCAGAGGCCTTCCTGACTGGAGTCCCTACTACACCTGGCAATTAAGACTATCTGAGATTGCTGATTACTTTTTTGGCTAGTCGGTGTCTCTAGTCTACAATGTAACCTCCATGAGATCGGGGAAATTATCTGTCTTCTTTCCCGCTTCTTTTCAAGAGTCTGGAACCCTGTCTGGCATATAAATGGATATGGTAAATACTTACTGAATATATGAATAGATTTTATTGGTCCTCTGCGTATTTCACGGAAAAAGCAAACCAAAGCCCTGAAGAGAGAGAGAGATGCTAGGTAGTTGCCTCTGTCCACATCAACCCAGGCACAGAACACAAAGATGCTCTGGTCTGATTCCCCTCAGTCCCTCAGCTCTCGCCCCACAAGGATCTAAGAGCAGGGAGAGAAGGACACCACTGAACCCCCAAACCTGCCTGCTCTAAATAGGTTCTGCATCAAAACACCTAAGACTTTAATGAAAAGGAAATTTAATACAGTGAGTATACAACACAGAAGACAAAATATAATTTCTAAATCAAACACATGAAGTTACCCATCCCCTCGTGGGTAAAAGTCCACCCAAAAGGGACTGGCCCAAAGCAAGGCCTGAAAGCCCGCCACTAGACTAAAGCACCTTCTGGCCGGGACCCATGGAAAGGGGTCAGATATGGCCAAACAAGTCTGGGAGGAAAAAATCAAAATCAAAATCAATATAAACACTGCCAGAGTCAACCTTCCCACAGGTCTCTCACCCACATCTCTTTCAACAAGTCCAGGGCCAAGAAACAAACACGTTTTCTTCACTTCTCCCTTTGCTACATGTGGCTTCCTCAGGTCTCCTTCTGGCTCTCCATCCTGCTTCCTTCTTCCCCTCCAGATTCCTTCTCTCCCTTTCTCCGCTCTGCTCCATCCTCCTTCTGGGTGGGGCAGGGAATCTGGAACTTCCCCTTTTCCTGGGGACCACCCAGTTACAGTTTCCCATAATCCCCATCTTGCCAGAGACGTCCTCGAAGGGTCTCCCCGCCATGTCACCTGGATCCCGCCAGGGGGCAGCACAGAGAGATTCAACCAGCCGGCTGACCGTCGCCGGTGGGCGGGGGAAGGCTTCCGCTTCCGGGTAGAGCTGCCCGTTTCCGCTTCCGTCGAGTTGGTATGTGAGGCACTAACGGGAGGATGGACGGGCTGGTGGCTCAGTGCTCCGCGCGGCTGCTGCAGCAGGCAAGACCGCGGGCGATCAGGGGAAAGGTTTACAGGCGTGGGGACGAGACCCCGGACCCTGCCCAGACCTCGGCGGGTCGGCGTCAGCGAGACAGAGACCGCCGGGTCGCCTCGGACGCGGGTGGGGCTCCAGAAACCCGCTCGTTGCTGCCTCACGGGGACGTTCTTGTAGGGGTCGCAGTGGAAGAATCCAACCCTCGATGGCCCCTGTGACAGTGACGGAGCGGAGGGCCCCGCCCTCACAGACCTTCCCCTAAGTTAGCATCCCCGGCGGAGCCGAGCCTGGCGCTTTCAGTCCTGTCGCTCCACGGTGCCGCGTGCCCGCACGTGCGCTCCCGGTGTCCGGCACGGCGCGAGGTGGGGCGGGAGCCGTGGGTCCAGGTCTGCGCCGCCTCCGCCTCTGTCTCGGCAACGCCCAGCCGGGGGCCTCCTAGAAAGCCCCGCGGAGTGCTTCATTATCAGGCGCAAGTCTGCTCTCTGCCTCCTGGGTTGGTGGGGAAGCGGTCCCAGCTTGTGGAAGTGGGACTGCCTAAATCGGGAGGGATGAAATTAGCTTAATACTTCTCGGTACTCTCGAATCAGCTGTCACAAAGTACAAGGTGGTCAAGTCAGTTGGCAAGTTTATTACTGAGCCATATATTACTGAGCCCAGTCAACCTGGGGGGACGTAACAGCACTCTCTGGGTAGGATGGAAGTAATAGGGCTCATTTCGGACAGCTGTTTAATCAGCACTTGGGACGTACAGTATCCTCTATGGCAGTTTTCTCGGAGGTGTATGTAGTTGGCTCTTGGTGAATATTCTCAACTTTCAGGTGAGGAATCTCCCTTTGGAGATTCCTAAGTGGAAAACTTAATTTCATTCTCATTTGGCAGGTCTTAGGTATTTGAGGCAAAAGTCAGGTCTACGTCAAACGCTGGTAATAGAAAATGAGGAAATCCCTTTGTCCCAGAAAGGGCAAAAAACAGACATTTGAGCTATTTTTTAAAAATGTATTTATACATACAGAACTGGGGCACAGGCCAGAGGTGCAGGGGCAGTGAGAGGATCCACCAGAACTAGGCTGGGGAGCAGAACAAGCAGCTTGAGCAAGTACACTGCTGAGGGGAGCAGCGGGCCAGACAGGAGAGGTCTGCTGCGCCATGTGGATCACCTCCGGGGAGAGAATAGAACTGGCACAGAAGCGGCCATGGCCAGCCTCGCAGTGCTGTGCCACCAGGGAGGGCCTCTCACTGGAGCTATTTTAAATGTGACAAAAGGCATTTTCTTCCTAAAAGAGCCCCAAGTCATAAGGTTTGGAAATAAAAGGCCATTACACCTAAGTCCTTAAACTTAACCAATGTTCTCACTAAATCAGTGGTTCACTCTGGCCAAAGAAACTAGCTAGATGAGACTTACCCTATTAATCCTTATATACAAGATAATATGCAAATGCCATCAAAAGCCGAGAGAAGGAAAAATAACAGCAAATGTAAAGTTCTTTCTTCATTCCCAGCTACTGCACCCAACTCTTGTGGAGAGGCAAAATGAGGAAGTAACTTAATGGTACAATTTATCTTATTCAGGAAGTGTTTGATTTTCCTGAACTGAACAAAGTACCTTTTCTTTCTCAGGAAAAAGAGATCAAGTCTCTGACTGCTGAAATTGATCGGTTGAAAAACTGTGGCTGTTCAGAAGCTTCTGCAAATTTGGAACAGTTGCGAGAAGAAAATTTGAAGTTGAAGTATAGACTGAATATCCTTCGAAAGGTGAGTACCATCAGCTCTAATTTTATTCTGTGGTTTGAATTACTGTGTCTTATTAAAAACCCTCATTATTAAAAGATTCTGAGAATGCACCTTGAGGAATTTGAAAAGCACAAATTCATTTCCCTATATTAACAAGTCAGGAGTAAGTTGTAGGTGCATTTAATGGAAGTGTTGGTGTCCTGTCCTTTGTCAGAAGTTCAGAAATGGCTGAAATGAAACCATTGAATCACTGAAGTAGTAATTAGTAAAGCTTTATTGCTCCCACAACAGAATGTTAGTTTGCAAACCTGAGCATTCAAATCAAACATGACTGGGACTCAGGGTAGATTATTACAGAGCAGCTGATACAGTGAGAAGGCAGTGACTATTTCTTCTTCACAGTAACTGGTTTGTAATATTACAATTTTCTTAACTAATAAATTAGTCAGTGGCTACCTTATAACAACTTGGGAAAACAGTATAACTTGATCTGGAAATCCTAAGTAAAATTTAGTCTTGCAAAATAAGCTAAATTAAGCTTTGCTTGTGCAACTAAATTGGTTTTCTCTGCTCAGGAAATTTTCAAGTCTGGTCTGCATTTGCCTTTGGTTTTAATACCTTCCAAGGCCCTTTGAAATGTTTCATCATATATATTTGGCTAGATTCTGGTAGGCCCAATTGAGACATTTCTTTTAATAGTCTGTCCCCTTTTTTAAAAAAATCTTTTGAATTTTAAATAATTGCCTGTATCAACGGAAAATAACACCCATAGTCCTGTGGCCTGATTTTTTCTACAATATCACATTTGGTTGTGATTTTTTCCTATTTACTACTTCAAACTTTTTTTTTTTCTTTCATTAAGCTTGTGCTGGGTTTGTTAATGATTTTTAGACAGTATCAGTTTTGTTAAAAAATTGAGCTTTCTCAATTGAGATTTTAAAAAATGTACAAAATGATGTAAAAATAAACTTATATTATAAAAAAATTAATTAATTTAAAAAAATTGAGCTTGCTTCTGTTGGGATTTTAATTTTTTAGTCCTGTCTTTCTGGTCTGCTGATGACACATCCTAGCAATGACCTCACCCCATAATTGTTCTCCCGTGTGTATTCTCTGCTTTCAGTGGAACTGCACTGGCTTTTTATCTTTTTTTCCCTAAACTAACCACATTCACATTAGACTCTACCTACCCCACAGCCATGAAGTGTCTTATTACCTCATTGTGATCTTTTTCTGTGGTAGCTTTATCTTTGAGTCTTCTAAAAGCAAACAATTCTTTTTCTAAGAAATGTTGCCCAAAATATCTCACCTTCTGATTACTTCATATGTCATGCTTTTATACTCATATCTCAGTTATAATTATTTCATTTCCAAATATTATTAAGTGTCTAATATGAGTTAAAGGTTATGAAGGAAAAGATACTAAAGGATATGCCGCATATTCCTATACATCTTAGGATATGCCGCATATTCCTATACATCTTAGTAATGTAGGCTAGTTCTAGGGTAAAGGTAGGATAGTGCTGTCAATGTGATGAAGGAAGCATATTGGTTTATATTAGCTGAGTAAGAGCTAAACACTAGGCACAGAATACAGCTGAAAACACTCAGCCATGGAGCACTAAAGTTGCTGTGTGGGCACTCATTCACCCTCCCTTTTTCCCCCTGGCTCACTTGGGCCACATTATCTGACTCAACACTTATTATATGGTTCTCAGGAGTGCTTTCATTACCTCAGCTTAAGTCTACCTTAGGCTCTTCCCATTGAGCTGCCTTTATCTTTTTTTAAGATAAAATCTTATATTTATTCAGTACTTACTAGAAATTATAGGTGTGCCTTTCTGACAGTAATGATTTTGGGATTGCAGTTTTGAGTGTGCTCTTATTATAACTACACAGTTTGGGTCACTGGTATCTGATTCTAATTTTCTCAAAGGTGAAAATCAGGTGGCATACTTTCAAGTTTTTTAGAAGGTTTACATTGTGTTACAGCAGAAATGTTTATATCACATGTAATATAATATTTCTTAACCTAATAAAATCACTTCCCGTTTTGGGGGAGAAAAGAATTGCACATATGAAACATGCAAGAAGATACTACTCATCTAATTTGATCAAACACTAAATTGCATGGTGCAAAAATCAAGTTTATGTACATGCTCACAAAAGCACACACATGTACTTATATACCAATATCTCTATCATTAAAAAAATACAAGTTTGAGTGATTTTTAGAGTCTAGTAAATTTAATGTTCGTTATTAGAAACCTTTAGATGTGAAAAGCATACCTTTTCCTTTGTGTGTTGTTACAGACCTAATACCAGGGTTGTATCTGTCACCTTCCATTCAGAAAACTAGACTCTGAACCATGAGATTGTTTCCACAAAGCAATCAACTTATAAAAGTAGTTAGTGCTCCATAAAAAGACCTCCTAAGTGGTGAGTGTAGGAACTTTATAGGAAAGAAAGTAGTTCAAAGACATGAGGGATGTGGGGGTTTCCTTATCCTCAAATCTGAGAAGGGACCAGATTGAATGTCTAGGGACATTCAATTCCAGGATAATCGATGACTTTCCTAGAAAAGTTCCTGTTCTGTGTTATCAGTGTGGGATGGTATGCTGGTGTTCATCAAACACTGAAGTTAGCAGCAGCAACAGATGGAATAGAATATCTTGTAAATTAAGCAGCCTATGACTGGCTCTGAGGAACATGGTATAGTGAGTTAAATTAAATTACTAGGTTAAAGGTTTAGCTCAGGTCCAACAAGCACAAGTGTTCAGTCACTATTTCATGATAACCTGGAAAGTACAATGCTCAGTGTGCCAGGAATATAGCTGTGGATAAGATACCTCCACCTAGAAGACTGGTGGAAACAGATAATTTTAAGAATAAATCCAACAGAAGAATGAATAAGAACAGTTCAAAACAAGGAATAAAAATACAGAAGGACCATAAGGGCAAATGCAAAAATATATAGAAAGTGCACATCTTCAATGAATATATTCTGCTTTATAGAAAGTAGTGATCCAAGTTGGAGTTATTTAACAATAAGACAAAGCTAAGTATTTTTCTGATGATTTGATATTTCCTACTTTCTTTCATTGCATTCCTTCAGGGGTCAACATTTTTTTTTTTTTTAAAGATTATTTATTCATACAGAACTGGGGTTACAGGCCAGAGATGCGGAGGGTGAGAGGATTCACCAGGGACAGAGTGGGGAGCAGAACAGGCAGATGGACAAAGTACAGTGCTGAGGGGAGCAGCGGGAGGGTCAGGAGAGGTCTGCCTCACCATGTAGATCGCCTCCGGGGCAGGTGGGGATGAACTCATGCGGAAGTGGCTTAAGCTTCTCAGTGCTGTGCTTTAACCCTCTGCACCACCAGGGAGGGCCAGGGATCAACATTTTAATGGCAAGAATATATATATGGACCGCACCCACCCCCCTCCCCATGGCATAGTGGGTTAAAGCGCAGCACTAAAAAGCTGTCCGTAGCCACTGCGACATGAGTTCAATCCCCAACCAGGGAGGTGACCCACATGGCACAGCAGACCTCTCATGATCTGCCTGCTGCTTCAGTATTTCAGTAGATCCACCTGCTCTATTTCCCACTCTGTCTCTGGTGAGTCCTCTTACTCCCTGCACCTCTGGCCTGGATGTTAGTTCTGGTATGCATAAATAAAATAAATAATAAAAGTTAAGAAAAAGAATACACATTTTTTTCTCACCATGAGTTTTTTCACTTCCAGCATTCTATACAAAGTTAGATTGATATTACCCTGTTACTTTCTCAATGCTTTGGAGAAAAAGAAAAGATGCTTCAGTCAACTCTTTGACCCCCTACTCCAGGTTTCAGTTCTGATTAATTAAGAAAGAACTGGATATTTTTCATGTGTCTTGGATGTAGTGGGATAGGTGTGTCCTGTAATATATTTCTCACTATACCCCAGGTGTGAGAGGGCTACATTGTGAATGTATGTTACTTTTCATTCTTCTCAGGACATTTATGGGTTTCTTAAAATATTTGGGAAATTTTTTTATAATGATTTAATATTTTGTGAATATTTCCATTCTTTTCCTACAGAGTCTTCAGGCAGAAAGGAACAGACCAACCAAAAACATGATTAACATTAACAGTCGCCTACAGGAAGTTTTTGGTTGTGCCATTAAGTCTGCTTATCCAAATCTGGAAAATCCTCCTCTGATAGTAACACCAAGTCAACAGCCCAAGTTTGGGGATTATCAGTGCAATAGTGCAATGGGCATCTCTCAGGTGATTATGTTATTATGAAGCTCTCTCTCTTGGGGGTTTGACTTTCTTAAACCAGTATCATCAGTACCTATATAGATAATAACGAATTATTGTATCTTCAATGAAAATAATACTTTCATTCACAGTTCTGAAAAACTTGAGAACAAAAGGTGAATTTTTTTTTCATTGAAAACACAAATTTGAATATTCAGTTAAACTTCATATGTATTTCATTATTTAAGGGCAATAGTTGGTACAATTTTAGTACTTCTCTCATATTGTGTCCAGAATTGGCTGTTACTGGTGAGGGCTAGGAGGTGACCAATTAAGTTAGTCATTTATCATTGAGCATTCCCATCAAATATTTGTGTAACTGTGGTGTCTTTAAGGTATATTTCATTTTCAATCAATAGTTCCCAGTTTTTGATAGCTAAATTGTGTAACGTGTTTGTGGTCATTTGTGTGTCTTTGCTTTCCTTTCTTTGCTATAAAAAGGACTTATGTAAAGAGTTTAGAGTTTTTGTAGATAATTTTTATGTGTCTACATGTGGGTTAAGTAAGATTATGAGAGTACTTTTTATTAATGAAGTCTAAATATTGCATACTTTGGTGATTTGAAAATTAGAAATGTAAATATGCTGGAAGCTTTTATCTTTATTAAAAAGTTCTAGATATATGACAACTTGTTTTGAAATAAAGATCATGTAGTTTTGGTACTTTTGTATTCTTCTTGGCACTACTGATGTGTGATGTCCTTTCACAGTGCCATTGGATTTTCCTGCTTCTGCCTTGTTTATAGGTCTTATGTCAGATTTGTTAGTTTTGCATTTCTGAGTAACTTACTGAAAGCTGTCATATAATGTACCATTTTATGTTGCGTTATAGATACTCAAAACCAAGGAACAGAAAGTTAATCCAAGAGAAATTGCTGAAAATATTACCAAACACCTCCCAGACAGTGAATGTATTGAAAAAGTTGAAATTGCTGGTCCTGGTATGAATTAATTCTATCCTTCTTATGTAGTTGTATTGGAAATAAAACAAAGACATTTTACATATAAATG
Organism: Condylura cristata; assembly: GCF_000260355.1. NCBI lineage: Eukaryota > Metazoa > Chordata > Mammalia > Eulipotyphla > Talpidae > Condylura > Condylura cristata. The sequence goes on from NW_004567109.1 coordinate 55,620,003, forward strand.
CAAGGGGGCCTTACATTCCTGGTGGGGCAGGGGTTAAAGTCTCAAGCTATTGCTGGCCACTGTGGCATGAGCTCCATCTCTGTCCAGGGAGGTGACCCACATGGCATGCAGAACTCTCCTGTCTTGCCACTGCTCCCTTCAACAGTGTATTTCAGTAGGTGCCTGTTCTACTTACCATTCTGCCTCTGATACATCCTCTCACCTCCTGCACCTCAGTTCTTATATGCATAAATAAATAAAAATATTTTTAAAAAATATATACATATAAATGTAGGGTTAAAACTTGTAGATTGAGGCCCTCCCTGGTAGCGCAGCGGGTTAAAGCACAGCACTAAGAAGCTAAAGCCACGTCCCCATGAGTTCGATCCC